>NC_063332.1:40756377-40788068 GCF_021869965.1 Rhincodon typus | reverse complement strand
CTGACCTATCCCCTCCCTAACTCCCCACCTACACTCACCTTTACTGGCCCCATCCCTGCCTCTTCGACCTGTTTGTTTCCGCTCCACCTATCCTCTCCTCTATCCATCTTCTATCCGCCTCCCACTCTCTCCCTATTTATTTCAGAACCCCCTTCCCATCCCTCTTTTCTGATGAAGTGTCTAGGCCCGAAACGTCAGCCTTTCTGCTGCTATGATTCTGCTTGGCCTGCTGTGTTCATCCAGCCCTGCACCTTGTTGTCTCGGATTCTCCAGCATCTGCAGTTCCTACTATCTCTGACCCAAGATACAGTGTTACAGCTGTAAAGAAGGGACAGAGAGAGATCAACATTAACATTTGAAAGGTCCATTCAAAAGTTTGATAACAGCAGGGAAGAAGTTGTTCATGAATCTATTCATATGTGTGTTCAAACTTTTATACCTTCTGCCCAATGGAAGAGGGTAGAAGAGAGTATAACTGGGGTGGGAGGGGTCTTTGATTATGTTGGTTACTCTCCCAAGGCAGCGGGAAGTATGGACAGAGTCAATGGATGGAAGGCTGTTGATGGACTGGGCTTTGTTCACAACTCTGTAGTTTCTTATGGTCTTGGGAAGAGCAGTTGTCATACCATGCTGTGATACATCCAGATTGGATACTTTCTATGGTGCATCGATAAAAATTGGTCGGAGTCCTTGTGGACATGCTGAATTTCCTTAGCTTTCTGAAGAAGTAGAGACGTTGTTGAATTGGTTTAATTCCAAAATAACAAACCATGCATGGAAGATGAGCTACTTGCATCTACAAGTAAAGTTAGGTCCCTTCAAAACTTACTTGCAAACATTTAATATTTTTAAGCACTAAAAATTCAATCTTGCAAAGCAGATGTTTAGCATTTTTACTTCATGCCTGTTAAAGTACTTTGACATTTTTATGCTTCCAAAGCAAACACAGTCAATATGTAGTTTACCTACTGCGTGGAAGTAAATTAGTACAGGTTATTAAAATAGTCAAATGTCAAATGTCCCTATCATAGAGACTGATACCATTTAGTATCTGCAAAACCCTCAGGCCTTTGCTAAGTTCGCTAAATACAGAGGAGAGCTTAAGGATTGGAAAGTGACCTGCTCAGCGTCATTATTTAAATTAAAAACAGAAGGTAATTTTGACTTGAGACAAACAGTGTAAAATATGTAAGGTCAAATCATTCACCCATTAACGCAATCTTCTAGTTTCCATTTCTATTGAAAAACTCATAGAGGTGGTTGACAAGAGCAGAAGGGTAACACAATTAAATAAAAAGAACAGAATTACTCCTAAATAGACAGGAGCCAAACCTGCAAATCATAAACCCAGAAATTTAACATCAGGTATAGGAAATGTATTGTTATAATGATCCAATAGATGATTAACTTATGTAAATACGTTGTTTGTTTAGGTATATATTTAAGAAAGGAAAATATAATTTACTGAGTTTGGTGCCTTTTCCTAAAAGCTTCATTGATGAACTACAGTTGAAAATACACTTGCAGAAAGGTATTGATAAGAGTATGAGATCTGATAGTAAAGATAAACAGAAAAAGAGACTAAGGGCCAAAAAACAGCGACCAGCCAAAATACTCAGAAGAAGGCTGCCTCGCAGCCATAGTGGGCTTATGTGATGGATGGTAGGAATTCTGCCCCTCGCACCCTCTGGAGCTGTGGGCCAACGTACCTGGCCAGCAGCTCCAATAGTTCCAACAGCTCCAGAGCTTCACCATGGAGACTGCCAGGACTGTAGGCAGCGCACAAAGGAGGCCAGATAGATTCCAGAGTGATGTAAATACTGTAAGGTTTTAGGCACGAGGACTTTCAGATCCTCTGGGAAGGGAACAAGGTTTTTATCATCTACGCAAGTAGGATCGAGGCAAAGGACATTCCTCCAAGGATTGTACCACCTTCTAACTGGTGATTTGCGTGCCTGCCCACACCTTCATACCATGTGGCTGGGCACAGGACTGGGCGGGAAGGTGGTGGGCTATATGACATGTTCTCCACCAACAGCAGCCAACTTCCCTTCTGGGACACATATGTTCCTTCCGAAATGGTCAAGCACCAGATTATCAAGGCCTGTTCCTGGCTTTCAGCATTGGAAATGGTGCACAGCCGGGGTTTAAAAACGTACCAGTGGCTTGAATATCATAATGTTGCTGCAGTAACGAGATGTCCCATAACTTCTGCTGGCGTGGTTGTACAAGATAAGCACTGAAGAACATCAATGCATACTCCACCTAGTGAGCAGCAGGGAATTGTGTGAGAAAAGATGCTGTGAGCCATGAAGGGCAACCCTCTGTGAAACTTCCTGAAAATGCCTAAAAGTGGGAAAACTCAAGCCATTGGCTATGTTTCTCTCCACAGATGCTGACTAACCTGCTGAGCATTTGAAGAATTTTGGTTTTCTCAGTTTGAATGTTGGCAACTTGAAAGGATTAACACTAGATTGCCACTTGAGCACGAGAGTAATTGAACAGATAATATGTGCAGCACGTGAATGGCATGGAAGGTCATTATGAGCCGAGTTTTGGAGGGGGCATGAAGTGTCCCTCAAAGGAAAGTTGGCTAGCAGCTGACAGACAGTGAAGAAGCCACCCCCCACCTCTGCCATTGCTGGTGGACTAACCAGTGAAAAAGTGCAACTTCCTCCATCACTGAGAGGAAATCCCACCGTCGAGAACTGTTGGCTAACCTGATTGGCCAACAGCTCTAGCAGTCCCATCAACACCAGAACTCAGTACTGGCCAATGACAAAACTGCAAGGAGATCCACAAAGAAGTTCATTGGATCCTGCAGCGAGGCTAGACCCAGATTACTGGGGCAGGGAGGATCGGGTAGCCAAGGGAAGCGATTGAGGGCTGTTGGTTTAGGAGGTGAGATAGGAAGAAACAAAGGTGACAGGATAACATTTGGGAGAGGTGTGCCTGATCCACAGAGGGCAAACCTTTGAATGATCTGCTACCTTCCTTCCCGCCTTTCAGCGTGGCACGGCGACCTAATGGCCTGGCATGGCGACTCCCTGTATCGGCCTCCCAGTGTGGTCTAGCGATCTAATGGCCTGGCGTAGCGGCCTCCCCACCTAATGTAGCAGCCTCTCAGGGTGAGCCCCTGGCGTGGCGTCCTCTCGGCCCAGCGTGGTGGGCTGAAACAATCTCCCAGAGTCATGATCTTCAAGGTGAAGCCCAATGCAGTCTGGAGCCAGGGCCCAGTGCAGACAAGAGGCCATGTGCCAGTGCGGGCTGAGTTGGAAGACCGTTGTTTTGAACTTTTATTTCTGCAATGCTGGACATTTTATTTCTCTAAGATCTTATATCTAAAGAAACCGTACCTAGGTATCTTTGTTCCTTAGATGGCACTGTAAGTGGCAACATGTAAACTTTTCACTGTTCTCATCGAGTATCTATGACAATAAACATAATTCAATTGCTATAACAGAAACTTAATTTAAAGAGGGCACAAACAGCAGTTCAACATCCGTGGCTACAGAGTCTTCTGGTGGAACAGTGAGGGAGATTTTTTGAAAAGCGTCTTCTATTAAAAATTTTCTAATTAACATGCTCAGAAATATTGTTTCACACCTGCGAAGCAAGTAGGACTTGAACCCTGACCGCTTGGCTCTGAAGTAGGGACACTATCACTACACCACAAGAGCTCTTGTGGAGGTATTATATTAGTAGCTGCAAAATCGACTACAGCATTAAGGACAGACAGTATACTAAATTAATTATCAAATGAGGCTGTATGGGTTGAGCTCAGAGATTACAAAAAAGGGGTAGCCACCCTGCTTGGAATGTACATCCAAATAGGGGTAGGAAATAGATGAGCAAGTGTGTAGAAAATATTCTGATTGCAAAATAAATAGGACAATAGAAGTTGGGGATTTCAGTTAGCCAAGCATCAACTGGGATATGAACATGTGAAAGGCACAATGTTCTTGAACTGCATTCGAGAAAATTCCTTTTAATCAGGACAGTGGGAAGCTTTCTGGTCTTGAACAGAAGCTGGAAGAAGATGAAGTAGCAGAAATTTTGGAGATAGTGACCATAATACAATTATATTTATCATCATTATCGATAAAAGCTCAAGATAGAATAGTAGTAAAATTTCTAAGTGCAGGAAAGCAAACATTACGAAACTGAGAGGCGATTTGGGGAAAGTGAGCTGAAAAATGTGTGACAAATTAGTGGGAGGTAATCAAAAGTGAGTTTCAACAGTCACAGTGAACACACATACTCACTATGTGAAAGGGGGTACTACCAAATAAGGAACCCGCTGGTTATCCTGCAGCATTTAGAGTAAGATAGAGGTAAAAAAGAAAGTTCTTGACAGTCACGAAACCATAAAACTGTAGTAAGCTTAAAGGAGTATAACAAGTACAACATAAAGCAAAAAAATGTCGTTTAAGAAAGGAAGGAGAGGAAATGAAAAAAATGTTGGTCGGTAGATTCACATAAACGAAATGATGTTTTATCAGTACTATAAAAGCAAAAGGATCCTATAAGAATATGGTAGGGCTTATCAGTGATGTAAGTTGAAGGTAACTTGTGTGTGGATGCAAAACACATAGGCAGAGTTCTTTATGCAGGGCGGCATTGTGGCTTGGTGGTTAGGACGGCACAGTGGCTCAGTGGTTAGCACTGCTGCCTCACAGCACCAGGGACCCGGTTCAATTCCACCCCTGGGTGACTGTCTGTGTAGAGTTTGCACATTCTCCCTGTGTCTGCGTAGGTTTCTTCTGGGTGCTTCAGTTTCCTCCCACAATCCAAAGATAGGCAGATTGGCCATGATAAATTGCCCGTAGTGTTTAGGGGTATGTGGGTTGTAGGGGGATGGGGATGGGGATGGGGATGGGTCTGGGTGGGATGCTCCAAGGGTTGGTGTGGCCTTGTTGGGCCGAAGGGCCTGTCCCCACACTGTAGGGATTCTATGCTCTATGCGTCATCCACATCTGTGTTCACAAAGGAGAGGCATGATGCAGACATTCCAGCTAAAGAGGACTGAGAAATACTAGATGCAATAACCATAATGTGGGAGGAAATACTGGAGGGACTAACATCCTTGAAGGTTGATAAACCATTAGGGCCAGCTGGAAAGTGTTGAATTAGAAGGAAGGTGGAGGGATTAGTGGATGACTTAAGGATCATTTTCCAATCCTCAGTAGACGCAGGCAAGGTACCAGAGGATCAGTGACCTGTGAACATTGCAAGATTGATTAAATTGGGTATGAGGGAAAAGCCAAATTTTTATAGACCTGCCAGGCCTGACTTCAGTGGTGAGAAAGCTTTTAGAATAAATTCTGGGAGACAGAATAAACCATCACTTAGATTGGCACAGATTACTCTGAGATAGTCAGCATGGAAGCATGTGTTTTTCAAATTAACTCGATCCTTTGAGTAAGTAACAAAGAGGATTGATAAGGATAGTGCAGTACATGGATTTTGGTAAAGCATTCAACAAGTTCCCATGTGACAGACAAAAAAACACATGAAATACAGATAAATGTAATAAGTTGGATCCAAAATTGGCTCAAAGAAAGGAAAGAAAATGTAATGGTCAATGGATGTTTTCACGAATAGAGAATGGTTTCAAGTGGTGTTCGACAGAGCTCAGTGCTGATTCCCTTGCTGTTTGTTGTGTACATTTATGATTTGAACTTAAATGTATGAGGCATGATTGGGAAATTTGCAGATGACACAAAAATTGGAGGTGTAGTGAAGGGGATAACAGGAAGATATTGAGACGGCTAGATGCAGTGACAGACATTGGAATGTAAGTCCACAAGCATTGAAGCTGGTAGGACAAGTAGATAAGGAGATAAAGAAAGCATTCCTTTACAGAACAACTTCATAAATACAAAACACTGATATAATTCTGGAATTATATAAAATGATGAAAAGGACAAAGCTGAAATTGTATGTACAGTTCTGGTAATCGTATTTTAGGAAGGACGTAATTGGTCGTAGAGACATAGAGCATGGAAACAAACCCCTCGGTCCAACCAGTCCACACAGACCATTTTCTCAAACTAAACTAGCCCCATCTGCCTGTTTTTGGCTCATATCCTTCCAAACCTTTTCTGATTTTCATGAACTTATCCAAAAGTCTTCTAAACACTGTAACTACATTTGCATCTATCACCACCTCTGGCAGTTCATTCCAGACACAAACCACTATCTCTATAAAAAAGTCACCCTTCATGTCCTTTTTAAATCTTTCTCTTCTCACCTTAAAAATATGCCCCTCGTTTTGATCTCCTCCAACCCATGAAAAAAAACCCTTGTCATTCACCTTATCTATGCCCCTCATGGTTTTATAACCCTCAATAAGATCACCCCTCATCCTCCTATGCTCCAGTGAAAAAATGTCCAAGCCTTTTCAGTCTATTTGGTATCCCAAATGGTCCATAGAATCAAGAATCATAGAACCCCTACAGTGTAGAAGCAGGCCATTCTGTCCATTGAGTCCAAACTGACCCTCTGAAGAGCATCACACCCAGATCTATCCCCTACCCAATCTCTATAACCCCACATTTCCCATGGCTAACCCACTTAGCCTGCATACTATGGATACTATGGGCAATTTAGCACAGTCAATCCACCTAACCTGCACATATTTTGGCTATGAAAGGCAACCAGAGAACCCGAAGGAAACCCACGCACCCATAGGGAGAACATTCAAACTCCACACAGACAGTCACCAAAGGGTGGAATCAGCCCTTGGTTTCTTGGGGCTGTGAGTCAGCAATGCTAACCATTGAGCCACCGTACTGCCCTCTATTCCTGGCAAAATCCTGGTTAAAAAAAAACAGAATTTGCTGGAACAGCTCAGCAGGTCTGGCAGCATTTGTGAAGAAAAATCAGAGTTAATGTTTCAGGTCCGGTGACCTTTCCTCAGAGCTAATAGTAGGTGGGAAAATGTTAGTTTATATGCAGAAGAAAGGGAGGAGGTAAGAAGTAAATGATAGATGGGGATAGAGCCCTAAAAGAGAGCAGAGCAGTTGGATAGATGAAAGAGTTGATAACGATCTGGCTGGGAGGGTGAGTAGCTGTTAATGGGGACTGTTATTGACTAACAATAAGTAACATGTAATGGTAGGCTATGTAATAACAAGGCCTGGTGTATGGGTTTGGAGGTTACGACATGGGAGAGTTTAGGCCCTAAAATTGTTGAACACAGTATTGAGTCTGGAGAGTTGCAGGGTCCCCAAGGGAAAAATTAGGTGTTGTTCTTCCAGCTTGCGCTGAGCTTTGCTGGGACACTGTAGCAAATCAGAGACAGAGATGTTGACCAGGGAATAGGGTGGTGCGTTAAAGTGGCAGGCAACAGGTAGCTCAGGGTCTTTTTCATGAGCAGAATGTAGATAAGACTATAAGACCATAAGACATAGGAGCAGAAATTAGGCCATTCGGCCCATCGAGTCTGCTCCGCCATTCAATCATGGCTGATAAGTTCCTCAACTCCATTCTCCTGCTTTCTCCCCATAACCCTTGATCCCCTTGATAATCAAGAGCCTATCTATCTCAGTCTTAAATGTGCTCAATGACCTGGCCTCCATAGCCTCCTGTGGCAGTGAATTCCATAGATTCACCACTCTCTGCCTGAAGAAGTTTCTCCTTATCTCCGTTCTAAAAGGTTCCTTTTACTCTAAGGCTATGCCCTCGGGTCCTAGACTCTCCTACCAATGGAAGAATCTTCCCAACATTCACTTTGTCCAGGCCATTCAGTATTCTGTAAGTTTCAATTAGATCCCCCCTCATCTGTCTAAACTCCAATGAGTATAGTCCCAGAGTCCTCAAACATTCCACATATGTTAAGCTGTGAAGATGTTCTGTGAAGTGGTCACCTAGCCTACGCTTCATTTCCCCAGTGACCACATTGTGAGCAGCGAATGCAGTAGACTTGATTGTGGGAAGTGCAGTTCAAGTGTTGCTTCACCTGGAAAGTATGTTTGGGCCCTTGGATACTGGGACTGGAGAATGTAAATAGATAGGTGTTACACCTTCGACAGTTGCAGGGGAAGATGCCATGGGGCTGTGGGGTGGATGTTATGAGTGAAGGAATAATGGACCGGGCGTCCCAGAGGGAGTGGACAAGGGAGGAGAGAGGAATATATGTCTGGTAATGGTATCTCGCTGGAGGTGATGAAAATGGCATCTGATGATCTTCTGGATGAAGATGCTGTTAGAATGGTAGGTAAGGACAAGGGGAACCCTATCACTGTTGTGGGAAGCAAAAGAGGGGGTAAGGGTGGATGTGCAGGAGATGAGTCGGACCTGGTTGAGGGCCCTGTCAACAATCGTGCTGGCGAATCCTCGGTTGAGGAAGAAGGTGGACATTTCGGAGGGTCTGTTGTTGAAGTTGGCCTCATCGGAACATATGTAACGAGACAGAGGAACTGAGGGAATGGGATGGAGTCTTTAAAGGAAGCAGGGTGCGAGGATGTATAGTTCAGACTGCTATGGGAATTGATGGGTTCATAGTGGCAATTAGTGAACAGTCTATCCCCAGAAATGGAAACAGAGATATTAAGGAAGGGAAGGGAGAAGTCAGAGATAGACCAGGTGAAAGTGAGGACAGGGTGGAAATTGGAAGCGAAATCGATGAACTTTTCGAATTCCAGATGAGAAAGAGAAGCAGCACCAACATATCTTCAAAATATCAGAGAAAGAGTTATGGTGGGTGCTGGAATAGGATTGGAATAAGGAATGTTCCACATACCCCACAAAGAGGCAGGCATAACTAGGGCCCCTGCGGGTACACATGTCCACTCCTCTGACCTGAAGAAAATAAAAGGAGTTAAAAGAGAAGTTGTTGAGGGTGAGGATGAGCACAGCCAAGCAGAGGAGGGTAGTGGTGGGTGGGGCGGTTCAGGCCTTTGCTCCAGGAAGAAGTGGCAACATCCTGGTAAATTTTGACTGATCCCTCTCTGGGTTAATAAAATCCTTCCTATAACAGGGCAACCAGAACTGCACACAGTACTCCAGTGAGCCCTCACCAACATCCTGTACAACCTCAACATGACATCTCAACTCCTATACTCAAAGACCTGAGCAAAGGCCTGACATTTAAGTGACTCTTGGATAGGTACATGGATGATAGTAAAATGTAGGGTATGCATGATCTTTGAGTAGGATAATAGGGCGGCACAATATTGAGGGCCGAAGGGCCTATACTGTGCTGTACTGTTCTATGTTCTATGTCATATGTATAAAAGGCAAGTATACTAAATGCCAACTTAACCACCCTGTCTACCTGTGAGGCAAATTTCAAAGAATTATGTAAATGGACCCCTGGGTCTCTCTGTTCTACAACACAACCTAGTATTAGTTGTATAATTGGTTTGGAGAGAGTACAAGACAGGTTTTGCAAGAATGTTGCCTGGACTTGAAAAATGCAACAAGCAGTGAGATTAGATAAGTTACTGTTATTTTCCTTAAAATATAGGAGACTGAGAGGTGACTTAATAAAAGTGTTCAAAATAATGAGGGGCTTGGAAGGCCTGTTTGCAGACAGGTCGGTTACCAAAGGGCACTTATTTAAGATGATTGCTCAAAAGATTAGTGGGGATATGAGAAAAAAAAGTTTGCAACAAGAGCTGGTGGTTGTTTTGAGTTTGCTGCCTGATTTCCAAGCATTCAACTCATTTGAAAGCTATCTGGATCTGCACTTGAAGTGCTCACAGACCAGTTGTTGGGAGGTGAGATTAGAATGGGCAGCTCACTTTTTTTCTCAGCTAGTTCACCCACATGAGGCAAATGGCCTCTTTTTATTCCTTTGTTTTAGTTGTATGGGAGAGTCTGTGAATGTTGTCTGAATGATAAGTGCATCAAGAAAAAGGGAACAATTTTCAATATTAAAGATGAGCTACAAATAAACCATGATCTGATCGAATAACAGTATAGACTTGAGAGGCTGAATGGCCTCTCCCTTTTCCTATATTCCTGTAACATTGATCAATCCATTTCCACAGGATTATTACTAGAAAAGCTGTCACATTAACAGTGTTTATTTTCTTATTCTGTCTTTCGGGTTTCAACATTTCGTAGCTTTTAATGAACAGAATCAATTTCTACATTTTAGTTATTCAATGTACTGTGTCCAATAATTGTACTTTAATTAATTGAAGTGCTAAACCCAATACATTTAACACTCTAGAATTTAATATACAACACCGATCTCACAGATTAATGTACCCTAATTGAATAAATGGGTGTACCAACATTACACTGTTAAAGTGAGAAATAATGAAAGTGAAAGTTGTAAATGAACGATTGTTTAAATTATTTATGTCAGGAGTTAATAGCACCCATGGGAAACATGATGTCTAAATAAAATACATATTATGAGTCTAGTGTTACTAGAGCATATTACCTCATGTCTGGAATGATGCAGTATTGGTTACTGATACAGCAATAAAAGGAAGTTGATTAAAATTTGTTTAAATGTGTTGTCCTGCAGAAAATTCAGTAGTAATTAAAGACAATGTTTCTTGATAAATATGTTTTAGCATACTGTCAACAATGGATATCGAACAGTCAATCATACTGTAGAATAGTGACTGCTATATTATTCATTGGCTGGCAAGTGAGAAGAGAAAATACTTAAATATTTGGTTTTAAATCAATAATGCATTATATTACACGACTTAATCAACATCAACAGCAAATTTTTTTTTGTTCACTTTTTTTGTTATAGTCTCCCCTTTGGAAAGCATTGACTTTTTTCACTGGGATTACAGATTCATGAGACCACCCAGACTATCCTTCACATGTAAGCCTTAGAAAGGAGTGCATTGAGAAAAATAAATGCTAACCTAGTTTGAGCAAGATATGACCTGCTTCAAGGAACATAAAGCTGTTAATTTGGAGCAGAATTTATTCTTTGTTGAAAATATCACTTTTTATCCTGAGGTTGCTGACTTTAACTGGGATATATTTCCATGGGTGCTGTCACCCTTTCAGCACTTCACTCAAGTTGTTATTGTCTGTAAGGAAGCAGAAGAGAAGGGAATATTCTGATTTTCGACCATCACAGCTGTGTTTGTAACTGTCCTCACCGGATGTCATAGAAACAGCATTTTGTTTTGTAGAGCATTTACTGTATAATAATTATGAACAGAGCTTCTATTTGACTTTCAATTATTAACCACAATCCTCCAGTGCCTTCCTTTCTTTGTGCAGCTGAATGACCTGCCCTCGCCTCCTTTCCTGCTTACCTATCCAAATGTTGCAATGGTCCTGCAATGGCTTTTCTTCTTGCTCTCACTCATTTGCCTATGGAGTCACCTAATGAACTTCTTAAATCTCATCCTCTCAGTCACAGCATCCAAAGACACAACACTCCATGACCCTTGCACTGTCAGGCTGCTTGTCTCACATCCAGTCTTGGATGAGTTACAATTTCTATTGATTCAACATTTGAAAGGTCAAAGCTAATCGGCAATTTCTCAGTAGAGTAGGAGATCTCACTGCAGTCAGTTTGACTTTTCCTCCATAACCTACTGGAAGTGTAATCTGATTGTGTGTTGAGAGCAATGGTGCATCTGTAAATTTGGTGAATGGTGGGATCAAAAGTATATTTCTGTAATCAATGAGAATTAAAGATTAAAAAAGACGCAGAGAAGCAAAAGGCAAGAAGGTCTATTTATTATGGATAATTTAGATTCAAATCAAGAACAGAAAGAAAAGTAAAAGGCATAAAAGAAAGCTTGGATTGAGATAGAGACCGTAAAAGCATTAAAAAATTAAGACTCAACATTTAAAACAAAAAATCTATCAATAATTTACTACATGCAGGGAAACAATGAGGGTGAAAAATTTAATTTGTTTCCTTTCCAAGCAAAAGGTTAAGGTTATTATAAGGTTATTATAGTCTGACCGGTCCATAGGGCTGCTCTGTCATTAGAGAGAGATGACTGGTGATGGTTTAACCTGAGGGCCACTATGCGTCAGGCAAGAGGAGAGGTTGAAAAGGAGGGTCTTTCATGGTAACCCCAGCCAGTATGGTAGTCACTCTCTTTATTACCAGTCCTAACTTCCTACCGTGAGTTTAATAGGCAATCTATGTACAAATCAAACAAGTTCTTAAAACAGGATTATTCACGACTGTGCGCAGTTCTGGGTGCCACACTCCTGGGATGATGTCATTGCATTTGAGAGAGTGCAGGAGAGGTCTCTGAGAACAGATCCAGGGATGACACACTTGAGTTATGAGGAAAGATTGGAGACCTTGCTTTCCCTGGAGAGAAGAAGGTAAGGAGGGAATTTCATATAAGTTTTCAAAACCACGAGGAGCCAGGACAGAGTGTACCAGGAGCAATTGCTCCCACTCATAAATGATCAAGAACCAAATGGCGTTGTTTTAAAATCTTTTACAAAGGAAGCAGATTTGAAGTGAGAAAAATAAAACTTTTCACAAATATTTAGGGTGTGGTAATGCCCTGCCTGGAAGTACGGTGGGGGGCAGGTTCAACTGAAACATTAAAGAGGGTATTGGCCAACTATTTAAATGGAAACATCGAGCAGGGTTAATTGGAAAAGGCAAGAATTTGGCGCTCAGTTAAAAGCTCAGACAGGCAGTGCAGACACAAGGGCTGAATGGCTCCATCTGCACTGTAACAATTCTGCAATTCTGTGACAGCCTATTTTATCCTGAGTTGGACTTCATACTGGCTCCTACATCCAGCTCCATAATGGATTGTCTACCCCCCCACTCCCCTTTAGCTAATAAGATTTACTCAAGTCTTTGTTATTGGCAGACTTGACTCTTGACATGACTGTTCCAGTGCTTTCCTGACAAGCCGTTTTCCTTCATTGCTTCAAAAACTTGAGCTCGTGCAAAGTTCTGCTGCCCCTATCCTAGATTGCATCAAGTGTACCTCAAGCATAAATCACTGTTGGGCACACTGTCCTGCACAAACCTCAAGTCCATGAATGCATCAATTTTTAAATTCTTGAATTCATGTTTGCATCTTTCCATTACCCCATTCCTTTGTATCACTGTATTGTCCTCCAGCCTTACAACTCACCAAAAACTTGTAGGGATTCCAACTTCTAGCTTCTGGCACTCCAGCAATGGGAGACATGCTCTCAGATTATTTGCACACTAAACTCTGGAAATCATTCTTCAAACCTCTACGCCTCTCCACCTCTCTGACCTGCACAAGACATTTAATAAAATTGATCACTTTCATCAATCTTTTGGTCACCCATCCACATTTTTGCTTCTTTGGTTTGTTGTTACTGTTGATATTTTCTCCCTAAATCCCTCCAAAAATTGCAGTCCTAACTATCTCATCACAAAATTGGGATTGATATCCCAAGCCTCCAATCTGCATGGTTTAGTGCCACATTAACATATTCACCAACTGAGCGATTCTGGCCAACTTCATCAAATTAAATTCAAGTTCCCCTTCAAGACACTCATCATCCTGACTTGGAAATATATCACTGTTCCTTCACTGTCATGAGGTCAAAATCCTGGAATTCCCTCCCTAACAGCATTGTGGGTCAACCCACAGCAGGAGGACTGCAGCAGTTCAAGAAGGCAGCTCACCACCACCTTCTCAAGGGCAACTAGGGATGGGCAATAAATGCTGGCCTGTCAGTGATGCCCACATCCCACAAATGAATATATTTTTAAAAATTACATATCCAATGATAGTAACATTTCTAACCCATTGACCTTTTTCTGTGATTCTTACTTCTCCCTCTCAAACCTAATCACTATTTTCAAAACACTCCTTAATGTAATAGTTAGATAGATATGGTTAATTTCTCATCACTGGATTGATGTATGATCTATTGCTTACTCTAAAATAAATTGCTATTAATCTATCCAAAATATTGGTCAGAAGTTCATTGTTGAAGTACTTTTCCCAATCAAAGCGAGATTTAAAATCTCACAAGCACAAGTCCTAAGTCTAGCCTAAGTTTCAACCTTAACATTTAATGCATAGGTTTGTGGTATCTATCACAGACACCATACACTTGTGAGCAGCACAAGTATTATGACAATTGTGGAATTAGGGAAGTACTCTTGCTTCTTCTGACTCCGGATGAAGTTGTTTATAAAAGTTGGTTCGCAAAGCTCCTTGATAGGTAACTGTAGCAATTTCTGAAGAATCTTGATTGGGGTGGTCTGCACATGCCTCAATCGCTGCACAATTTCACAAATCGAGCTCCAGACATGTGATGCCATATACAGTTTCCTCATATGTAAGGGAGCTAAGGCCTGTGTTAAGAAGTTGCTAGAGGCATTTGATACATGGTCCAGCCCAAACCTCAATGTCTAAAAGTGAATTTTATTTTTTTCAGCTACCCTTGGAACACAAAGTGTAAGTGACACAGCCCCTCAAATATACTTTGTTATTCTATAGGATTGTGGCTGATATGATCATGGCCACACTTTGCTTTCCTATCTGCTCTTGTATTATCCTTGACTCCTCTGTAAATGAAAAATCTGTTTAATTCAAATGTGAATATATTCAATAACACATCTCCATAGCTCTCTGGGGAAGAGATTTCTAACAATTAACAACTCTTTGAGAGAAGAAATCTGTGTTCCATCTTAAATGTGAGACTTCAGGCTAATGGGGAGGTATGGAACCTTGATATCATGCTCAGTTTTCTTTCCCAGTTCGCTATTTCCCATCCCACTGCTCTTTTCCCACCTCTCTGGCATTAATTTCCAGCTTGATTTCTATAATCCTCCCCCTTTCATCATTACGTCGTAAGAGGAAAATAAAACAGTTGGAATAACTCAGTAAGTCAAACAGCATCGAGGGAGAGAACTAAAGTTTACTTTTCAGGCTAATGACCTTTCATCAGAACTGTTTCTCAAGGAGTTCTGAGATTTCTTAGCGATATCTGTGATGACAACAAGAAGGGTTGAATCTAAACTGAGAATCCACAAGGAATAAGTTGAAGCCAGAAACAATTGCTGTTGAAGGGAAAAAAAAGGTCTGTTTTTTGAACATCTGCGCCAACTTGAGAAGGAAAATAAAGGCAAAGAAGATGAACAAGGTATAATAGCCACTTGGAAATGCTGCCACATTGAGAAAAGAGTAGAACTTCTTCAAGGTCGGTATTCTGGCTAAAGAAGTTGTTTTTAATTAATTCACAGGATGAGGGCATTTCTGGCTGGGCAGCATTTATAGGCCATCCCTAATTGCCAAGAGTGTAGTTCAGATTCAACCACATTGCTGTGGGTCTAGAGTCACATGTAGGCCAGACCAGGTAAAGATGGCAGTTTCCTTTTCTAAAGGACATTAGTGAACCAGATGAGCTTTTGCTGACAATTGACACATGGTCATCTTTAGATTCTTGATTCGAGATATTTTAATTGAATTTAAATTCCACCATCTGCCGTAGTGGGATTTAAACCTGGGTCCCCAGAACATTACCTGGGTCTTTGGATTAACAGTCCAGCAGTAATACCACTAAGCCATCACCTCCCCCTAAGTAGCAATGAGCTAAATGATAATTTATAACAAAAATAAAATTCTGTGGCTGCCAGAAATCTGAAATAAAAGCAGCAAAAAAAATCCCGGAAAACTCCAGCACAGCAGGCAGCATCTGTGCTGAATGAAAAAAGTAGCAGTTTCATCTTGATAACTTTTCATCACAATCAAATTCTCTGACCCGTTGCATGAACTTTTCTCACTTCCTGACTTTTTTCAAAATTTTCTACAATCTTTAAACTTGAAATTTACTCAGTCCAAAGATGTGCAGGTTAGGTGGATTGGCCATGCTAAATTGCCCACAGTGTACAGAGATTTGCCGGTTGGGTAGATTAGCCTTGGGAAATGCAGGTTTACGAGGTTATGGTAGTGGTCTGGGTCCGGGTGGGATGCTCTTTGGAGGGTTGGTGCTGACTCAATGGCCCACTGTGGGGATTCTATGATTCTGTGAAACGTGGCTTCACTCCAGCACCACCAAGTATATGATAGCACTGTGACAGAAAATCAGCTACGAGCATATTGAATAGCTGAACAGGCTTCGAAAAATAATGTTTTGCAAAATGTTTTATTAATCCTTGATTATTGAGCCGTGCGCAGAAAAAGAAAAATGTAATTATTCAAAAGGCACGATCTTAAAAATGGACAATTCCTGCTCTTAGTTTCCATCGCACACTCCAATTCCATTCCATTCTCTCCTTCCAGCATTGTCTACTCATTAGCCATTGCACTGTCAACTGAGATGGGGCAGCACGGTGGCTCAGTGGTTAGTACTGCTGCCTCATAGCACCAGGGACCTGGGCTCAATTCCACCCTCGGGTGACTGTCTGTGTGGAGTTTGCACGTTCTCCCTGTGTCTGTGTGAGTTTCCTCCCACAGTCCAAAGATGTGCAGGTTAAGTGGATTGGCCATGCTAAATTGCCCATAGTGTTCAGGAATGTGTAGATTAGGTGGGTTATAGGGGATGGGCCTGGGTAGGATGCTCTAAGGGTCCGTGTGGACTTGTTGGGCCAAAGGGCCTGTTTCCACACTGTAGGGATTCTATGTTTGCATGTACATAAGCATTATACATTATTGTTTTGCTACATAAAACACCATTGTCCAAGATGAGCCGCGTAACCTTTGTTTGTATTTTAATGTGATTTTAACTGTATTTGGAAAATTCCAGCTGCTATTAAAATAACTTTGCTGAAATATTGAATCAGGTTTTTCTCCGGGCTCGAAATCAGAGGAGGTGCAGGATGCAGTAGGTATTGTAGAAGTCTATGACTTGATTCATTGTTTTTGGTTAGATTGATTAAATATATAGAGGCAGTTGCCATGGAATCCCCATCACCAAGAGGAAATCATCAATAGGATATTGTGATTCAACAGCGACGGGATAAGGAATTGACATAAAGCTAGTAAGGTGCCCTGAGGGCCTGTGAAAAGTTTTCAGTGAAAATCTCACGCTGGACAAGCCGTTCATGATGTGAGGGAACAGGAGTCTTAGCAGGGGAACGATGGCCACTATTGGGTTCTCTCCCTTTAATGAGTGGAGTGGTAAGCTCTTCAATCTCATCTGATGGTCTAGCACAGCAGTTGTAGTAGTATTTGTACGATTAGCAGAGGCATTGGGGTAAGGGTAAGATCAAATGAGTTCCTAGGCCCGACTTCCTACTGTAAATTCCATACAGGGGGGTGTTAGCTGGCTTTCCTCTGAGAGAGGATGGGTGAGGAGGGGGAAGTGGAGGGAAGGAAATCAAAGTTATCGATGGTTAGGACACAAATGCAGCGATGAGTCTGGCACTCCAATTTTATGTCATTTAGTACCATTATATAGCAAAGGAAAATCTAGTCCATTGCCACAGACGAGTCGTATATCCAAGAATCCAAACAATTATTTGATATAGCACTGACTGATTTGCAAGTATATTGCCATTGCTTTACTGTTGCTGTGTCAAAATCCTGGAGCTCCCTCTCTAACAGTTTTATGGGTGCTCTGATACCAGATAAGTTGCAGCAGTTCAAGAAGGTGTCTCATCACCACCACCACCACCATCTTCTCAAGGATAACGAGAGCTGGGCAGCAAATACTAACCAAGCCAGTGACATGCACATCCTGCAAAAGGATTAAACAAAGGCAAACTCAAGAAAACTTCTATGAGTTTCTTACTGGCTGTGTTTTAATTAAGGTTTAGTGTAAAACAGTCATTTGAAACATTTAGACAATTCTCAAAATGAAATTCTGAACCTTTTAAATGTCTTATTTTATTGTTTTCCCTCTGTGAGATATAAACTGACAAGTTCAAGAAACAATTGATCTGGACTTTAAAGCTTGAAATGCTGATTAACATCAGGGATGTTACAACAACAGAAGACAGAAGAGACTTGGATACTATTTCATTCAAGGATTATCATTTCTATTATAAAACTTCATGCAATATTTTTCTAAAGACATTGACCAATTTTAATTAAAATAGTAGACAAACCAATTTATTGAGCACTCTTTTGCAAATTTTCATGTATCATAATTTCAATGCAAAAGATGAATGATTTTTATTGGCACATGTATTTGGGAAACTTTTATCACCACAATCCTGTGCCATTTTGGATTAGAAAATGAATAAAGAGAAGCTACATAAATGGCAGCACAGTAGCTCAGTGGTTAGCACTGCTGCCTCACAGTGCTAGGGACCCAGGTTGGATTCCTCCCTTGGGCAACCGTCTGTGTGGAGTTTGCACATTCTCCCTGGGCCTGTGCAGATTTCCTCCAAGTGCTCTGTTTCCTCCCGCAGTCCAAGGATGTGCAGGCTAGGTGGATTGGTCATGCTAAATTGTCTGTAGTGTTCAGGGATGTGTCAATTAGGTGGGTTATAGGGGGATGGGTCTGGGTGGGATGCTTTGAGATTTGGTGTCAACTTGTTGGGCTGATGGGCCTGTTTCCACACTGTAGGGGATTCTATGATTCTAAATAGAGCTTCATCTTCTGTGCACTTAACAGAAAAATATAGAAGCAGGGAAAAATAAGAAATAATGTTTGACTTTACAGTCCTTCTTTTCAAGTACAGTTCTGGGTTTCCTTGCGGTCTCTGGGATTTCTGTAAGGAGTTCAGGTCTACAGGCCACAATGACTCCCCTGTTCCAGTCCTCCGTTCCCCTGCTACTGTCTCTCCATAGCTGCCACATTATTTTATCACTAGCAACAAACTTGTGCTGTAGAAAGTATAAAAGTGAGGCTGTCTTGCACATCAAAAGTATAAAAAAAGTTATAGACATCATCTGGAGTGAAAAAGCTCATAGTCAAAGTCTTTTGCCTCTAGATTTTTCTCTTTCATTACGCTACCTGTCAGACAGAAAAGAGACCATGATGGATGAAGTGCTGCCATAGTGTTTCACTTTGTCAGAAATCTGTGCAGTTCCTGGGTTTGTGCCTTGAGGTTGGCATTATTAATTAATCTTTGAGGGGCCAGTATACTCCCTCTGTACTGGGCTCAGGACTCGAAGCACACACCTGAGGCCTCAGAGTTTATTAACCCTGCCAAGATCTGATTCACAATAATGGGCAGAGGTGAGACCCCAATTACATCTCAAATCAATCTGTAACAGTCCATGCTGCTTTCCTCCTGAACTGAGCAGCCAAGCTGCAGCTTCAACAGCTTTGCTCATTTGACGGTTTATTCAAGCCACACAGGCGAATGTTAGAGGATTTCTACCGCCACATCATCATCAGTATCTGTTCCGTTTATTTTCTTTATCTTTCAGTCAGGAGGATAACTATAAGATGCTTCATAATCAGGACACTTTACAGAGTTGCCACTTTGTGTAGATCCTTTGAAAAATAACATTTCTATTATTTCATTTCAGTTTTGCAATAATTGTTAATCCTTGACTATTAAGATGTGTTCAGAAAAAGAGGACAAATGTAATCATTCAAAAGGTACTATCATAAAAAATGTTTCCAATCTCATTTGAATGATGTGAGAATATAAAGATGAGGAAGTGATGCCACGATAGCACAAAATCTTAGTCATATTTGATCCAGAGGACTGTGTTCAGTTCACAAAATGAACATCAGATAGGATATATTGAACTTGTACTGGGTACAGTGGAGATTCATCAGACTGATACCAGGCCCAAGAGTCATATTAATAGGACAGGTTGTAAGACTTAGCCTGTATTTCCCTTAAATGTTAAAGACCAATGGGTGATCTAATTGAGGTGTTCAAAATGACAAAAGGACTTGATATTACAGATAAAGGGAATAATTTACAGTGAAACTTTTGTAAATGGCAAAACTTCTGAATTAATTTATTGAAGCTGCATTAATCACCCAAACTGATGAGGTCAACACAGTCTCTGTCAAAAATGCCAAGGTTTTGATGGAGATTAAGATGTCATTTCTGGCTCCTGATTGGCCTCGTAATTATACTTTACCAGTCAATGTAACTCTTGTCTATTGCTATCATGCAATAAAATATACATTGGTGTATGAAGGCTAGTGCCTCTTTTGTTAAGGTGAAATTGTGTTTTATTCACCAGCAGCACACCAGAACTTTAAGAGAGTCAGGGGCAGAAGTGAGTGTAGAGGCCATCACTAAGGAGAAGGTGCTGCGGAAGCTGAAAGGTCTGAAGGTGGATTAGTCACCCAGACCAGATGGAGTATACCCCAGAGTTCTGAAGGAGATAGCTGAAGAGATAGCTGAGGAAGCATCGGTGATGATCTTTCAGGAAATACTAGAGTCAGGGAGGGTCTCGGATGATTTGATTTGATTAAATTTATTATTGTCACATGTACCAAGATACAGTGAAAAGTACCCTACTGCATGCTAACGGGACAAATCATACCTTATGTAAATACATCAGGGTAATAGAACAGAATGCAGAATATAGTGTCTACAAAGAAGGTGCGGAGAAAGATCAACTCTAATATATGAGAGGTCTGTTCATAAGTTTGATAACAGCAGGGAAGAGCCTGTTCTTGAATCTGTTGGTACATGTTTTCAAAGTTTTGTATCTTTTGCTCATGGAAGAGGGTGGAAGAAAATATAACCGGGGTGGAAGAGATCTTTGATTATGTTGGCTGCTTTCCCAACGCAGCGGGCAGTGTAGATGGAATCAATGGAAGGAAGGCTGGTTATTGTGATGGACTGGGTAGAGTTCACAAATTCTCTATAATTTCTTGCAGTCTTCGACAGAGCAGTTGCCATCCCAAGCTAAGAAGCATCGGCTAAGATACTTTCTACAGTCCATTTAAAAAGACTGGAAATGGCTAATTTAACACCCCAGTTTAAGAAGGGAGTGAGGCAGAAGACAAGAAATTATATGCCAGTTAGTCTGACCTTGGTCATTGGTAAGATTTTAGAGACCATTATTAAGGATAAGATTGTGGAGTACTTGGAACTGCATGGTAAAATGGGATTGAGACAGCGTGGATTTGTCAAAGAGAGGCCATCCCTGAAACATCTGTTAGGATTCTTTGAGAAGGTAATAATCAAGTTAGTCAAAAGAGAGCAGTGGACATGATCTATTTGGATTTCCAGAAGGCCTTTGGGGCACTGCTAAATAAGATAAGAGCCTGTGGTGTTAGAAGAAAGGTATTGGCATGGATAGAGGATTGGCTGACTGGCAGAAGGTAGAGAGTCGGGATAAAGGGGTGTTTTTCAGGATGGCAGCTGGTGATTAGTGGAGTGCTGCTGGGGTTCATGTTGGAACCATTAGTATTCACGTTATATATGAATGATCTGGACAAAGGAACTGAGGGCATTGTTGCTAAGTTTGCAGATGACACAAAGATAGGCGAAGGGACAGGTAGTGTTGAGGAAGCAGGGGGGCTGCAGAAGGACTTGGACAGGAAAGAGCAGATAAAGAAGTGACAGATGGAATAAAATGTGGGATGCACTTTGTTTGGAAGAATAGAGGCACTGCATTTTTTTTTCTAAATAGGTAAAAGCTTTGGAAATCTGAACCAACAAAGGAACTTGGGAGCTCATAGTCAGAATTCTCTTAAGATTAACTTGAGGGTTTAGTTGGGGTTTAGGAAGGAAAATACAATGTTAACATTCATTCAAACAGGGCTAGAATGCAAGAGCAGAAATGTACTGCTATAAAGCATTTGGAATATTGTGAGCAGTTTTGGGATCTGAATCTAAGGAAGGATAAGCTGGTCCTGCAGGGGGTCCAGAGGAGGTGTGCAAGAATTATCCTGGGGATGAAGGGCTTGCCATATGAGGAGCGGGTGAAGACTCTAGCTCTGTACCCAATGGAGTTTAGAAGGATGAGGGAGGGATCTGTTTGAAACTTACAGAATACTGAGAGGTCTGGATAGAATGGAGAGAAGATGTTTCCACTAGTAGGAGAGACTAAGACCAAAGGGAATAGTATCAGAGTGAAAGGACACCTCTTTAGAAGTGAGATGAGGAGAACGTCTTCAGCCAGATTGTGGTTAATCTGTGAAACTCATTGCCACAAAGAGCTGCGGAGGCCAAGTAATGGCCAAGATAGATATGTTCTTGATTTGTAAGGGGATCAAGGGTTATGGAGAAAAGGCAGGAGAATGCGGTTGAGAAATATATCATCCATGATCAAATGGCAGAGCAGACTCAATGAGCTAAATGGACTAATTCTGCTCCCGTATCTAATGGCCTTATATGATGGAGTAGTTTAGCTATGAAGATATAGCTCAGCTTGTTTTCTTTCAAGCCGAGAAGTTTGAGAGGAGAGTTGATAGAGATGTATAAGATTATGAAGGGAATGAACAGGCTGGATAGAAAACAGCTATTCCTGTTAAATGAAGGGTCAATACAAAGGGGCATAATTTTAAGATGAAAGGCAGGCAGTTTAGAGGGGATTTGAAGAATTTTCTTTGTACCCAGAGGGTGGTAGAGGTCTGGAATGCACTGCCTGGGAGAGTAATTGAGGCAAGAAACCTCACAACCTCTAAAAATTCCTTGGATGAGCACTTGATATGTCATAACATTTAAGGCTATGGGCCTAGTTTGGGAAATTGGGACTAGTGTAGATTTTGAGTAGTTTGTTTTGGTCAGTGTGGACTTTATGGGCTGAAGGACCTCTTCAATATTGTATGATTTTATGAATGAGAGCCTTAGTGACCTCCCTTCTGTGACTGTACATAGCAGATGGTATCATGTTGCCAATACCTTCATCTCCACTCTGAAAGGAGCCATGTAGATTAAAGATTATCATCACATTGGCAATGTGTTCTTAGGCTTGCTATAAATTTACAGCTGTAGTTGCAGTAGGTGGTAGATTTCAGTGAAGTTTGTTGAAGCCCATTTGTCTCACACTGAAGTTTAGATCACAGAATTGCTACTCACCACCTCACCACAGCCCTTTCCCCCTTCTAACTCTTCCTCCCTCTCCCAGGAGTTAACTTGGAGAAGAGAGATAGAGAGGAAGAGAGAGAGAGAGGAAGAGAGAAACAGATGAATGGAAAGGCAGAGGAAGATACAGAGAGAAAGAGAGAGAGAGAAGAAACAGAAGAGAGAAAGAAAGAGAACAAGAGAGAGAGGAAGGGAGTGAGGTGACAGAGATGAAAGACAGACAGAAAGGGAGAAAGAGGTGAAGAAGCAGAAAGGTACACCAGCTCAAACTGTGAAGTCTGACAAAATAAACAGTGGAATCATACAAGTGTTATAAGCTGATTTCTGGTTAGTTTCCAATCTGTTTGCAAAGAGCAAGATTCATTGGAGCTGATTGGTGAGCAATTTTACTTCCTAAATTCTATTCTCCAGTCTAAATAAATAGTCTGAAAGTAAACATTAGGCATGGCAGATAGCTCAGCTGCATTGAATACCCATCCTTATCTACATGGGGAGTTGTGTGTGCTTCATGTGGCCTAAATGATCGCACACTTCCCATTTGTGTGTGAAGTATCGCCAACTGCAAACACTTGAGCATTAAGATTTATAATTTGAAGAGCAGCTGGAGTCATTTTACATTTGTATAAAAATGTAACTGTATAAAATGCTGGTTAGGCCACAACTAGAGTATTGCAGGCAGTTCTGGAATTCACCCTCTGGCTGAAGAAATTCCTTCTTATTTCAGATCTAAAGGATCATCCCTTCGCTGTGAGGCTCTACCTTTGGGTCCTAGTCTCTCCTACTAGTGGAAACATCTTCACCACATCCACTTTATCCAGGCCTCTCAGTATTCTGCAAATTTCAATGAGATCCTCTCTCATCCTTCAAACTCCATCTAGTACATACCCAGAGTCCTCCACCACTCCTTATATGGCAAGCCTTTTATCCCCAAGATCATCCTTGTAAACCTTGCCTGGACCCTCTCCAAAACCAGCTCATCCTTCCTTAGATATGGGGCTCAAAACTGCTCACAATATTCCAAATGTGGTCTGACCAGAGCTTTATACAGTCTCAGTAGTACATCCCGGTTTTTGTATTCCAGCTCTCTTAAAATGAATGTTGACATTGCATTTGCCTTCCTAACTTCCAACTAAACCTACATTTTAACATTAAGAGAATTCTGATTTTGGACTCTCAAGTCCCTGTGTGTTTCAGATTTTCAAAATCCTTTTTTTGTTTAGAAAATAGTCTATGCCTGTATTCATCCTACCAAGGTGCATAATCTCGCACTTTCCCACATTGTATTCCATCTGCCACTCCTGTTTCCACTGTCTTAGCCTGTCCAAGTCCTTTTGCAGCCTGCCCACTTCCTCAACACTACCTTTCCCTCCACATATCTTTGTGTCATCTGCAAACTTAGCAACAATGCCCTCAGTTCTTTCACTCAGATCATTAATGTTTAATGTGAATAGTTGTGATCTCAGTATGGACCCCTGTGGAACTCTTCTTGTCATCTGTTGCTATCCTGAAAAAGACCCCCTTATGCCTACTCTCTGCCATTTGCCAGTTAGTCAATTCTCTCTCCATGTCAGTACCTCACCCATAACACCATGCGCTCTTATCTTACTTAGCGGCCTCCTGTGCAGTACCTTATCCAAAGCCTTCTGGAAATCCAAATAGATCACTTCCACTGGTTCTTCTTTGTCTAACTTGCTTGTTACCTTCTCAAAGAATTCTAACTGATTTGTCAGGCATAACCTCCCTTTAGACAAAACCATGCTTACAGTGCCCTATTTTCTGTGCACTTCCAAATTCAGTCGGTTGCGCTATAACACAATAGTTGTGTTACTGCGCGACATTGCATTATTGAAAATCACACTATAGAAATAATGGGGCCGATGGGAAAAGTGGGCTTAGGGGCAGACCACCAAAAAAATCACTCAGAATTGCTCAAAACTCACTCAAAAGCCTAACAGAAAGGATAATACTGAATAAATGTTTAACTCATATCTAATAATGAAACAAAGGTAAATTTAACACCTTACCTTGAAAAAATGTCAAAATGACTTGATGGGGGAGGATGTTTTGAGGTTGTTCTGTTGTTAATGCAGGGGCTGAGGGTCATCATCATCATCATCATCATCACCTTCAAATGCTGTTGTGGTTGCAGGGTTAGAACGAAAAATAATTAATCCAAAAGATTACGGCTGTGGTTTATTGTCTTCTGACTGTATCTTGGGGTTTGGCTTAAAAAAGACATCCAGTTTTTGCTGCTTTGCCCTTTTTCTTCTTTCATGAAGAAGCTGTTCATAGGGTGCCAAATAAGATCTTACTTCACAAACTGCTACCCTGCTGCTTTCTGCATTGTAACTGTCCTCCAAAAGCTGCAACCTGTTTCTCAATTTCCCTAAGGATAGAAGACAAAACAAGTGGAGAGCTCTCATGGTGCTGCATCCTGGACTTCATCTTCTTCATCTCCAGCTTCCACTTCTACCTTAGCAACAAGTTATTATGGATCAGCTGTAGAGAGGTCTTCACAGTGGGATTCAATCAGCTCTTCAACATCCTCACTCTCCACTTCTTCAAATCCAACTTGCTATGCGAGATCAACACAATGTTTTTTGATTCTCGGGAGCTCCTCTGAAAGATCAAAGCCTTTAAAACCTTGAAAAAAGATCTGGGAGAAGCGTCTGCCAAACTGCACGCAAGTAGTCCTTACTGACCTCACCCCAGGCATCCATAATAATGTCAATTATATTCTTGATTTTAAAGCTCTTCCAAAATTGAAGAACACTCTCTTTATCTCCTCAACGGGTGCAATCAGCCACTTAAATGTGCACCTTAAATAATAAGCTTTAAAAGCTGCTAATGCACCCTGGTCCATGGGTTGAAGGAGAAAGGTTGTGTTTGGGCATAGAAATAGCACTTTGATGTTTTCAGAAAGCTCACCAGTGGTGGGAAGATAGCTTGGTGCATTATCCAGGATGAAGAGAATCTTGAAATCCACATTTTTTTCCTGCAATACTTTCTAAAAGCATCTTCCAAAACATCAACGATATGGTCAGAAAAATTTACCCCATCATCCAACCTCTTTTGCTTGCCCTAAAGTAGGCCTCAAGTAGACATAAGGTAACCTTTCATGGTTACACATATTCAGGACATAGCCCGTGAAACGATCATGTGATGCCAGCGCGGAGACTCTTTCAGCATTAACATTGCGCATGCTCAGAACAAAGCCTGTAAAACGATCATGTGATGTTGACACATACTCCTCTGCACACCAATGGAATCATGTTATAGCAAGTTCACGTTTTAGAAATAGGACTCCCCTATTTGTCAGTCGCATTATAGCCAATTCATGTTGCCAGAACATGTGTTATAGCAGAACTGACTGTACTCTGCAATCTGATCCATAATAATGGACTCTAAAATCTTAACAATGATTAAGGTCAGTTTAACCAGTCTATAGTTTCCTATCTTTGGCCTCCCTCGCTTATTAAACAGTGGTATTACATTATCCGCATTCCAGTCCTCCAGTGATTCCAGAAAGATCACCAATGCCTCTACAATTTCCTCAGCTATTTCTTTCAGAACTCTAAGTGTAGGGGTTCTGGTCCAGGTGATGTATCCACTTTCAGACCATTTCAGCTTTCTTAGCATCATCTTCTTAGTGATGGTCACTACAGTCCCCTCTACCCTCTCACTCTCTTGAAGTCCTGGTATGCTGCTGTGTCTTCCACCATGAAGATTGATGCAAAGTGCATGCTCAGTTCCTCCACAATTTCTTTGTTCCCATTACTGCTTTTCCAGCCTCATTTCCAGCATAACAATGCCCACTCTTGCCTCTCTCTTGTCTTTTACATATCTAAAGAAACCCTTGCAATCTTCTTCTATAGTACTATCTAGCTAACCATCATATTTCATTTTGCCGCCCTCCACCCCATCCCACTGGTATTTAAAGGCTTCCCATTAATCTTCAACACTTTTTATAGCTTTTTCATCTGACTCAACAGGTTAATTGGACAATGGATAGCAGTAGCTTGTGAATCTAATATGGAACTGGCAGACAGCACTCCTGTTCCTCAATAAGGTAATACATAAAAGGACACTTTCCCAGAAGCAACTCTTTAGAAACCATTGGTCAGCTGTCATTCGGCTCAGGAAACTAACAAAGGGAATCTTAAATTGCTGGTAGATGCTGTAATTTTCTTAGAAACATAAAGCACAGAAACAGACCATTTAGACCAATGGATCTACACTGGAATTTAAGCTTCACACAGCCTTCTTCCATCAGACCTTATCCAAGTGCATTTATCTCAATTTTCCATTCATTGTGTTTCTGCTGTTCATCTCAACCACTCTGTGAAGTTTAAGCAATGCAGCTAATAACCTTTTCAGCAATGGATCTGGAGTTTTACACAAGCGGTGAGTGGTAGGCATATGCTTCAGTGTATTGGATATTTAAGTGCTTGCTTTATAACATTTATCTGAATGGACAAGGGTAGCAGATACATGGGAGGACCACTACCTGCAAGATACCCTCCAAACCATTCACGATCCTGACTTGGAAATATTTCGCCGTTCCCTCACTGTCACTGGGTCAAAATCCTGGAATTCCCTCCCCAAGGGCATTGTGGGTCAAACTATCGCAGGTGAACTGCAGTGGTTCAAGAGGCAGCTCACCACCACCTTCTCAAGGGCAACTAGGGATGGGCAATAAAAGATATGGTCCAGTCAGCAATGATCATGTTTCACAAGTGAATTAAAAAATAACTGTTAAACAGGCACATCACAAAATGAATCTCAATGCCATGGTTTTTAAGTGGACTGGCAGTGGGAGGAGGTTGGATTTTAGACTCCTTTACTAAGATTTTGCTCCTTTGCAGCCCAATGATACCTGGAATGCTGAGGTCAATTGTAGTACCTCTGCCCCTAATCTGGTTCTTAGTGCTAACACATGATCCAAACTGAGGATCTTTCTGTTTTATATGATTACTTATCCCAATGAACCGGCTGTGTTCACAAAGTTGAACATCGATATGAAGCATTTTCCTTTTTGGTAAATAATTAAGGTTTGGTGCTCCATACTGCAATGTTGTTAAAACAAGTTGGTGACCACTGATAAATTTAGCATCCAATAATCACAGCTTCCTGTGTTCAGTTATCCAATGGAATGGACAGTTGGACTTGAGTTACTGTACTAGGTGCAATTTTAGCAGCAGTCTGTTCAACGTGTCTCCTTTTACATTTCAGAGTGAGTCTATCCAATCCAAAAGATTGATTCAAACCGAAGCTTAAAACATATTGAATCAGCTGTTGGAGAAACAGTCAGCTGTGTACCCAGGAAACACAAGCTGGGCTGTGTACTGGTTACATGATGAAAACTCAAAAACAGTAGCTCATTTTAATAAACCAGTCAGGAATAGTAAAATTGATTGGACCAGCTGTCATGCAGCATATGCTTCCAGCTGGCCCAATCCATTTTACCAAGCTGGATCAATCCTGATGCTTGTAATATAACTCGGCTCACTTGTTTAGGTCAATACATTTAAATTGTAACTGTCCGAATGTTTTTTTTGTTCACCCTAGGCAATCATGCAACCATTAAAATCAGATATTGCTTGCCTTTGAAGGGAACATGTCCTGTTTGTTCCTCAAAATGGAATAATGTTTTCCACATCCTCGTGTATATTTCTGGGTTCATTGGCTTGGACCTTGTGGTCCCAATCACTGTGAGTGCTTAGACATTCAGACATTGCGACACATCTGAGGGCCTCACCAGCTCCCTCATACTTGAATCTCTAAATTGTTGTTTATCAGAATAGGCTCCTGGTCCAGTCAGGATCTGTTGCTTGTCATCTTGAGCTCGCTGCCCAGGATTTAAGGCAGTCTTTGTGCTGATTTATTTCAGGCTTCCTCCTAGCAAGGGTACAGCCTGCTGAGGGGAGTAGCCTAACTTTACTATGACACCAAGAATATCACGAGTTGTGTGTATTATATGAAGACTGGCTTTCAAAAGCTGAATTCTCATTAGGAGAGATTTCTGGAGGAGGTTTTCACACTAGCCAGACTCTACTGAACCCCTTCCCTCCCTGCACCTCTCCACTTCCCTCCACTTCAGCTGATGAAGGGGTTGCGCTCTGAAAGTTTGTGAGTTCAAATAAACCTGTTGGATCATAACTCTGTGTTGTGTGATTTCTGAATTTGTCCCCTGCATCCAATCACCCTTTCCAACATATGCCAGCCTGCTTCAACCCTAGCTCTCCCTTCACAACAATTTCCCCATTATGCCAGTTCTGCACCACCCATTCCCTCATATCAACATCCTCCCCCACCAAAACCTCATCTCCCATTCCCCAGCTTTCCAATTCCAACCTACATTTGCCCCCATCACCCTCAGCTGTGATCCCAATTTCCCTATCACCCCCCGGCTCTTCCCTGGTCTCCACAATTTCCTCCCCCCCTCCCCATCATCTCCAGTTTTATTTGCACCCCTTCCCTCCAGTAAGCTGGACTGAGTGCGATGGGGTGAGGAGACCAGGGTGCTTATAGGGAAGCAAAGACTGGGAGAAGAAAGGAACTGGATCTCATGGGATGCCCACTGATTGGAGGGCCAGGCATGTCATCTGCAAGAGGAAAGGGGATGCAGCCCAAAACAGATAAGGGCCATTCAGGTTCCTGGTGACCAGTCAGTCATGGTAAGTGAAAACACTGCAGAGGTTGCAATGCCTTTACTGCCCTCAGTAGTGGTGAAGCTCTCAGCTTTTGCTGCGAATGGACCGACAAGATCTAGCTATACATTTTGATAACGCAGACAGTGGTGTCCACCTCCTCATCATGACTGACTGCAAGATTCACCCAGTGCGATTTTAACACTGTAAATGTATTTAGCTATAACATCCCAGGAACATAGGAACGGAATAGGTTATTCAGCCCAGTAAGCCTGCTCCCCCATTCAGTACAATTATGGCTGATCGAACAGGTTGATGCCTTTTACCCATACTATTACTATAGCCCTTTATGCTGATAATCTAAAATTTACCAACCTCCACTTTAAATATACTCAAAGACTGAGCTTCCCCAATTGTAAAGAAATTGTGTTAACTTCAGAGTGCAGAGATCACTGGACAATGTCTTCAGCACTGAATGAGTTAATGTTCGCTATGATCATGATACCATTCAGAAATAGAATAGGGTCAACAGGATAGGTTTAGCAGTGCGATGGTTATCACCAGAGAGCTGTACTGGGGCCATTGCTAATTTGATGCTGGATCTTTCAGGCATCTGTGGGAATTGCCTGTAATGAGAGCGGCAATGATTTTGCTATTAAACGAGGGTCCTGCAGCCAAATAAATATCTAAATGCTAAATTCATGCAAAGCTTCTGATTTGCTAGGACTTCAACTCAAAATTATTGCCTTAACAGTCCGGTAACATGAATGTAACTCAAAGGAATACATGCATCCTAGGCCCGAAACGTCAGCCTTCCTGCTCCTCTGATGCTGCTTGGCCTGCTGTGTTCATCCAGCTCTACACCTTGTTATCTCAGACAATACATGTTTAGTGTGAGGCCTTGTTCAGACCTGTTTCTATTTTGGTTTGGAGTCAGATTGGTTTTATTCCTAAGGTAGAAATTTATAAAATGCCACATTGACTAACTGTCTATAAATTGTGTGCTTCTTGAACAAAATAGAATATATCTGCAAATACAATTACAGCCAATGGATTCACGTGTGTGTGTGTGTGTGTGTGTGTGTGTGTGTGTGTGAGGGGTGAGAGAGTGTGTGTGAGTGTGTGCAGAGAGAGAGAGAGAAAGAGTGTGTGTGTGCGGCGATTGGGAGAAAGAGTGTGTGTCTGTGTGGGAGAGAGAGAATGTGTGTGTGTTTATGTTTGTGTGGGAGAGGGGGAATGTGAGTGTGTGTGTGTGTGTGTCAGAGAAAGAGAGAGAAAGTGTGTGTGTGTGTGTGTGTGTGTGTGTGTGTGTGGGAGAGTGTATGGTGTGGTGTATCACCTGTAGTGCAACATAAACCCAAGATTCCAGTTGAGGCCGTCCTCATGAGTACCGAACTTTGCTATCAGCCTCTGCTCAGCTACTCTGTGTTGTTGTGTATCCCAAAGTCACCTTGGAGGATGTTTACCTGAAGGTCTGAGGCTGAATGTCCTTGACAGCTGAAGTGTTCCCCCATTGGGAAGGAATATCCTTGTCTGGCAATTGTTGCGTAGTGGCCATTCATCCGTTCTTGTAGCATCTGTATGGTTTCGCCAACATACCATGCCTCGGGGCATCCTTGCCTGCAGCTGATGAGATAGACAACGTTGGCAGAGTCAAATGAGTATCTGCCGTGCATGTTGTGGGTGGTGTTCCCATGTGTGATGGTAGTGCCAACGATCTGACATGTCCTGCAGAGGTTGCCATGACAGGGTTGTGTGGTGTTGTGGTTGATGTTGTCCTGAAAGCTGGGTAGTTTGCTGCGAATAACGGTCTGTTTAAAGTTTGGCAGTTGTTTGAAGGTGAGAAGTGGAGGCGTGGGGAAGATCTTGCTGAGGTGCTCATCATCATTGATAATGTGTTGAAAGCTGCGAAGGACATTACGTTGTTTCTCCGCTCCTGGGAAGTACTGGGCAACAGCAGACACTCCTAAACACACACACACACACAGGCACGCACACACACACACAGGCGCGCACACACACACACACGCAGGCACACACACGCAGACACACACACACACACACACACACACACAGACACACACACACTTTCCCTCTCTATCACTTCCCACACAAACACACGCCTTTCTCTCTCTCTCTCTCTCTCTCCCTCCACACACATACACACACACACACAAACACACATACACATGCACACTCCCTCACACACGTGAATCAATGGGCTACAACAACGG
>NC_063332.1:40713072-40731377 GCF_021869965.1 Rhincodon typus | reverse complement strand
TGCTTCCTGTTAGTCAACCAATCCTCTATCCATGCTAATACTTTACCTTTAATGCCATGCATCCTTATCTTATGCAGTAGCCTCTTGTGCGGCACCTTGTCAAAGGCCTTTTGGAAATCTAGGTACACCACATCCACTGGATCCCCATTGTCCACCTTGCTCGTAATATCTTCATAGAATTCCAAAAGATTTGTCAAGCATGAACCCATGCTGCGTCTGCCCAACGGGACAATTTCTATCAAGATGCCTTGCTATTTCTTCCTTGATAATAGACTCAAGCAACTTCCCCACTATAGAGGTTAAGCTAACCGGTCTATAATTCCCCATCTTTTGTCTACTTCCCTTTTTAAACAGTGGCGTCACATTTGCTGTTTTCCAATCTGCTGGGACTGCCCCAGAGTCCAGCGAATTTTGGAAAATTTCCACCAGTGCACCTACTATTTCTCCCGCCATCTCTTTTAGTACCCTGGGATGCATTCCATCAGGGCCAGGAGACTTATCAATCCTTAGCTCCATTAGCTTGCCCAACTCTACCTCTTCCGTAATTATCATTGTTTCCAGGTCCTCACCTACCTTTGTCTCTTTGTCAATTACTGTAGAGACAATCCTTGAGATGCAATTAAGAAAGATAAGGGCACTTTAGATATTACTGACATTCAGAAATGCACCAAAATTTATTGATAAATCTGAGATTCCAAGATGCCATCATTAAGATTGAAACCAGTATTCAAATAAGAAGGGACAGACTTCACACTCAGCTTGCACCTAAGCTGGAAAAAAAAATCAGCATGACGACATGAGCATTAGTACCAACCAGCAAGGCAACATTAATGGCATCACCATCAAACAGCAGAACATCAACATGAACAATATCCCCAGCATGTGACACAAGAGCGATATCAAGCACAGCTCCTGAAACGCCAGGAACAATACTTACAACATCATCTGAGCAGCAGTCCAACCCATTATTGAGAGCAGTGACTGCCAAATTCATAAGATAGATAGTAGGAAATAAGTGATACAGCAACTGCTTTTTGTTTCTGAAAAAAGAAAGCAGGCTGTAAATGATTCATGCGGTGTTCAATTTGTTTGTGTATGTTCATTTTCTAAATTATAGAATGTTAACAAAGTTCATGATTCCAATAGTTATATTGATTATGAGCATTAAATTATTACAGAAAGAGGGATGGTATATTGTTACATTATCCATGAAAAGCTAGAAAGCATTTATTACTTGAGAGATTGGCCTGGGATCAGAGAGTGGGAAGTGCCATATAGGGGACTGGCTTTGAATAAGTTAATATTGAAGTTGCAATATCTTCACCCAATCTGGTGATGTTGCACATTGTCTTGGGGTGAAGGCATGAAGTTCTCCACTCACCTTTGTACTGAGCAGATGAATGCTGGACAGCTCCCAAGTGTCCTTAGTAATTATGCCTGACTAGTAATGTAATTTGTAATTATTGCTATTGTGCAATTTTGTTCAACTAAGACAAGCACTTCTCCTGTTTAGACTCAACTGTGGTCTATTGTCTAGGACTAATGACTAGACCATATTGTACACAATATAAGCAAAGGAGGATCACTAATAGCAATATACCTCAGACTATCTTTACCCTGTACCACATTCTGGCAGAAGTGTAGATACCACAAGATGCCTGTAACTAGCAATCAGGACAAATAGCACACTGTGAATGCTGAGGTCCAGCAGCACTGAACATGGAGTATTGGACTAAAGCAAATTGTTTGAAAAACTCAGCAGGTCTGGCAGCATCTCTGGACCGAAATCAGAGTTAACGTTTTAGGGTCCAGTGACCCTTCTTCAGAACGTTCAGTTTTTCAGTTCTCGTGAAAGGTCATTGGACCCACAATGTTAACTTTGATTTCTCTCCACAGATGCTGCCAGACGTATTGGGTTTGTCGAGAAATTTCTGCTTTGTTGTTGTTTCTGATTTCCAGTATCTGCAGTTCTTTTGGTTTTTATAGAATCATAGAGTCATTGAGCACAGAAACAGATCCTTCAGTCCAACCAATCCATGCAGACCATAATCCCAAATTAAACGAGTCCAACCTGCCTGCACTTGGCCTATATCCCTCCAAACATTTCTTATTAATGTACTTATCTAAATGTCTTTTAAACATTGTTTTTGCATGGAATATTATAGCATGGCAGGAGTTGAAGAGAGTGTGGATCTTTTGACAATATTTGGGAGTTACTGAGGGAATATGAACAATCACACAGTAAAATAAGAGGTCTATTTCCCATTAAAAATTGGGACAATATGGAGTCATCAGGCTTGGTACCGTGCATCACCACTCAGGCTTTGCAAGTCAATATCTCCAAATTCGCAACATTATCTCCACTGTAATGATGTCAAAGGGAGTTTGTGATAACAAAAGTTTTATTTTGTTTAAAATCATCCATTTTAAAGTGGGCGGTGGTCTTTCAACCTCAATATTTGCTAAACTATAACTCATTAGCTAGACCAGATTATGTCTTATTTGTCTCAATGGAGTATGTCTGCAGTTAATATACAGGCATAACAAATGATTGGGAAAGCAAATGGAATATTGGAGGTTATTGGAAGGGGAATTGAATATAAAAGTAGAGAGTGTCGAAGTCACTGGACAAAAACATTATTTTCTCTCAACAGATGTTGCCAGACCTACTGAGATTTTGTCTCTGATTTCCAACATCTGCAGTTCTTTCAGTTTTTGTAAAAATAGAGATGTTTACTACAATTGGAGGGAGTTGGTGAGACCACATCTAGAATACTTTCATTGTGTTAACCTCCTTATTTAAGACATTAAAGGACATCACTGCATTAGAAGCAGTTCAGGGAAGATTCACTCAACTGGTTTTTGTGATGAGGGGTTACTTCATGATGAAAGATTAGACAGGGGAGTTTAAATATACAAATGATGGGATTTGACAGAGTGAATCTTCAAAAGGTGTTATCCTTTGTGGGAGAGACGAGACCACACTTTAAAAGCAAGAGGTCTCTCATTTAAGACTGGGATGAGGAGAAATACTTTCCTCTTGGAGGGTTGTGAATCTGTGAAACTCTTTTCCCAGGGAAGAGTAGAGGCAATGTCATTGAATGTTTTTATCGCAGAGATAGATAAATTATTGGCCACCAAGGGTGTCAAAGAGTAGTAGGGGTAGACAGAATTACAGTTGATTTTTTTTTGGTGGAGGAATGTCCAATATTCTAAACAAAATAATTAAATGGACATAAGACCATAAAATATAGGAGCAGAACTAGGTCATTCAGCCCATCAAGCCCATTCAATCGTGACTGGTATGTTTCTCAACCTCATTCTTTTGCCTTCTCCCCATAACCATTGACCCTCTTACTAGTCAAGAACCTATCTCTCTCTGTCTTCAATACAATCAACGACTTGGCCTCTGCAGCCTTCTGTGGCAATGACTTCCACAAATTAACCACTCTCTGACTGATGAAATTCCTCTTCATTTCAGTTCTAAACAGTTGTCCCTTCAATCTGGGGCTATGCCCAGTCTTTCCTATCAACGGAAATATCTTCTTTATAGCCACTATATCCAGGCCTCTCAGAATTCTGTAAGTTTCAAATGTGATTCCTCTCCAACATCATCCTTCTAACATCAACTGCTCCTCTTATGACAAGCCTGTCATTCCCATAATCATTCTTGTAACCATCGTCTGGACGCCCCTCCAAGGCCACCACATCTTCCTTGGATATGCATCACAAAACTGCTCACAATATTTCAAATGCAGTTTGACAGAGCCTTATACAGCCTCACCAGTACCTCTCTGCTCTTGTATTCTAATCCTGTTGAAGTGAATTGCATTGGCCTTCCTAACTACCAACTGAAACTGCATGTTAACCAAAAGAGAATCCTGAACTAGGACTCCTAAGTCCTTTGGTGCCTCAGATTTCTGAAGCCTTTCCCTTTTAGAAAGGTTCTTTATTCTTCCTACCGAAGTGCCTAACCCCAAATTGTATTCCATCTGCCACTTCTTTGCCTGCTCTCCTAGCCTGCCCAAGTCCTTCTGCAGCCTCCTCGCTTCCTCAATACTTCCTGTCTCTCCACCTATCCTTATGTCAATCTGCGGTAAATATCAAACTAATCATCCCCGTATCACTCTGTTTTTTTTCTTTATTCATTCACGGGATGAGGGCGTCACTGGCGAGGCAGCATTTATTACCCATCCCTAATTGTCCAGAGAGGAGTTAAGAGTCAACCACATTGCTGTGGGCCTGGAGTCACATGTAGGCCAGACCAGGTGGGGATGGCAGAACCTTCCCTGAAGGACATTAGTGAGCCAGATGGGTTTTCCGGACAATCAACAACCATTAGGCTCTTAATTCCAGATATTTTATGGAACTTAAATTCCACCATCTGCTGTAGTGGGATTTGAGCCCAGGTCCCCAGAATGTTATCTGGGTCTCTGGATTAATAGTCCAGCGATAATACCTCAAGGCCATCGTCTCCCCCTGTTTCTGTGTTATTGTTGTTTAATTTCTCTTAATCAGATTTATTAACTGCTGATTACATCGTATAAGAAAAAAAAACTGTTGTCAATCGTACTTGAAACAGTACTTTTTATCAATGAAAGCCATAGGCAAACCTAGCAACATATCATGTTGTCATTAAAGACCTGAGATTTTATGACATTGAGATTATAGGGACAAGGTCTGTCATTATTGCCTACAATTTGAGCTGAAGCTTTGAAATCCCGGCAATTTGATGATAGGTTCTTGATCACTTCATGCACCCTAGCCTCCATCTCCAAAGCCGTCTGCACTCATCATCCAACAGGAAAAGGTTACACAGCTAATGTTTTACTTGGAAATGTTCTCATAATGATTGTTTTCTGAGTTCTTACAGACTGCATTTGAAATCTGGTAATTATGGAAAACATACAGACATCTGCTGGATTGCAGTGTCTTCTACAACTGTACCATAGTAACATTAAGCACCCAAAATGTTGACTGCTCCTTTCCTCCAGATGTTGCTGGCCTGCTGTGTTCTTCCAGCCTCCTGTTTGTCTACATATAAATTATGTTGTGATACTTAAAAAATGTGGTGAAACAATTCTAAAAAGCTAATATAATAGTGGAATATATACCCACAATATTACAAGACAAGTTTTTGGATATCAACCTGCAGAATTGAACACAAGTGTAGTTTTACTATTACAATACATTAGCAAAACCACTCTGCAAGTACCAAAGTTAATTATCAATTATCATTAGGCGAGCAAAGCAGCTAGCCTATTATAAAACTGTTCAATTTCATCCTGAAAATCAAGTGGATTCTAAAATGGGCAAATAGTCCAATCCTTCTGGGTAAGATCTGGCCAGTGATGTTGAAAATTGATCCTGTTATGTTCAGTTCCGAAAGTTCCTCAAAAATGCAAAGAAATTGGACAAAGTATGTTGACAAGATTTCAGCGCAATGACATGCAATTTATCTTAATCTGAGTTTTCTACGTTGATGGACTGCAGACTTTGGACTGAATATTATTGGACTGCATAATTTTTTGCGAGTGCTGCACAGCCATGTTAAAGACATCATCGGTGGTACACAGTCTACTTCTTCATTGTGCAGTATATTGTGATCCTGTCCGCAAAGTTTACAGGAAGCACTGGTCCAAACTTTTACTGATTATTATCAGTTTTCTGAATGTGCATACATAGTTAGTGATGCAGAATACCAGGAACAATTGACCCCCAAGTATTAAAAAGATGTAACATGAGAAAACAAATAAAATTAGGCTTCAACATCTAGATGACGACAAACTTATTTCAAATTCTTAAAATCAAGAAAAGAGGCCGAAAGACATATATATAACTGTTTATAAGAATTTATGTAATTGTTTAATTAAATCAAAATACCTTCAAGCACTTCAGAAAGATGTAATCGAGACAAAATTGGAATGTGAAACTAAGGAAAAGAGTTTGGTTAGGGATGCATTTTTGCAGCAGCAGCGGGAGCGGTGAGAGCGAGGACCGGGGGCTGCCAGGAAGGTAATTTCTTCATTTCGGCAGCGGAGCTGAGTGGGTGCGGTCGAATTGCGCTCCGGGAAGGTGAGTGAACTGATATATTTGGGCAGTGGCTAAACCCAAGATACCCCACCCACCCTCCTCCTCTGACCAAAAGAAAGACTCTGTGGTGTGTTGATAAGGTAAGGTTTTTCTTTTTCTTCTTTTCATTGTGTGCTGGTAAGTAGAGCGATTGGTAAAAATTTTTTCATTTCATTTATCTATTATTTGATATTATAGTAGGACTAAGCTAAGCTTAAGAGTAAAAATGGCAGGAGATCCCAGACCCGTGTTATGCTCCTCTTGCTCAATGTGGGAGCTCAGGGACGCGGCTGATGTCCCTGACTCCTACACGCGCAGGAAGTGTGTCCAGCTGCAGCTCTTGTTAGACCGCATGACGGCTCTGGAGCTGCGGATGGACTCACTTTGGAGCATCCGCAATGCTGATAGCACGTTTAGCAAATTGGTCACACCGCAGATTAGGATTGTTGAGGGAGAAAGGGAATGACCAAAAGGCAGAAAAAAAGCAGGAAGGCAGTGCAGGTGTCCCCTGCGGTCGTCTCCCTCCAAAACAGGTATACCATTTTGGATACTGTTGGGGGAGATGGCTCACCAGGGGAAGGCAGCAGTAGCCAAGTTCATGGCACTGTGGCTGGCTCTGCTGTACAGAAGGGCGGGAAAAAGAGTGGAAGGGCTATAGTCATAGGGGATTCAATTGTAAGGGGAGTAGATAGGCGGTTCTGTGGTCGAAAACGAGACTCCCGAATGGTATGTTGCCTCCCAGATGCATGGGTCAGGGATGTCTCAGATCGACTGCAGGACATTCTGAAGGGGCAGGGTGAACAGCCAGCTGTCATGGTGCATATAGGCACCAATGACATGGGTAATAAACGGGATGAGGTCCTACAAGCAGAATTTAGGGAGTTAGGAGCCAAGTTAAAAAGTAGGCCCTCAGAGGTAGTAATCTGAGGATTGCTAACAGTGCCACGTGCTAGTCAGAGTAGAAATGAAATAATAGGCAGGAAAAATGAGGCTTGAGAGATGGTGCAGGAGGGAAGGGTTCAGGTTTTTGGGACATTGGGACCGGTTTTGGGGGAGGTGGGACTTTTACAAATTGGACAGTCTACACCTGGGCCGGACTGGAACCAATGTCCTAGGGGGTGCTTTTGCTAACGCTATTGGATGTGGGTTTAAACTAATGTGGCAGGGGGATGGGAACCAAATGAGGAGGTTAGTGGAGAGTAAGGAGGTAGTAACTAAAGCCTGTAAGGAACTAGATAATGAAGTCAGTGTGACTAAGGGGAAGAGTAGGCAGAGAGCAGATGATGAACGCAAAGGGACAGGTGGTCTGAGGTGCATTTGTTTTAATGCGAGAAGTGTAGTAGGTAAGGCAGACGAACTTAAGGCTTGGATTAGTACCTGAGAGTATGATGTTATTGCTATTACTGAGACTTGGTTGAGGGAAGGGCAAGATTGGCAACTAAATATCTCAGGATATAGATGCTTCAGGCGGGATAGAGAGGGAGGTAAAAGGGGTGGAGGAGTTGCATTACTGGTCAAAGAGGATATCATAGCTGTGCTGAAGGAGGGCGTTATGGAGGATTCGAGCAGTGAGGCAATATAGACAGAGCTCAGAAATAGGAAGGGTGCAGTAACAATGTTGGGCCTGTACTACAGGCCTCCCAACAGTGAGCGTGAGATAGAGGTACAAATATGTAGACAGATTATGGAAAGATGTAGGAGCAACAGGGTGGTGTGATGGGAGATTTTAATTTTCCCAACATTGACTGGGATTCATTTAGTGTTAGGGGTTTAGATGGAGCAGAATTTGTAAGGAGCATCCAGGAGGGTTTTCTACAGCAGTATGTAAATAGTCCAACTCGGGAAAGAGCCATACTGGACTTGGTGTTGGGGAATGAGCCCGGCCAGGTGGTTGAAGTTTCAGTAGGGGATTACTTTGGGAATAGTGATCACAATTCCGTAGGTTTTACAAAACTCATGGACAAAGACTAGAGTGGTCCTAAAGGAAGAGTGCTAAATTGGGGGAAGGCTAACTATAGCGAAATTCAGCAGGAGCTGGGGAATGTGGATTGGGAGCAGCTGTTTGAGGGTAAATCCACATTTGATATGTGGGAGGCTTTTAAAAAAAGGTTGATTAGAGTGCAGGACAGACATGTCCCTGTGAAAATGAGGGTACCCACCTGGAGTATAGACAGGGTGGACAGCAAGAAGCTTTTTCCCAGATTGGGGGACTCAATTACTAGGGGTCACGATTTCAAGGTGAGCGGGGAAAAGTTTAAGGGAGATATGCGTGGAAAGTTTTTTATGCAGAGGGTCGTGGGTGCCTGGAACACGTTGCCAGCGGAGGTGGTAGAGGCAGGCACGATAGTGTCATTTAAGATGTATCTAGACAGATACATGAATGGGCAGGGAGCAGAGGGATACAGATCCTTGGAAAATAGGTGACAGGTTCAGATAGAGGATCTGGATCGGCGCAGGCTTGGAGGGCCAAAGGGCCTGTTCCTGTGCTGTAATTTTCTTTGTTCTTTGTTCTTTCAGGAGGAGATAGGAACATGGACAATAGGAACTGATGGTGGCTGGGAAAACATCAGTGTATATGCAGGGACACTGATGTTTTCCCAGCCACCATCAGTTCTGAGGAAGGGTCACTGGACTCGAGACGTTAACTCTGTTTTCTCCTTCACAGATGCTGCCAGACCCGCTGAGCTTTTCCAGCAACTGTGTTTTTGTACTGGATAACTGTATTTGGCTCCTTTCCCTCCTGATTAGAATTTCCTGTTAGCAAAGCAGGAAGCCCACATTGGCATGGGTCACATGCAAGTGTATGTGGAGGGTTCAGGTGTGAAAGTACCTGGTAGCCTGTACTTTAGGGTCTTTAAAAAACTGCTGCAGTGATAATAGTATCACAGGTCATGACCTGCCAAAATTCCTCATGTTCTGCAAACTTCTCAGCAATGGGAGCTTAACAAATGTAAGACCCTTATTCAAGAAAGGCGGGAGACAGAAATCAGGAAACTAGGGCCAGTTAACCTAATATCTGTCATAATGAATTTTCTGGAATCCATTTAGGAGGTTATTGTGGAATGCTTGGAAAATAATCATGGGATGAGGCAGTGACAACATAATTTTGTGAATGGGAAACTATTCAAAGAATCACACAGAAGTGATCCTTCAGCACATTGCGTCTGTGCTGCCAAAAATATACTACAAGCTACAGTAGTCCCATTTTGCTGCACTCGGCCCATATAGCCTTGAATGTTTTGGCACTTCAAGTGCTCATCCAAGTACTTTTTAAAAGACGTGAGGTTGAGGTTCTTCCTGTAAGCTAACATCTTCTTCCTCACTGTCAACCACAGTACAAATCTTTGTGACATCTGCAAGCTTACTCATCAATTCTACAAATTCTCATCTATATCATTTATGAATATCACAAACAATAAGAAAACCAGTACTGATTCTTGTGATATACCATTAGACATCAGGTGCCAGACATACAGACAGACTTCTAGTTTATTACAATTCTTCAAGGAACTAACAAACAAGGGGGGTAAAGTGGAATCTTACGGTGTGGGGCTCTTGGATCTCTAAAAGGCTAGCTTGCCACATAAAATGCTCCTACACAAAATAACAGCACACTGTGAGGATAACATATTAGCATGTATAAAGCACTGGTTAAATAACAGGAAGCAGAGATTATGCACAAATGGATCTTTTTTCAGATTAGCAAACTGCAATTATATGGAGTGGCATAAAGAACAATGTTGGGGCCTCTATCATTTAACAATCTATATCAGTGAGTTGAATGCAGGGGCTGAATGTATAGTAGCTAAATTTGCTGGTATTAAGGAGGTAAGGAGTCCACAAAGGGGCATAGACAGGTAATAAAAATGGCAAATGGCAAATCGAGTATAATGTGGAAAGTGTGAAATTGTTCTGTTTGGCAGGAAAAACAGGAAAGCACTGTACTATTTAAGTGCTGGTTACCTTAATGTGCCAACATTAACCTATTAGATTATAAATAGACAACATCATGCCTCCAGTAGTAGGTCATGCTTTAAGTGATCCCAGGGTAAGATGGAGTATGAGACCATTATGTCCTCAGATCATGTGTTATGGATAATGATGATATCATGAACATGTCTCTTAAAAGTGTACTGACATGCTGAATGTGAAACCTAACACCTTCAAGTTTCCCTCAAGGTCATACAACAACTTGGCTTGGAACTATATCACCATTCCTTCACTGTGGCTGGGACAAAACTCCCATTGATGGGAGCCCAACTATCATCCCTGATTGGACGATGAGCCTACTTCCTGGTCTTTGATTGCTGAAGCTTTCAAAGTGACAGTGAGTGGCCTAAAACAACCTTTCACGTCAGGATCCAGAACATGTTTCCACTTCTGGTTCCCAACCCTGGTAAACAATTCAGGCCAGCACTTGAAAACTTGAAAAGTGAGAGTATGCGAACAGGATATAGGATACTCGCATCAACACTGCAGATGAATTGAAGTTTACAGCGGGTGGAGAATTCGAAGCTGGCTACAGCAGTGTTGGAATTGTTGGTTCCAGAAGTGACAAAAGAACGAATGACATTTTCACCAACAAATGGGTTAAGGTAACTCATGGGTTTGGAAGAGAGCAGTCTTTACAATGGATTCTGACAATGCAGACTCCGTGAAGTGGATGAGGAAGATAATGGAGAGGTTTATCAGTTTTATTGACATGTTTTGAATTAAAAAAGCATGAGTACCTCGAAAGAAGGTACTCGAAAGAGGGCCGCTTGGAAATCAAACTCCCTCTGACGCCGGTGGCACCTATCTGAGCTGGGCCCTACTTGCCACCTCCAATGCCATCGTCGCAACCTAGTTCTTCCATAAGAGACATGTAACATGAAAGGAAAAGAAAAAAAACATGAGACAAGAGGGAAAAAACACTAAAAGAAATGAAAAGAAAGGGGCCAGAGCAGATGAGCCCCAAGCTCAGGAGCCTTATTCCACGACCAAATGAGGTTTTCTCATCATAAAGTCTTGGGCCTTTCACATTGCTGTCACAATGCTGCAAAAATCTCCAATTCCATAATTTATTTCAGATTTAGACTTAGAACCCCTACAGTGTAGTTCTAAGGTCTATTTTAAAATATAAGCCATTATAGTACATTTAAAGTACTTGTCACATAACATATCTTTTCAGGCCAGAAATTAACGCAATCTTATGAAAGGAAGCACCTCCTGGGAACGCTCTAACTTGTTCTCTATTAAATTTCTATTAAATAACCTCTACACATACCGTTCCAGACTATTTGAAATAGCCAGCCTAAACAAATGATTTTTAGTACACACAATTTAAAAATATGAATCCTATTTCCCTGAGAATGTGTATCTTCAAAAGCAAATAACCCTATATGCTAGCCTATTCCATAAAAGACAAGTCTAAAATTAGGGGTATCTCGGTAATCCTGATTCCAACCTCATTATTTTTCATCATTTCAGGTACAAAAATTGGTGCATTGACACTTTGCATTTTATAAGTGCAGTCACATTTGTTTTGTTCTTAAAAAACTCAAAATTTACTTTTTATTGATCATTATTTCAGAGTTTTTGAACTTGCTAACAAATCACCAACATTTCAGGAGAGTCAGCATGGCTTCGTGATCATGCCTGACAAATGTATTAGTGTTCTTTTGAGGAGTTAACAAAAAATGGAGAGAAAATGGGGAAGAAGTGGTTGTAATATATTTGGATTTCCAAAATGTGTTCGACAACATATATTATGCTACTCTATAAGATTGGAGCAAGATATTAATGGCAGCATATTAACATGGATAGAGGATTTGCTAACTAATAAAATCACTGAAAGTTGGGATAATGGGGGTATTTTCAGAATAGCAGCCTATAACTAGTGGTGTGCAGGGGCCACAGTTATTTACAATACATACTAATGACTTGGATGAGGAAAGTGATTGCACTAAAGCCATGTTTGCAGATGACTGCAAAAATAAATGGAAAGACAAATAATGAGGATGACACAGAGTCTAGAGAGGCATGTGGAAATGTTAATTAAATGGAAGAAAAACCTCGGCAGATGGAATATAACATGTGAAAATGTGAAATTATATATTTTGCAGGTAAAATGGAGGAAATGAATATTATTTAAATGGGGAAAGACCGCAAAAAGCTACAGCATGGAGGGATTTGCTGATCTTCGTCGATGAATCACAAAAAGCTCAGATCCAAGTTCAGAGGGAAGGCAAATGTACTGCTGGTCTTTACCTCAAAGGGCAAATGCATTATAAAAGTAGGAAAGTTTTGCTAAAAGTATGCAAGGCACTAATCAAATGGCACAAGTAATTTGAATAGTTTTGAACCCCTTATTAAAGGGACATTATGTTGGCATTGTAGGCAGTCCAGAGAAGGTTCACGAGGTTGATTCTGGGTAGGTAGGGATATTCTTATGAGGTATGTTTGAGTCGATTGGGTTTGCATTCATTGGAGTTTGGAAGAATAAGAGGAGAGCTTATTGAAACACATAAGATTCATAGGGTATTTGACAGGGTAGATGTGGTAAGGAGGTTTCCTGCTGTGGGAATACGGTATAATTCAGAATAAGGGGGCTGCACCTTTTAGACAGAGACCAGGAGGAATTTCTTCTATCAGAGGGCAGTAAATCTGTAAATTCACAGCAGAGGGCTATCAAAGCTGAATCATTGAGTATATTCAAAGCTGAGATAGACAGATTTTTAATCAATAACTGAATCAAGGGTTATGGGGATAAGGCAGGAAAGTAGAGTTAAGGATTATTAGAGATCCATGACCTAATTGAAGGCTGAATAGACTTATTGGGTCAAATTACCTACCTCTGCTTTTACATCTTACAGTCATATGGTCTTTGGCTTGATCTGTTAACTTCAACAGGCACCCATGTATTCTTTAAACTTCTCTTGAGTTTGCTTGCCCAAAGGACATGAGATTCTGCATGCTCAGAATAAATGTCAATAACCAAACAAATACCCATTCACATAATTTATTTAATGTAGTCTGAAACTTATTGATTTAGTCTAAATTATTAACCCTCTGCTCATTTATTTCATTATCCATAGCTTTAGAAATGGTTTAAATTGAACCTTCGCTATATTATTGACAAAATTGATGAACAACAATGGTTTAAGTGCAGAGATCTATGAAACTCATCCACAATTCTGAAACTATATTTAATTTTAAATCTTCCTTTTTTAGAGTTGTGTTACTTCATAATTAACAACCATGCTGTTTATATAATAACGTTATGATTACAAACCACAGGCTAATGTATGAAATCTCAACAGTATACAATGGAGGAAGAAGTCAAAAAATGAGCCAAATTTAATATTAAAAATTATGGCAAGGTGACTTGAGGTGCAATTTCATTGGATCTGAGCTGGTGTATTCACTCACAGATAAATATCCAAGGCTATACATCGTATTGAAAAGATAGGCATGTGGGCAGAGAGGATGGGGCTGCCTTATTAGCAAGAAATGAAATTACATCAATAGCAAGAAACAATGTACAGGTCAGATGATGTAGAATCTGTGTGGATAGAGTTGAGGAACCGCAAAGGTAAAAAAGCTGAATGGGAGTTATGTACAGGCCTCCAAACAGTAGTAGGATGTGGGGCACAGGATAGACCAGGAGATAGAAAAGACGTGTAAGAAGGGCAAGGTTAGAATGACCATGGGAGATTTCAATATGCAGGTGGACTGGGAAAATCAGGTTGGTAGTGGATTGCAAGAAACAGAATTTGTGGAATGTCTGTGAGATGACTTTTAGGAGCAGCTTGTGGTGGACCCTACTAGGGAACAGGCAATACTGGATTTAGTGTTGTGCACTGAGGCAAACTTGATAATGAAGCTTAAGGTAAATGAATCCTTAGAAGGCAGTGACCCTAACATAATATGATTTATTCTGCAGTTCAGAGGAGAAACTGGAAACAGCTGTAACAGTATTAGAGTTGAATAAAGGCACCTACAGAGGCATGTGGTAGAAACTGACCAGAATTGACTGGGAGAAGACCCTAGCAGGAAAAACAGTGGAACAGCAATGGCAGGAGTTTCTGGGAGTAATTCGGGAGACACAGACAAAATTCATCCCTAGGAAAAAGAAGCATACTAAAGGGAGGCAACCATGGCTGATAAGGGAAGTCAAGGACAGCATTAAACCAAAAGAGAAATCGTGTAATATGATGAAGGGCAGTGGGAAGCCAAGGGATTGGGAAGCCAAAAAGACCAACAGAGGACAACTAAAAAAAGAAATAAGGAGGGAGAAGATTAAAAATGAGGATAAGCTAGCCAGCAATATAAAAGAAGATTGCAAGAGTTTCTTTAGATACATAAAGGACAAAAGAGAGGCAAAAGTGGACATTGGGCCACTGGAAAATGACACTGGAGAAGTAGAAATGGGGAACAAAGAAATGGCAGAGGAAATGAACAAGTACATTGTGTCAGTCTTCACACTAGAAGACACGAGTGACATCCCAAAACTTCAAGAGGGTTGGGAGGCAGAGGGGAACATCATGGCCATCACCAAGGAGAAGGTGCTAGAAAAACTGAAAGGTCTGTACGTGGATAAATCATCTGGACTATGTGGACTACACCCCAGAGTTCTAAGGGAGATAGTGGAGGCATTAATGGTGATCTTTCAGGAATCACTGGAAACAGGGAGAGTCCTAGAGGACTGAAAAATCACTAGTGTAACCCCCCTGTTTAAGAAGGGAGTAAGACAAAAGATGGGATATTACAGGCTGATTAGACTGACCTCAGTCATTGGTAAGAGTTTGGAATCCATTGTGAAGGATAAGATTTCTGAATACTTCGAAGTGAATGGTATAATAGAGCAAAGTCAGCATGGTTTTATCAAGGGGAGGTCATGCCTGACAGATCTGTTGGAACTCTTTGAGGAGGTAATGAGCAGGTTAGACAAAGGACAGCCAATGGATGTTATCTACTTGGATTTCCAAAAGACCTTTGACAAGGTGCCACACAGGACGCTGCTGAGTAAGGTAAGGACCCATGGTATTAAAGATAAGATGCTAGCATGGATAGTTTGGCTGTCTGACAGAAAGCAGAGAGTGAGGATAGAAGGGTCCTTCTCAGGATGGTAACCGGTGACTTTTGGAGTTCCACAAGAGTCAGTGTTGGGACCACAACATATCACTTTATACATTAATGATCTAGATGTAAGAACTGAGGGCATTCTGGCTAAGTTTGGAGATGATACAAAGATAGGTGGAGGGACAAGTAATATTGAGAAGGTGGGGAGGCTGCAGGTTAGGACAGTGGGCAAAGAAGTGGCAGATGGAATGCAATGTGGGAGAATGTGAGGTCATGCAATTTAGTAGTAAGAATAGATGCATAGACTATTTTCTAAATTCAAAAATCTGAAGTGCAAAGGGACTTGGGAGTCCTAGTCCAGGATTCTGTACTTGCAGGTAGAATTAGTAGTTAGGAATGCAATAGCAATATTGGCATTTATTTCAAAAGGACAAGAATATAAAAGCAGGGATGCACTTCTGGGGCCTTATAAAGCTCTGGTCAGACCACATTTAGAACATTGTGAGCAATTTTGTGCCCCACATCTCAGGAAGGATGTATTGGTCCTGAAGTGGGTCCGGAGGAGGTTCACGAGAATGATCCCAAGAATAAAAGGCTTAACCAATGAGGAATGTTTGAGGACTCTTGAGTCTGTACTCAATGGAGTTTAGAAGGATGAGGGGAATCTAATTGAAATTTAAAGAATATTGAAATGCCTGGATAGACTGGACATTGGGAAGATGTTTCCATTAGCAGGAGAGCCTAGGACCTGAGGACACAGCCTTAGAGTAAAGGGAAGACTGTGCAGAATGGAAGATAAGGCGAACCTTCTTCAGGCAGAAAGTGGTGAATCTATGGAATTCATTGCCACAGAAGACTGTGGAGGCCAGGTCATTGAGTATAATTAAGACAGAGATAGATAGGTTCTTGATTGTTAAGGGAATCAAAGGTTAAGGGGAGAAGGCAGGAGAATGGGGTTGAGAAACTTAACAGCCATGATTGAGTGGCAGAATAGATTCAATGGGATGAATGACCTAAATTCTTCTCCCGTGTCAAAAGGAAATTGACCACTCATCCACTTTTCTACATATGTCACAGAATATGAACTAATGTTGTTTAACCTCCAACTGAATAATGAATTTCAATTTAAATTCAAGTGGGTTATTCACTAATCCAATTTGTTTCGGTGCTAATTTAAGCACATAAATTTCTCAATCACCACAGGAATAAAAATCACACTTTGTTTCATACTTTGATGCGGAGTATACAACCATTCAGTATTAGAAATGTGAAGTTCTGTTATATTTGTCTGTACATTTTACCTTGAAAGAAAAATAAAGTTGCTGTTCATAGAGAATTGCCTTTGTTCATAAATCCTGATTTATTTGTTATTTGAGCAGAAGTCAGTATCACATATTTAACAAGGTGCAGAGCTGGATGAACACAGCAGGCCAAGCAGCATCAGAGGAGCAGGAAAACTGTTTCAGAGGCATTCATTATAGTATATTTTCAGATGTCAAACGTGGTACAAAAAATAGATAAAACCACAGTTCAGATTGTCCAGTAGCTTTCAAAACTGAAAAGATGGTGGACAGTTGCATCCGATGAGCAAATCATACCTAAAATATTTGAGAATTTTAATTCAGATCAGTAAGGAAATTAGAGAAAGCCTGGCGTCACTTCTGTCGCCATGAAGCTATCAGATTGGCACAAAGTTCCAATTTATTCATTCATTTTTTTTAAAGGGGAGAAAGACTTCTATCCTTACCCAGTCTGGCTAATGTGTGACTCCAGTCCCATATCAATGTGATGGACTCAAAAGTAGCAATTGTTGGACTTTACACACAAAACTAATCCTGATCTCTCAAATGTCAGAAATGAAGATCAAAGTCAATTTTTTACCCAATGTATCTAGTAGGTTGAAGTTTATTTTAACCTATTAAGGTTGCCTCAAGGTCTTTGGTTCAATAAAATGTTGGACTTGAGCATTTTTGTAATTGCTGTGGGGGGACCTTAATTCAACATTGACCAAATTTAGTGATGAAATTACCAGCAAAACTTCAGTTTTGCATCCATACTTTAACACAAATTAAACCGATACAAATTAAATATAAATTAATAGGCAAATGACACTTCAAATAAAAAGGGAAATTTCTCATTAATTTCACAATAATTGATACAAAAATGCATCATGTTTTGCGACTGAAATCGTTTGTACATTTCCCTGCAAAAATGTGTCAGAACTCAATTAATTCAGTCTTTGAGCTGTATTCAACAGCAGATCAGATATTCCACCTCAGGTCCCTAGATATGATTATTTGAAACAACGCATGTCTACCAATACTCTATAATTTGGGTCACGTCAGGCTTGATTGCACAGCTTTCCACTTTCAATCAAATAATCACCAAAACTGAGTTTGTGATTTGGTCCTCTGTAACAAACTCTCACGTCTTTCACATACCTGAGATATATATGCCAATGTTTAGGATTCAGTCCTTTATTTTGATCAATCAAGCATCACTTATCAAGGACCTTCTGGAATTATATTTTTCTTACCGCCAAACAGGAAACTGCCTTATTTTTGGCGAGTATCGCTGGGTTTTCTTCACAAGAACTTTGTGTTCATCTTTCTGTCTCTGTTTGATTTTTCTTTGTCCTAATTACCTTCATCTTACAGCTCTCCATCTTGTAGCTTTCCTGTAGCTTTATTCCTGCACACACAGCTTCCTGTTGTTACTGCAGGGTATCCCTTTACAATTGTTACAAACATTTAGCTGTTCTTTTCAAACAGTTTCCAATTCCACTGGCATTTTAAAGAAATCACAAATTTTCCGTATAGTGCTCTTTGAGGTCATGTCATCATGACCATTCATTCTTCCTGTACTATAAAAACACCAATAGCAAGGGTGGTAATGCTTTTGGTGGCAAGATATAATAGTTAGATCTCTTTTTAATGATTAACTAATGCAACAATGTCATTATTCCTACTTTTATCCACTTAAAAATTTAAATATCATCAAGAGATTTATTCATTTCAACCATTTAATGAATAATCTAAATGAAGTAAAGTAGGTAGGCGTTCTTATTTCTTTACAGCTCCAATCTGCCTTATAAGGCATAAGATAAGGATGCATGGCGTTAAGGGTAAAGTATTAGCATGGATAGAGGATTGGTTGACTAACAGGAAGCA
>NC_063332.1:40690941-40708072 GCF_021869965.1 Rhincodon typus | reverse complement strand
AAACGTCAGCCTTCCTGCTCCTGTGATGCTGCTTGGCCTGCTGTGTTCATCCAGCTCTACACTTTGTTATCTAAGGAAATAGAGTAGTGTATCTTTATCCTACTCTGCAGAAAACAGAATTGTACTCACTATTGCAAATGAAGTCTGACTCAGATTCAGCAGGGCTATTTTTAAAGTCCACATTACAGGTTTGTAGCCTCTGGGGGCAGTGAAGACTCATATGCTACATAATCCAGGAGTCCAGAACTGCCTTAATTAGTCATTCAGGTCTGTGAGAGATTTGACTGGTTGTTAGAGACGTTGTGTACTTCATAGGAGGACCTAACTGCTTGCTATATCCAGAGTTCTGGCTGGTTTAACAGCTTTTTGTTATCGACAATGTTCTCTCTTAACTGTGCGTGTGCTGCTGTGAAGGTACCATTCAGGGTACATACAAGTTGTCACATTTAAATTAGCGTCTCGATGTGACTGTGAAAAATAAATTCAATGAACTGCGCATTGTAGTGAAAAAGTTGCACACAACAAATAAATTACATTTTCAACACCATCACTCTTACTATTTGATTAAGGTGCTATATACTGATTATAACCTGAGTAAGCTTTGCACATGAGTAAATGTGACCTGCAGAGAATGGAGTGTGGCTGTTTGGTAACTGTAGAAGTGAGCTCTTTTATTTTTGTTTCTGTCCTCTTGTTTTACCAACTACGTAGATCAGTGGGGGTAGGATCAGATCAAGACCCAAAATCTGTGATATTATTAAGCGATTAACTGAGAAGTCCAAGGCATAAGTAAAAATCAGAGATAAAAAAGAGACAGAAGTTAAGGTAAAGGGAATAAATTTAAGACTAAGCAGTTAGAAAAGTTAGCAAGTAAGATGAAGTAATCCAAGTTTAAGTCATGGCAGGTGAGGTTAGTTGAATGGAATGTGTGACCTGTCAAATGCGGGAAGTCTTGGACCGAGATGACAATGTTTACTGGAAGTGATCCCATTTACAGAAACTTGTGCTCTGTGTTTTAGAGCTGAAACAATGGTTGGAAATACTATGGCCCACCCAGAAGGGTGAGAGTTATGTAGATAGCATGTTCAGAAAGGTGGTCGCACTGCAGCTCAAGGGACTGGAGGAACCGAGGAATAGGTGGCCATCAGGCAGTTAAAGAGAATCAGGAAGGTCATACAAGAGTCCCTGGGGTCCTGCACACAAATCGGTTTTCCATTATAGAAGCTGATGAGTGTGCTGATTCCTCAAATGAGTGCAAACAGAATCAGGTTTCTGGCGCCACAAGCAAACTGACTGTACAGGAGGGGAGAAAGAAAGCAGGAGATATGGGATGAGTGATACCCAAAAAAATGGTGAGAAGGCAAGTTGTGAAAGGTATACAAATAGACAGATATTGATAGGTTAAGTATTTAGGCAAGAAATTGACAAAAAGAGAATAATGTGCGAAAATGTGAAGCCGTTCATTTTGGAAGTAAGAATAGGAGAGCAGTATGGGAAAAAAGTGCTGAAAGCTACAACACAAAGGGACTTGGAGGTGCTTATGCATGAAACACAGAAAGCTAGTGCACAGATGCAGCAGGTAATCAGGAAGGCTAATGGAGTGTCAGCCCTTATTTCAAGGTGGTTGGAGTATTGGAGTAGGGAAGTCTACCTGCAATTGTACAAGGTGCTGGTGAAACTACATCTAGAGTACTGTGAGCATGTTTGGTCTCTTATTTAAGGAAAAATTTCATTGGAGGCAGTTCAGGTAAGGCTCTCTAGGATGATTTCTGTTATGGAGAGATTGTCCTGTGACAAAGGCTCAACAGGTTGGAATTCTACTCAATGAAGTTTATAAGAATGAGAGGTGATCGCATTGAAGTATATAGGATTCTTTTGAGATTTGACAGGGTAAATGCTGAGAGGATGCTACCCCTCATAGGAGAGTCTAGGACCAGAAGACAGTCTCACAATAAAGGGTGCCAATTAAGGACTATGTTGAGAATATATTTCCTCTCTCAGACAGTTGAGAATCTTAGAACTCCTCGTCACAGTGAGCTGTCAGACACTACCAGGTTATGGTCCACCAGGTTTATTTGAAATCACAAGCTTTCAAAGCATTGGACTATGGCCTGGTGTTGTGTGATTTCTGACCTTGTCCACCCCAGTCCAACACCGGCACCTGTGCACAGTGAGCTGTGGGGAAAGAGTACTTGTTTGAGTTTGAGTTTGATTTATTGTTGTCATATTAATGAGATACAGTGAAAAGTGTCATTTTGCGAGCTATACAGGCGGATCGTACCATACAAAGTGCATCACCATAGCAGAACAAAGTGCAGTATACAGTGTGACAGGCAGAGAAAAGGTTCAGAGAAAGAGAGATCAAAATTAACGTTAAAGAGGTCCATTCAAAAGTCTGATAACAGCAGAGAATAAGCTGTTCTTGAATCTGTTTGTACGTGCGTACGAACTTTAATATCTTCTGCCAGATGGAAGAGGGTGGGAAAGATCTTCGATTGTGTTGGTTGCTTTCCTGAAGCAGCAGGAAGTGTGGATGGAGACAATGGTTGGAAGGCTGGTTTGTGTGGTGGACTGGGCTGCGTTCACAATGCTCTGTAGTTTCTCTTGGTCTTTGGAAGAGGAGTTGCCAAACCACACTGTGATGCATCCAGATAGGATGCTTTCTATGGTGCATCTATAAAAATTGGTAAGCGTCTTTGTGACATGCCGAATTTCTTTAACCGCCTGAGGATGTTGAGACATTGTTGAGTTTCTTGACCATTGCATCAACGTAGGTAGTCCAGGACAGGTTGCTGGTGATCATCACCCCCAGAAACTTCATGCTGTCGACCATCTCCACCTCAACACCATTGATGCAGACAGGGCAAGGCTAAGGTTCATAGATTCTTGATTAGTAGGGGAAATCAAGAGTTATGGGGAAAATGCAGGAAAGTGGACGTGAGGAATGTTGGATCAGACATGAATGGTAGAGCAAGCTCAGGGGCTGAATGGCCTACTCTGGTCCTATTTCTTAAGATCTAACAATATTATGTGATTGATTAGTTAGGAGAACTGACAGGCATTGCTGCAGCTGTGCACGGGCTATCAGGATGGTGTTCTGCCTCCTTGGTGCCAGGGTCAGGGATGTTTGCTGAATAGCTCAGAGCATCCTGAAGGGGAAGGGAGCTAGGCAGTGGAGTAAAGAGCAGGACCTCAAAAGTTGTAAACTCTGGATTACTCCAGTGCTGCATGTCAGCAACTCCAGAAATAGGAGAACTCCTGGCTCAAGAACTGGTGAGGGAGGGTTTTAAATTCGTAGGGGATTTCTGGGGACATTGGGACGTGTACAAGAAAGATAGCCTACATCTGAACCAGAATGTGACCAACATCATTGCAGATGATGAAAACAGAAGTTGGTGGGAAAGCTCAGCAGGTCTGGCAGCATCTGTGAGGAAAAAAAATCAGAGTTAACATTTTGGGTCCAGTGACCCTTCCTCAGAACGGTTTTTATCCTTGCAGATGAGTTTGCTGGTGCTGTTGGGGGGCATTTAAACTAGTTCTGCATGGGGAGTGGGCATAGTAGTGTTGGTATAATATGGACACAGCATTTATCAGTATAAGGAAACAAAGAATAGGGAATTCAGCCATGTTGACTCTCAAGTGAGTAAGGCGAGGCTGGATGACCTCTATTTTAAGTGTTAGGTGTATAACAGTTAAGACAGATGAGTTAAGGGATGTGGATTGACTTGTGGAATTGCAATATTGTTGCCATCACAGAGAGTTGGCTGAGAGAAGGACAGGACTGGCAATTCAACATTCCAAGGACAGGGGAGAGTGTAGAATGTGAGTAAATGTGAGGTTATGTGTTTTGGTAGGAAGAATAGCGATGTAGATTATTTTCTCATTGAGGAATCTGAAGTATTGGGAGGCCTAGTTCAGGCTTCTCTTAAGCTTAACATGCAAGCTCAGTTGGTAGTTAGAAACACAAATGCATTGTTAGCATTCATTTCACGAGGGCTAGAATACAAGAGCAGAGATGCACTGCTAAGGCTATATGAGTTTCTGGTCAGACCATATTTGGAATATAGTGAGCAGTTTTGGACCCTGTATCCAAGCAGGTACGTGCTTATGTTGGAGGGGGTCCAGATGAGGTTTACTAGAATGATCCCGGGAATGAACGACTTGTCATGTGAGGAGCAGTTGAGGACATTAGGACTGTACTCGATGGACTTTAGAAGGATGAGGGGGGGATCTGATTGAACCTTAAAGTACTGAGAGGCCTGGACGTGGACACAGCCTCAGAGTGAGGAGACCACCCTTCAGAACTGAGATGAGAAGGATTTTCTTCTGCCAGAATCTGTGGAGCTCATTGCTGCACAAGACTGTGGACACCAAGTCATTGAGTGTATTTAAGACATAGGCTCTTGATTGATAAGAGGATCAAGTGTTATGGGGAGAAGGCAGGATAACGTGGTTGAGAAATAAATCAGCCATGAGAGCAGATCTGAAGGAAAATATTTAAACCCACAAGCTGGTGGGAATCTGGACTTTCTGGATGGACAGTTCAGGTAGGAAACCTCGCAACTTTTAAGAAGTTGGAAGAATAGGAAGGCAAATGCAACTTTGGCATTTAATTTGAGAGGACTTGAATGTAAAAGCAGGGATGTACTTCTGAGGCTCTACAAGGCCCTGGTCAAGCCACATTTGGAGCATTGTGCGCAGTTCTGGGCCCCATATGTCAGGAAATATGTCAGGAAACTGCCCTGGAGTGGGTTCAGAGGAGGTTCACAAGAATGGTCCCAGGAATGAAAAGCTTAACATATGAAGAATGTTTGAGGACTCTGGGTCTATACTCAATGGAGTTTAGAAGGATGAGGGGGGATCTAATTGAAACTTATAGAAAACTGAATGGCCTGGACAGAGTGGATGTTGGGAAGATGCTTCCATTGGTAGGAGAGACTAGGACCCAAGCACATAGTCTTAGAGTAAAGGGAAGACCTTTTAGAACGGAGATAAGGAGAAACTTCTTCAGCCAGAAAGTGGTGAATCTATGGAATTCAGTGCCACAGAAGGCTGTGGAGGCCAGGTCACTGAGTATATTTAAGACGGAGATAGATAGGTTCTTGATTGTCAAGGGGATCAAGGGTTACAGGGAGAAAGCGGGAGATTGGGGATGAGAAACTTATCAGCCATGATAGAATGGCGGAGCATACTCGATGGGCTGAATGGCCTAATTTCTGCTCCTATGTCTTATGGTCCTGTAAGTACTTGGATGAGCACTTGAAATGTCATCACATTCAAGGTAATGGACCAAGTGCTGAAAAGTAAAGAGGATGCAGAAATGTCGCTGTGTGATTTGAATGGGCTGAGTGAGTAAGCAAATAAATCGCACATGCGATATATAGATAGACCAACACGAGGAGAGGCCACTTTGCATTTGGTGCTTGACAATGAACCAGGCCAAGTGTTAGACCTGTTGGTAGGAGAGCATTTTGGCGGTAGCGATCATAACTCTGTTACTTTTACAATAGTCATGGAAAAGGATAGTTACGTACAGCAGGGTAAGGTTTATAATTGGGGGAAGGGTAATTACAATTCTGTTAGGCAAGAACTGGGTAACATAAAATGGGAACAGATGCTGTCAGGGAAGAGCACTATGGAAATGTGGAGATTGTTTAAGGAATGCATATTGCGTGTGCTTGATATGTTTGTCCCTAGCAGGCAGGGAAGATGCGGTCAAGTGACGGAGCCTTGGTTCTCAAGAGAGGTCGAATGACTGGTTAAGAGGAAGAAGGATGCTTATGTAAGGTTTAGGAAACAAGGAACAGAAAAGGCTTTAGAGGGATACATGTTATCCAGGAAGGAGCTGAAGAAAGGGCTTAGGAGAGCTATAAGGGGGCATGAGAAAACCTTGGCAGATAGGATCATGGAAAACTTCAAGGCTTTTTACATGTACATGAGGAATAAGAGAATGACCAGAGAAAGGGTAGGGCTGATCAAGGATTGTAAAGGGAATTTGTGCACGGAGCCTAAAGAGATAGGAGAGGTCCTTAATGAATACTTATCTTCGGTATTCCCAACTGAGAGGGACATAGTTGTAGAGGAGGACAGTGTGAAACAGGCTGGTAGGCTATGGGAGGTAGATGTTAGTAAAGAAGATGTACTAGGAATTTTGAAGAAGTTGAAGATAGATAAGTCCCCTGGGCCTGATGGGATTTATCTAAGGATTCTATGGAAAGAGGGAAGAGATCGCAGGGCCTTTGGCGATGATCGTTTCATCCTCACTGTCCACGGGTATAGTGCCAGAAGATTGGAGAGAGGCAGACGTCATTCCCTTGTTCAAAAAAGGGAATAGGGATAATCCCGGAAATTACAGGCCAGTTAGTCTTACGTCAGTGGTGGGCAAATTATTGAAAAGGGCTCTGAGATGTAGGATTTATGATCACTTGGAAAGACACAGTCTGATTCGTGATAGTCAGCATGGATTTGTGAGGGGTAGATCATGCTTCACAAACCTTATTGAATTCTTTGAAGAGGTCACCAAACACGTGGATGAAGGTAGAGCAGTGGATGTGGTATACATGGATACTGATAGGATGCAGAGCTGGGCTGAGAAGTGGCAGATGGAATTTAACCCTGAAAAGTGTGAGGTGATTCATTTTGGAAGGACAAACTTGAAAGCAGAATACAGGTTTAACGGAAAGATTCTTGGCAGTGTGGAGGAGCAGAGGGATCTTGGGGTTTATGTTCACAGTTCCCTGAAAGCTGCCACCCAGGTGGATAGAGTTGTTAAGAAGGCATATGGTGTGTTAGCTTTCATTAACAGAGGGATTGAGTTCAAGAGCCGTGAAGTTATGCTCCAGCTATACAAGAGCCCCTGGTTCGGCCACATCTGGAGTATTGTGTCCAGTTCTGGTCGCCTCATTACAGGAAAAATGCGGAAGCGTTGGAAAAGGTACAGAGGAGATTTACCAAGATGTTGCCTGAAATGGAAGGAAGGTCTTACGAGGAAAGGTTGAGAGCGCTAGGGCTTTTCTCTTTAGAACGATGAAGGATGAGAGGTGACTTGATAGAGGTGTACAAAATGATCAGAGGTATAGATAGAGTGGACAGCCAGAGACTTTTTCCTCGGGTGGAGGTAGCTATTACGAGGGGGCATAGTTTTAAAGTGAGTGGAGGTAGATATAGGGGAGACGTCAGAGGTAGGTTCTTTACTCAGAGAGTGGTCGGGGTGTGGAATGCATTGCTGGAGAGGGTAGTGGAGTCGGCCTCATTAGAGGCATTTAAGCGGCTATTAGATAGGCATATGGATGATAGTATAAGGTAGGGGTGGAGGTTAGATAGACCTTAGGATTAGGATAAAACTTCATCACAACGTCATGGGCTGAAGGGCCTGTACTGTGCTGTACTGTTCTATGTTCTATGCAGTACAAAGTGGATAAATGTGAGGCTATTCACTTTAGTAACAAAAATAAGAAGGCTGATTATTATTTGAAGAGTTTAAATTGAGAGGGGGGAAATGTTCAATTATACCTTGGTATATTTGTGCACAAGTTGCTGAATGTAAGCATGCCGATGCTTCAGGCAGAAAATAAAGCACACATTGTGTTGGCCTTCAAAGAAAGAGGATTTGAGTACAGGAACAAGAATGCCTTGCTGCAATTGTACTAGACATTGCCGAAGCCAAACCTCAAATATTGTGTGCAATTTTGGTCTCCTTTTGGGTGTTTTTGCCCCAGAGGGAGTATAGTGAATGTTACCATGTTAATTCCTGGGATAGCAGAGCTGACATATGAGTGGAGATTGAGCAGTTAGGATTAGAAGTTTAGACAGGTTAGAATCAGGAACACTGTTCTTGATGGTGGGGGAGTGCAGAACCAAGAGTCACAATTTGAGAAGAAGCCGTAAACCTTTCAGGATTGAAATGAGGAGAAATGTCTTCACCAAGAGAATGGTGAGCCTCGACCACAGAAAATAGTTGAGGCTGAAACATTGAGTGTTTCCAAGAAGAATGGAGATATAGTTTGTGGTTAAAGGGACCAAAGGATATGGGGGTGGAGATGGCATTAGGATATGTTTAGCCATGATATTGAATGGTGGAGCAGGCTCGACGGGCCTGGTCCTGCTCCTATCTTCTATGTTTTTATGTTTGAGTGGGACCAGTGTAGATTTAGAGTAGATTTTGTCAGACTTTGTCTTCTATGGAGCCAGTCATGCGTACATAGTTTCAAACTGTAATATGTTTGATAAAATATATGGGCACATTAGCACATTGTTAAAATGTGTTTCACGAGTTACCAAAGAACTAATTGAATAAAACCTTCCTTAAATCACTAACAGCAATTTCAAATGAACATTGCATTTGTCAATGCATTTCAATATTACTACAGTTGTAATACCTCCAGAGATAGTAGGAACTGCCGATGCTGGAGTCTGAGATAACAAGGTGTAGACCTGGATGAAGCCAGTAAAGGTGAGTGTAGGTAGGGAGTTGGGATGGGAGTTGGTCAGTGAGGAGGGAGGGGAGGGTAGTTGGGAGGGAAGACGGACAGGTCAAGGAGGCAGGGACGAGTTGGGCTGGTCTTGGGATGAGGTTGGGGGTGGGGAGATTTTGAACCAATTCAACACATCATCCTCCAGCACTTCCGCCACCTGCAATCTGACTCCACTACCAAGGACATTTTTCCCTCCCCACCCTTACCTGCCTTCCGGAGGGACCGTTCTCTCCGGGACTCCCTTGTCCGCTCCACACTCCCCATTAGCCTCACCACACCCGGCACTTTTCCCTGCAACCACAGGAAGTGCTACACCTGCCCCTACACCTCCCCCCTCACCTCCATCCGAGGCCCCAAGAAAACCTTCCACGTTAAAAAGAAGTTGACCTGCACATCCACTAATGTGGTATACTGTATCCGCTGTTCCCGGTGTGGCCTCCTCTACATAGGGGAAACCAAGCGGAGGTCTGGGACCGCTTTGTGGAACACCTACACTCGGTTCGTGACAAACAACTACACCTCCCAGTTGCAAACCATTTCAACTCCCCCTCCCACTCCTTGGACAACATGGGCCTCCGCCAGTGCCACAACGATGCCACCCAAAGGCTGCAGGGACAGAACCTCATATTCCGCTTGGGAACCTGCAGCCCAATGGTCTCAATGTGGACTTCACAAGCTTCAAAATCTCCCTACCTCATCCCAAAACCAGCCCAGCTTGTCCCCGCCTCCTTGACCTGTCCATCTTTTCTCCCACCTATCCACTTCTCCCACCTCACTGACCAACCCCCACCCCTACTTCCTATCTACTGGCTTCATCCCCGCCTCCTTGACCTGCCCATCTTCTCTCCATCTATCTGCTCCTCTATCCACCTTCCATCATCGCCTCCCCCTCTCTCTATTTATTTCAGAGTCCCCTTCCCCTCCCCCATTTCTGAAGAAGGGTCCAGACCCGAAACGTCAGCTTTCCTGTTCCTCTGATGCTGCCTGGCCTGCTGTAATATCTCCAACCCCCAGTTCCCAGAAAACCAATGGCATCCAACAACTGGACATTTTTAAAATCTTCAGTAAAATTTTACAAAACATATTCCATGCCTCATAGCACCAGGGACCAGTGTTTGATTCTAGACTCAGCTTACTGTGTGAAGTTTGCACATTCTTCCCATGTCTGCATGGATTTCCTCCAGGCACTCTGGTTTCCTCCCACAGTCCAAATATGTGCAGGTTATGAGGTTTGGCCATGCTAAGTTGCCCATAGTATCCAGGGATGTGCAGGCTACGCAGATTAGGCGTGGGAGATGCAGGATTACAGGGATAGGGTAGGGGGGGGTGAATCTGGTTGGGATTCTCTTCGGAGGGTTGGTGTGTTCTTGATGGGTTGAATGGCTTGCTTCCACAACTGTAGGGATTCTATTGTTAAACAATATCATTAAGCACCACATTGGTGGTTGCTGGTTTCATTGCTCATGCACTGCCCTTTCCTGGGCTGTAAGCAAACATTCACACCTTCCAACTTGGCTTGACCCAAACTGCCCACAGCCAAAAATCTAGAAATAACTGAAAGCCAGGACACCGCAGTCCCAATGCTGATGGATTTGAGAATGTATCTGCATGATGCAGATTCACACTAATACATAAAATTCATCTGGACTTTCAACATGTCAGTTGCACAATCATCAGCAATAATATCATTGCTCTACTTGGACCTTTCTAATGAATTTATAACATAAACATTGCAAGGTAATATGGCACAAAAATCATAATAGCAAGACATACAAAATCCTCATTTATTTCTTGTTAATATCATACATTAATATTTTCTTCCAATGTCTTATTTCCAGTTTCTGGAACAAAGTAAATTCTTAGATGAAAACATCAATGATAGGAACACATACCTTCATATGATTTTGTTGGTTTGAAGTATTTTAGGCAGCAGATGTTTGATGACAAGTAGTGTTTTCCCCTCACATAGAAAATTGATAAGAGCAGGCTATTATCACAGGATGTGACACAGATTATCTAATGAGAAACTGTGTCTTTCTCTTGGTGGCAGACACAAAACATCTGTTTATATTCATCCATTACTGGAGACAAGCAGGATGTTATTAATGAAAGATTCACTGACTAGGAACAATTGCTCAGACACCAGTTAATTCTCCCCAGTGCTCATTCGAATAGAAAGGATCATAGATATAATTGATGCATTTGCATTTTATAAAACATGATAGCATGTTTTTTTTATGGAGGGTCATAATTGCTCCATACCCAATGAAACATCTTTTAAGTTCAATCGTGTTGAATCTGATGAAAGCTTTGGCGCAGAAAGATACAATACGTTCCAGCTGGACCATGCTACTGTTTACGCTCCATAGACATTGCTACAACACTGGCATCTCCCCGACATCTGGAAACTTTCCCAGGTGTACACAAAAAGCAGGACAATTTCAACCCGGCCACTCCATTGATGTACAAATTATATGCAAAATTATATGCAAAAAAATTTATCATAGTTCTACTCTCTCATCAGAGAGAGAGAGGGACAACTGATGTTGCCTTAACCTGAGGGTCATCACATCAAGTTTCAATAATGCTTCAGCTGTAGGGTTGAGCAGATGCCTGGTCACTAGCAGTTCTGAGTGCCAGCAACCTGGGATGTTTCTGTATTGACTAGCTACAGTGAAATGTTAGCGATATGGTGCCACATCAAAGGTTGTCATGGAAAATAAAAGTTCACAGTATAAGTAGTAACTTGAGCTCTTCTGATGCACTGGTAGTGACTTCCACCTCAGAGACAGGAGGCCTGAGTTCAAGTCTGACCAGCTCTAGCTGGGTGTGGTAACATCTCTTACCAGGTTGATTAGAAAATATTGATAAGGTGTTGTCATATGATTGAGAAATGTGTAATCTTTGGAATTTTACGATCTCAATAGAAACTTGTTTGGACTACAAAGTTTTGTTCTCAGTGACAAAAAGTTAAGTTTTAAAAAGTTAATTAATTGAGAGAAGAGTGGCCAAATTTTATACAACTTTGTCGCCCAGTTGCACAAAATGGTGAATTGACGTAGGCATTTACCATTTTACAAATAAAGACATAAGAATTTGTATTTAAAAAATGGAACACAAACTATAATGAAAGGAAGTAAAGGTGGCAGACAGGAGATGCTTACAGTCATAAGACTTTTAATATATAGCAATTTTATATGACTTTAAAAATATATCATTCATATTTGTTGGATGTTGATTCTATTGCACCATTATTCTGTTTAAAGAAATAGATTTTCTCAACTTTAAATTAGTCCACGTTATGAAATTACATTTTTTGGAGTTATTTTCAAATTACTAACCTGGATTGTTTCAAATTCATTCTTTTGATTAGCATTGAGCCTTAGAAAGTGTTAGTTAATTTGACAATGGAATGATCTGAACATGATGACACCCATCAGTTATTTATAGTGCTGTTTAAACTCATGACATGGCCGCAGGTATTCCCATTGTTTCTTGAGTTAGATTAAAAACCTTGTTTTGAGATTCATTATCTCAAATCTTTACTCGAAACCATTCCTTGAGAGATGATTTAATTCAAATACTTTAACTTAACACTATCGGTGATATAGTTATGGAGTTAGGTTAAGAAATATCTTAGTAGCATAGGTAATTAATATTGACAGATCACTTGTCCACTCTCCAAATAGAGAGCAATATTCTGTGACATCGTTGTCTGGCTGTGTGCGAATTCACTGTACAGGTCAAAAGTCAGTAAAAATCAATGCCTATTGAACAGAACAACTGTCAAAAGAACAGCATTAGTATTGCCATTGGAACTGGTTCACTCATTATTAATAACAGGAAGCCAGTTACCCTTTTCCCTTTCATGCCTCTCAAAAGTACAAAAGGAAACAGATTGTGTGTAAATATTCAAGCCTCCCACCTGTTGTGCCTTTTGATAAGACATCCATTAGTTTATTAGCTCAACCCTACCCAATACTACAATCCCCATGTGTCTTATCAATTTTGATCTGAGCGACACGCATTCACTAACTTTTGAGAGAAGAAATTTATCTTGCTAAGAGAATGACCCCTTAATCTGAGAATATGAATGTTATTTCACGATTCTCTAGTTAAGGGAAGGCGATGGCCTAGCGGGATTTTCGCTCGACTATTAATCCAGAAACTCAGCTAATATTCAGGTTGAATTTACTACCATGGCAGCTGGTGGAATTTGAGTTCAATATTTTTTAAAAATCTGGAATTAAGATTCCACTGATGACCATGAAACCACTGTCGAGAAAACCCTTCTGGCTCCTTAATGCCCTTCAGGGAAGGAAATCTGCCATTCTCACCTGGTCTGGCCTAACTGTGACTCCAGACCCCCAAGCAATTTGGTTGGCTCTTAACTAGTCAATGGGCAATAAACACTGATCTAGTAGAAAGTTTGCATTATCCAAACAGCATCCACTATTCATCAATCGCCTTATAGCCAATTCGGATTAATGAAACACGCATTATGGCAGAACTACCTGTTTAAAAAAAAGTAGACGTTTTCCCATCATGTCCAACCCTTTACATTTCATTTGCTGCAGTTAGATAATCTCTAATTATTCTAAAGTTTGGTGAATATAGATTTGATCCAGTCAATTGTTTCTCATAGAGCATTGCATCTAGCTTCACCTTGTCTGTAAAGTTGGACATATTACTCTCAGGCCATCACCTGCATTACTGATATAACTTGTAAATTGTGGCATCCCACAAAATGCCTTATTTTTAGCCTGGATAACCAATTTTTAATTTTATTTCTAATCCTGTGACACTAATTTTGTGTAATAAGCTCTTTAAAACATCTTTTGAAAATTTAAAATGCATGACATACACTGATTCCCTGAGCTCCAGGACATCTGCAAGATTTCTCAGGTTAGATAATTTTCTAATCAATCTGTACAGAGAAGTTATAAGGCACCTCAGGAGGAGATGGGTCTTGAACACCACCTTCCAGGCCCAGAGGCAGGGACACCACCACTGTGCCTTGGGGTAGTGTAGTAGTCCAACCGTCTTCAGCTACTTTATCACAAGGTCAGAAATGGGAATGTTCACCGATAATTCAGCACCATTCACAACTTCTCAGATACTGAACCACTTCATCTCCAAATGCAAAAAGACTTGGACAATATCCAGGCTTGGACTGAAAAGTGGCAAGTAACATCACACAAGTGCCAAGTAATGACTAACCATAGCAAGAAAGTATTAAACCATTGCCCCTTGATGTTCAATGGCATTACCATCACTGAATCTCCTAATATTAACATCCTGGGTGTTAACCAGAAATTGAACTGGACTATTCAAAGAAATACTGTGGCTATAAGGGGAGGTCAGGGACCAGGAACCCTGCAGCACGTAACTCACCTCCCAACTCCTCAAAGCCTGTCCACCATCTAAAAAGTATAAATCGGGAGTGTGATAGAATACTTCCCACTTTCCTGGATTGATGCAGTTCCAACAACACTCAAGAAGCTTGACACCACCCAGGACTTAGCAGCCTGTTGATTGGCACCACGTCTACAAACATTGACTCCCTACACCACAGAAATAGCGGCAGTGTATACTATCTACTATGGAAATTCACCAATGTTCCTTAACCAGCCTCTTCCAAACCCACAACTACCACCACCTGGGACTGGAAATATATAGGAAAATTGCCAACTTTAATTGCCCCTCCAAGGCACTCACCAACCTGACTTAGAAATATATTGTTGTTTCTTCACCTTTGCTGGGTCAAAATCCTGAAATTCCCACCCTATCAGCATTATTAGTCTATTTACAGCAAATGGACTGCAGCAATTCAAGACGCAGCTCACCATCCGCTTTCCAAGGGCAACTAGGGATAGGCAATAAATGCAGATCCAGCCAGTGACACCCACATTCTCTGAATTAACAAATTTTTAAAAAATCATTCTAGTTATAGTTTCAATAATCACCAGCAGATTTGTCAAACCCAGCTTGCCTTTCAAAAATTCTATTTAACAATTATGTAAGTGCCATATCACCACCTTTCAGAGATCTTGCACAGCTCAACAGTCAGCTAACTGGAACAAGAAAGAAGTTGCTGGAAAAACTCAGCAGATCTGGCAGCATCTGTGAATAAAAATCAGAGTTAACGTTTCAGTTCTGAGGAAAGGTCACTGGACCTGAAATGTTAACTGTGATTATTTTCTTCATAGATGCTGCCAGACCTGCTGAGCTTTTCCAGCAATTTCTGTTTTTGTTCCTGATTTACAGCATCCGCAGTTCTTTCAATTTTTTTTCCAGTCAGCTAACTGGGTTTTGGAGATGAAAACGAAAACCTAAGAGGTCAGGTTTTTTAGTTAACAGAAAGAAAGTAATAGTAAAATCAAGTAAGTCAAGTGACAAAGCATATGGTTTGTTATTTTCTTCTTAGGCAGAAAATTGCTGCTAGACAATGTATGAGGCGGTGAAGAGGGAACCAACAAGAAGGAAAAACATACTTCATCTCGTCCTTGCCAATCCACCAGCTGCAGATGCATCTGTCCATGACAGAATCTGTAAGAGTGACCACCGCACAGTCCTTGTGGAGACTTCACATTGAGAATACCCTTCATCATGTTGTGTGGCACTATCACCGTGCTAAATGGGACAGAATTCAAACAGATCTAGCAATTCAAGATTGGGCCTCCATGAGGCACTTTGGATCATCAGCAGTAGACTTGTACTCCAACACAATCTGTGACCTCAAGGTCTGGCATATCCCCTACTCAATCACTACCATCAAGCAAGGGGTTTAACACTGGTTCAATGGGGAGTGCAGGAGGGCACAAGGTATACCTGAAAGCGAGGTGTCAATCTGGTGAAGTTGACAAACAGATCTTTTTGCATGCCCAGCAGCATAAGCAGCAAGTTTTAGACAGAGCTAAGCGATCCTAGAACCAACAGATTTTTAAAATCAGATCTAAGCTCTGCAGTCCTGCCACATACAGTTGCGAATGATGTTGGACAATTGTACAACTTGGAGGAGGAAACTCTACAAATATCCCCATCCTCAAAGATAGAAAAGCCCAACACATCAGTGCAAAGATAAGGCTGGAGCATTCACAACAGTCTTCAGCCAGAAATGTGGAGTGGATGACCCATCTTGTCTTCTTCCAGTGGTCCCCAGCATCACAGATACCAGTCATCAGCCCTTTGATTCATTCCACGTAATATCAAGAAATGGTTGGAGAACTGGAAACTGCAAAGGCTATGGGCCCTGACAACATTCCAGCAACAGTACTGAAGACTTGTGCTCCAGAACCTGCTGCTTCCCGAGCCAAGCTCTTCCAGTGCAGTTACAACACTGCCATCTATCTGACAATGTGGAAAATTTCTCACAAATGTCCTGTCCACAAAAAGTAGGACAAAACTACCTAGCCAATTAACATAGAACATAGAACAGTACAGCACCGGAATGGGCACTTTGGCCCATGATGTTGTGCTGAACATGATGCCAAATTAAACTAATCCTTTCTACCTGCCCTTGGTCAATGTCCCTCCATTCCTTGCGTACTCATATGCTTATCTAAAAGTCCCTTAAACGCTCCTAGTGTATTTGCCTCCACCATCACCCTGGCAGCGCGTTCCCGACTCCTACCACTCTCTGTGTAAAAAACCTGCCCCTCGCATTTCCTTTGAACTCCACCTACCCCCCCCCAACCTTAAATGCATGTCCCCTAGTATTCAACATTTCAACTCTGGGAGAAAGATTCTGACCATCAACCCTATTTATGCATCTTATAATTTTATAGATTTCTATCAAGTCTCCCCTTCGCCTGCGCTACTCCAGAGAAAACAACTTGAGTTTTTCTAGCCTCCTCTTAAGGCTCATACCGTCTAATCCAGGTAACATCCTGGTAAACCTATTCTACACTGTCTCCAAATCCTGCATATCCTTCCTATAATGTGGTGACCAGAATCGAACGCACTTGTGACCCATCCAAAGTCTGATAAAGCTGCAACATGGCATCCTGACTCTTGTTCTCAATTCCCTGATCAATAAAGGCAAGCATGTCATACACCATTTTTACCACCCTATCTCCTTGTGTGGACACTTTCAGGGAGCTTTGGACTTGAACTCCAAGATCCTTCTGTACAACAATGCTGTTCAGAGTCCTGCCATTAACTGTATATTACTGGCCCGTCAGTCTACTCTCGATCATCAGTAAAGTGATGGAAGGTTTCATCAATAGTGCTATCAAGCAGCACCTGCTGAGCAATAACCTGTTCAGTGACACCCAGCTTGTGTTCCATCAGCTCCTGGCCTCATGACAGATCTAGTTCAAACATGGACAAAAGAATAGAATTCCAGAAGTGACATCAAGCCCGTATTCAACTGAGTGGTATTGAGGGGCCCTAGCAAAACTGGAATCAATGGATATCAAGGGGAAAACTCACTTGCTGTTTGGAGTCATACCTGGCACATAGGAAGATTGTCATGGTTATTGGAGGTCAGTCGTCTCAGCTCCAGACATTTCTTCATGAGTTCCTCAGGGTAATGTCTTAGACACAACCACCTTTCAATGAGATAACAAGGTGTAGAGCTGGATGAACACAGCAGGCCAAGCAGCATCAGAGGAGCAGGAAGGCTGATGTTTCAGGCCTAGACCCTTCTTCAGAAT
>NC_063332.1:40656434-40685941 GCF_021869965.1 Rhincodon typus | reverse complement strand
GGGGGAGGGGAGATTTTGAAGCTTGTGAAGTCCACATTGTTACCAATGGGCTGCAGGGTTCCCAAGCGAAATATGAGGAGTTGTTCCTGCATCCTTTGGGTGGCATCGTTGTGGCACTGCAGGAGGTCCAGGATGGACATATCGTCTGAGGAGTGGGAGAGGGAGTTGAAATGGTTTGCCAGTTGTTTGTTGCGAACCGAGCGTAGGTGTTCCAAAAAGCGGTTCCCAAGCCTCCGCTTGGTTTCCCAATGATGTAGAGGAGGCCACATCTGGAACAGCAGATACAGTATACCACATTAGCAGATGTGCAGGTGAACATCTGTTTGATGTGGAAAGTCTTCTTGGGGCCTGGGATGGGAGTGACGGGGGAGGTGTAGGGGCAGGTGTAGCACTTCCTGCGGTTGCAGGGAAAAGTGCCGGGTGTGGTGGAGCTGGTGGGGAGTGTGGAGCGGACAAGGGAGTCACAGAGAGAGTGGTCCCTCCAGAAAGCAGATGACGGTGGGGAGGGAAAAATATCGTTGGTAGTGGGGTCAGATTGCAGATGGCGGAAGTTTCGGAGGATGATGCATTGGATTTGGAGGTTGGTGGGATGGTACGTGAGGACGAGGGGGATTCTGTTTTGGTTGTTATTGCGGGGAGGGGTTTTGAGGGATGAGTTGCGGGAAATGTGGGAGACGTGGTCGAGGGCGTCTTCGACCACTGTGGGGCGAAAGTTGCGGTCCTTGAAAAATGAGGACATCTGAGATGTCCGGGAGTGGAATGCCTCATCCCGGGAGCAGATGCGGCGGAGGTCAAGGAATTGGGAATAGGGTATGGCCTTTTTGCAGGAAGGTGGGTGAGAGGAGGTGTATTCTAGCTGTGGGAATCGGTGGGCTTGAAATGGATATCGGTTTCCAGGTGGTTGCCAGAGATGGAAACAGAGAGGTCCAGGAAGGAGACAGAAGTATCAGGGATGGTCCAGGTGAACTTAAGGTTGGGGTGGAAGGTGTTGGTGAAGTGGATGAACTGTTTGAGCTCCTCGTGGGAGCACGAGGCAGCACCGATACAGTCATCGATGTAACGAAGGAAGAGGTGGGGGATAGGGCCAGTGTAGATTTGGAAGAGGGATTATTCCACGTATCCTACAAAGAGGCAGGCATACCTTGGGCCCATGCGGGTACCCATGGCCAACCCTTTGTCTGTAGGAAGTGAGAGGAATTGAAGGAGAAGTCGTTAAGGGTGAGGACGAGTTCAGCTAAGCGGATGAGGGTGTCAGTGGAGGGGGACTGGTCGGGCCTGCGGGACAGGAAGAAGCGGAGGGCCTTTAGGCCATCTGCATGGGGAATGCAGGTGTATAGGGACTGGACGTCCATGGTAAAGATGAGGTGTTGGGGACCAGGGAATCAGAAGTTTTGGAGGAGGTGGAGGGCGTGGGTGGTGTCGCAGACGTAGGTGGGGATTTCCTGGACCATGGGGGAGAAAATGGAGTCGAGATAGGTGGAGATAAGTTCGGTGGGGCAGGAGCAGGCGGAGACAATGGGTCGACCAGGGCAATCAGGTTTGTGGATTTTGGGAAGGAGATAGAAATTGGCGGTGCAGGTTTGGGGAACGATGAGGTTGGAGGCTGTGGGTGGGAGGTCACCTGAAGTGATGAGGTTGTGGATGGTTTGGGAGATGATGGTTTGGTGGTCGGGTTTGGGGTCATGATCAAGGGGGCGGTAGGAGGAGGTGTCGGAGAGTTGGCGTCCGGCCTCGGCGATGTAGAGGTCAGTGCACCATACTACAACTGCGCCTCCCTTGTCCACGGGTTTTATGGTGAAGTTGGGATTGGAGCGGAGGGAGATTAGGGCTACACGTTCTGTGGGGGAGAGGTTGGAGTGGGTGAGAGGGGTGGAGAGGTTGAGACGATTGATGTCTCGACAGCAGTTGGAGATGAAGAGGTCGAGGGAGGGTAGGAGGCCTTGGGGTGGTGTCCAGGAGGAAAGGGTGTGTTGGAGGCGGGAGAAGCACTTGGATGGAATATTCGAAACCTTAGATTTTGAAGAGAGAAGATGTAAAGTGGCAGATGTTACATCTCCTGCATTTGCCTGGAAAAGTGCTGTGGAAAGGGGATGGACCATTGGGGTGATTGGGGAAGCATTTCTATGGGACTTGATGAAGTATGAAAAGAGTGCTTGAATAGCAAAAGTACAATATTCAAATTGGGATAAGAGTTTTAACACAATGAAATTTAGAAATGGAGGAAATGTACCCGTCCTAGCACAGAGTATATCTTCATTTAAATACTTGTTTTGTTAGTCTCTGAATATCTCTTCTAAATGATGATTCACATTTAATTGCAGCATGGCGTAAATCAGCAGATTTTTGTATAATGCAAACATACTATTGACAAGGTGACAGGTGCAGAAAGAATTTTTTAAATTCACAGTGTTGGTTTGAGAGCAGTTGTGCTTGAATAGATTGAAGAATATGACAGACTAAACAAATTATTTTCATCAAAACTACAAGATGTTAAAGGCCTGTGAATGAACACACGCTGGAAAGCTCAGTGTGACTCATAGTTTATTTTGTAATTACATGCTCTGCATGTGATATTTTGTGCAAACTGAACAAAGCACAATGTTAGTTATTTACTGTGGCTGCTGGATAATTCAATTATTGTTTAAGTTTCTGATTTTCGAAACCAACAAATGTATTTAGTCAGATTAAAGGCTTTGAACCAGATTTCCATTGCCTATTATGTTCAAGCAACATTACAAGTACAGTGAAAGGATTTCTCATGTTTGTTCATTCTTGTTCAATCATAATATTTGCTTTTTTAATTTCACTACAAAGAGAGGAAATTTCCTACTATGATTGTACCATGTCACCCCAAAGAATATATCTTTATCTTATAGCAGGAGATCTGTCCCCAAATCACGCATTCAGCAAAAAGGCAGATATCCATGAGTATCATGCATTTCAGTTCAGATTTCAAGCTCTTCCAGATGACAAGATTTGAGTTAAGCTTTAACATCAAGTAGTTCACACTCAACATTAAATACAAAGTTTGCAATTTTTGCACACAGTAGATATCTGAAAGCTAGTTAGATCTGGCTCTGATAAGACAAACCTTTTCATCTCTAGATCAGAATTCTTCTTATATTTCAATCATGCTCTGTTTTATTGCATTTCTCTGCACCTTATCAATTGTTAGAGCATAAAAAAATTGTGATCTCACATAAATGCTGTATTTTCACTAGATGATTGCGTTTCTGATGTGCCTCCAATATCTCGTTTCAATAATTGTTACTGCTCTTTCAATGAAATATACCCATTTATCCAACAAGTTGTAAATGCCTTTATTTGAGCGCTACCTTCAATACCATAGAATTATATACCCCCATTACATGTGGCTGAAAGATAACCCTGTTCATAGCCAAAAGATGAGTATTCACTTGGCACGGACTCAAACAGTCATAAACTTAATTCTGAAAGAAATGCAGATGCTGCAAATCAGAAACAAAAATAGAAACGTCTAGAAAAACTCAGCAGGTCTGGCAGCATCTGTGGAGAGAAATCAGAGTTAATGTTTTGGGTCAAGTGACCCTCCCTCAGTTCTAATTAACCTAAAGTTCACCCTGATTTCTCTCCACAGATGCTGCCAGACCTGCTGAGCTTTTCCAGCAGTTTCTATTTTTGTTTATAAATGTAATTTCTGTCATTTCTAGTCATTATTTTCTTTCATCGTTCACCAGTCAGAAATGTGAGAATTGCTGGTAAGATCAGCATCACTTGTTTTTCCCTAAGTGTCCTTGAAGTGGTAATGGCTGTTTTCTTATACAGCTGCAGTTCACATGTTATCATTTCTTTTGGAGTGCCAGGGTTTTGATCCAATGACACTGGAGGATGTTATTCCAGGTCAGGATGATGTGTAACTTAAAGGGGAACTTGCAGTCGGTGGTGGATCCATGCATCTGCTGCCTTTGTTCCCTTAGGCAGAAGAGATCATAGATTTGGAAAGCACCTTTAAAGTGGCCTTAAAGTGTTGCAGGAGTCAATCATGGTACACATGGCTACTATGATGGAGCGGTGGCAAGTGAGGTGTCAATCAAGCAGGCTGTTTTCTCCTGCAAAGTCTAACCACAGCACATAATTTGTGTAGTATTCATGGTAAAACCATAATATTACCTCAGGGGAAGCATGAGGTTGATAGGATGACTGTCAAACTCACTGATTAGAAGCCCAAACCATTTTATCTTAATTCATAGATGTGGATATTGCTGGCAAGGCCAGAAGTTGTTGCCAATCACTAATTGCCCTTGAATTTAGTATCTTGTTAGGCCTTTTCCAAAGGCAGTTAAGAGTCAATGACATCGCTGTCGGTCTACAGTCACATGTCGACCTGACAGTTTTTTTTTCCCTACTCTACTGGACCAGAGGGTTTTTTTACAACACTGGATGATAGCTTAGTGGTCACTATTATTGAGACCAATTTTCCATTTCAGATCTTATTGTTTTAGTTTAAATTCCAGCAGCTGGCATGGTGAGATTTGAACCCACTCCCTCAGAAGATTAGCCGGATTCTCTGGATTACTAGTCCAGTGACATTACCACTTCATATTACCCATTTCACCATCATCTTCTCCTCAATTCAGTGGAGCTTAATTTCCATTTTCCTCATGGTGGAGGTATCAATGACCAGACAGGATAGACTTAAGCTACAAAGCAGGAAGTTTTAGAGGGTATGTGAGAAAAAAAAATTACCAAGTTGGTGATGGAAATCTGGAAGTCACTGCCTGTAAGGATGGTAGAGGCAGAAAGCCTCATAACATTTAAGGAGTACTTTGTTGTGTACTTGCAATGTCAAAGATATAGCTCAAGAGCTGGAAAATAGGATTAGAATAGTTAGGGATAACACAGTGTGGAGCTGGAGGAACACAGCAGGCCAGGCAGCATCAGAGGAGCAGGAAAGTTGACATTTCAGGTCGGGACCCTGCAGAGGTTTCTCTATCTTAGAATAGCTAGGTGCTTGTTTATGACCAGCACAGACTCAATAGGCCAAAGGATCTTTTTCTGTGCTGTAAACCTCTATAGCTGTATGATTATATGCAGTGTCAAGGCAACATTTAAAGTGAGCATACAACTTCTAAAGTAAACTTGAATTTGCTCTCATATTGATTACTAAAGTGGTGCATGAACAAATGCATATTGGTCCCTCTCAGGTTTGTTATCGCATCTGCTACTTCATCCCCTATAATCCATGCCAGTGGCAGTAGGGAGAAGCTGCGTAAGTTCTCAAGGTACAGCTGGATCAGATTCCAACACCTAGAGCTATAGCAATACGTCCTGTAGACCTACTGAATTCCCAATGTGAGCTCACGTGAAACTCCATGCCAGGAGCAAATTGGATAGTTCATCAGATTTTTTTTATTCATTCACAGAATGTGGGTGTTGCTGGCTGATCCAGTGTTTATTGTCCATTCCTAGTTACCCTTGAGAATGTTGTGGTGAGCTGCCATCTTGAATTGCCACAAGCAATAAACCATTCTGGTGAGGGAAAACGACAAAAGCACACAGAATGCATTTGAAACCAATTTTTTGCACTACAAAATACCTGCTTCTTATTTTCCTGTCAGTGAATTTTTTTTGAGTAGCAGTAGAATTATTTCTACCAGGTGAGACTTTAGATTATTGCTCCTTCTTTAATTAGAATTCAGAACCACAGAATGGCCACCTTCCAGGCTGTCGTGACTGCGCTAGTGCTCTGAACCCTGGAGGGTGATTCACCATGTGCCACTCCCATACTTTCACCCTGTACATTCTTCCTTGGCAGATAATAATCCAATTCCATCCCTCGGCCCGGTGTAGCCTCAGCATGGATTCCAGTCTTGAAGTAATTCCACTCAAAGTGCAGTCCCACTGTGGCCGGCACTTAAGAAAGTCTGCAGGGTTTGAACTTTCAGCTTTATTCCTTTGTTTTCTACTTAAAACTAAGGTCTGCAATGTGTAAGTTTTAACCTTAATTTGTATGTTTGACTCTATACTATTAAATTTGTTCTTTTTTTCTACCTTGTTCTTAAAATTCTGTACCTAGATACATGTACTTAGGATAGCATCTTGTCTGGCGACGTTATACACTTTTCACCATACTCTTGTACCTTTGTACTTGAGTACATGTGATAATAAAATCGAAATTAATTGCTACAGTTAAATCTGCTGCAACTGCATTCTCAGGCAATTCATTCCAAATTCTAATACTTTTCTGCTTGGAAATGTTTTCTTTATGACACCAATGCATCTTTTGCCAATTACCTTAAAGCTATGCCCTCTGATTCTCAATCTTTCTAGGAGTTGGAGGAATATTTCTGCATCTGTTCTGTCCAGACCGCTCATGACTTTTAATTCTCCCTTCAAATTTCCTTTCAATCTTCTCTTCGCCAACAAAAATAATCCCAATTTCTCCAACCTATAAGGCCATAAGATACAGGAGTAGGATTAGGCCATTCAGCCCATTGAGTCTGCTGCACTATTCAATCATGGCTGATATGTTTCTCAACCCCGGTCTCCTGCCTTTCCCTGTAACGTTTAATCCCCTTACTAAATAAGGAACTATCTATCTCGGTCTTTAAGACACTCAATGACTTGGCCTCCACAGCTTTCTGCAGCAATGAGTTCCACAAATTCACCATCCGAAGAAATTCTTTTCTATCTCAGTTCTAAAGGGTCGTCCCATCATTCTGCAGCTGTGTCCTCAGGTCCCAGTCTTACTTATTGGTGGAAATATCTTCTCCAAGCCCAATCTATCCGGGCCCCTCAATATTCTGTAAGTTTCCTCATAAACTCAATCAATTACAAACCCAGAGTCCTCAACTGATCCTCATATGACAAGCCCTTCATTCTTGGAAACTCCCTCTGATCCCCTCCAATACGAGCACATCCTTACTTAGATACATGGCCCAAAACAACTCACAATATTCCAAATGTAGTCTGACCAGTGCCTCAGCCATACATCTCTGCTCTTATATTCTAGCCCTCTTGAAATGAATACTATTGTTACACTTACCTTCCTAACTACCAACTGAACCTCCATGTTAACCTTAAGAGAAACCTAAACTAGGACTCCCAAGTCCCTTTGTGCTTCAGATTTCTGAAGCCTTTCCCCATTTAGAAAATAGTCTAGGCCTCTATTCTTCCTACCAAAGTGAATAACCTCTCACTTTCCCACATTGTATTTCAACTTCCACTTCTTTGCTCACTCTCCTAACCTGTCCAAGTCCTTCTGCAGCCCCCCTGCTTCCTCAACACTACCTGTCCCTCCACCTATCTTTGTGTCATCTTCAAACTTAGCAACAATGCCCTCAGATCTTTCATCCAGGTCGTTAATGTAAAGCGTGAATAGTTGATCCCAACACAATGCCAGCTGAACTCCACTAATCACTTGCCACCATCCTGAAAAAGATCCCTTTATCTCAACTCTCTGCCTTCTGCCAATCAGCCAAACCTCTATCCAGTACCTTGCCTCTAACACCATAGCCTTTCATCTCATTTAGCATCATCTTGTACTGCACCTTTTCAAAGGCCTCCTGGAAATCCAAATAGATCATGTCCACTGGCTCTCCTTTATCTAACTTTCTTTTTATCTCCTCAAAGAGTTCTAAACAATTTTTCAGGCGTGACCTCCCTTTGATGAAGCCATGCTGTCTCAACCCTATTTTACCATGCACTTCCACGTACTCCACAATCTCATCCTTAATAATGGACTCTAAAGTTTTGCCAAAGACCTAGGTCAAGCTAACCGGCTTATAATTTCCTGTCTTCTGCCTTCCTCCATTGTTAAACAGAATGTTGCATCAGCCATTTGTCAATGGTCCATGACCCTCTCTGACTCCAGTGATTCCTGAAAGATCGCTACCAATTCCTCCACAATCTCCTCAGCTATCGTCTTTAGAACCTTGGGGTGTAATCCATCCGGTCCAGGTGATTTATCCACTTTCAGACCTTTCAGCATTCCCAGTACTTTGTCCTTCACGGTACTCATCTCTGCCCCCAACTACCTTGAAGTTTTGGTATGCTGCTGATATCCTCCACCATGAAGACTGATGCAAAGTATCTATTCAATTCCTCCTTCATTTCTTTGCTCCCCATTACTACTTCTTCAATCTCATTTTCTAACAATCCAGTGCCCACTTTTGCCTCTCGCTTAACTTTTATATATCTAAAAAAAAACTGTTGCAATCTTCTTTTATTTTTACCTGCGAGTTTACCGTCATATTTCATCTTCTCTTCTCTTATTGCTTTTTTAGTTGTCCTCTGCTGGTTTTTAGACTTCTCAATTGTCTGGCTTCCTAATAATCTTCATCATATTGTATGCCTTTTCTTTCGCCTTTATGCAGCCCTGACCTCTCTTGTCTGCCATGATTGCCTTGTTCTGCCCTCAGTTTGTTTCTTCTTCCTTGGGATGAATTTCTGCTGTGCTTTGTAAAATACCCCCAGAAACTCTTGCCATCTTCCCTGCTAGGCTCCCCTTCCAATCAACTCTGGCCAACTCCTCCCTCTTGTCTTTGTAGTTACCTTTACTCAGTTTTAATACCATTACATTTGATTCCAGCTTCTCCCTCTCAAACTGCAGGGTGAATTCCATCATATTATGGTCACTGACCCCTAGAGGTTCCTTCATCTTAAGCTTCCTAATCAAGTCTGCCTCATTGCACATCACCAAATCCAGAATTGCCTGTTCCCTAGTGGGCTCTCATCAGAAGCTACTCTAAAAAAAAATCTCATGGACTTTCCACAAATTCCTTTTCTTGTAATCCACTCTCAGGCTGATTTTCCCAGTCCACCTTCATATTGAAGTCCTAATGTTTATTGTAAAAGCACCTTTCTTACATGCTTTTTTATCTCCTGATCTATTTTCTGCCCCACAATAAATGCAATGTGAAAGCAAAGATTTTCATCACTGGTACCTCACTCATGTAACTCTTTTCTGATCCTTTCTAACACTTTTGCATCCTTTCTAAAGTGCAGTGCTCAAACCTCAGTACCAGTACTCCAGATGAGACTGAACCCAATGTTTTATACAAGGTTAACAAACTTCCTTGCTTTTATCCTTAATGTTCTTATTGATGAATTCTAGGATATTATATGCTTTATGAGCTGCTTTATTAACCTGTACTGCTGTCTTTAATGATTTCTGCAAATATACATCCAGGTTTGTCTGTCCTTGCATTCCAAATATAATTTAAACCTCTATTTATTTTTGTTCAGCCAATTGAAATTGATCGATCTCACACCTCCGTATTAAGTCCAGTTGGCCATCTGTCTATCTATTCTACCAATCTGTCCTTGCTCTGTTGAAGAGCCTTGTCACAGTTCACAATGCTTACAAATTTTGCATCTCCACAAATTTTGACAATGTCCCCTGTACTCCAAGCTCCATGTCATCGATAAAAAGAAAGAGCAGGGGTCCCAAACAGTGACCAGTTCTGAACTCTATTATAAATCTTCCTCCAATCTGAGAAATAGCCATTAACCATTCTTCTGCTTCCTGTCACTCAGCCAGTCATCACCATGCTGCTATTGTCACTTTTATTCTGCAACTGTTAACTTTGCTTACAAGACTACTATGTGGAATTCTGAAATGCCCTTTGGAAGCCCATGTATGACACATCAACAGCATTTACCCTCTCTTATACCACATATAAAAAACTCAAGCATGTTATTACACATGGTTTGCCCTTAACATTTCTGTACTGGAATCGTATAACGAAGATTTGGGAATGGAGCAATTTCAGATACAATTTTACCTTGACTTAGTGACATCACAGTGGGTAATCCTGGGATGATCATTGAATAGGCCAGTAGTGTTTGGAATTCTTTGGGAAATCCAGGAAGGGGACTTCTAGTCACATCAAAAATACTTGAGAACTTTATGTGTCAATTTGTGACCAAAAACCTTTAAAAACCATTGATTGCATTGTTCAATGCCAGGTACAAGTGGACAGGGAACATACAAGTGATGAAGGTCTCCATTTTAAGTACTTAAGCAGCTTCCTGTTTCTATAAAGTGTAGATATTCCTTGCTAAAATCGGACCAGTTTCACATGGGCATTGATGGAGCACCTGGGGTAAGGCCCACTTAAAACCACACCCTCCTCTTCTCCATTATTTTCAATTGGTGTCCACTCATTTCTCAAGCAAGATGTAGGCAGCTGAGATATTTAATAATCACCATTTATCCCCACACCCACAGGTCTCCCCCACCCAGTGTGACTGTATGAGGCTGTAACTCCAAAAACAAGCCAGTGACTAAAAATGACTACATTATGGCTTTCTTCACAAATATTTAGTAAGACTGAGTGGAGAATCATTCTGGGCTATTTTTCCCCAACTTGCATGGGGTTCTTACAGAAACATTAGGCAACTTTATGTGGTCATTTCATATCTACAGCCAAATTGAGCTTTCTGATTATTTTTTGATCGATTCAAAACTTAATTTTCTTTTAAAATAAGTTGCTAGAATTTCCATTTTGATGCACATTGCCTGCCAAGCGCTGATTAATAAGCTTAGCACAATTTACTAGCATTCTAAAAATTGGCTGCTCATATTTTACCTATAAATGTTACCTGCAAATGTAATTGCAGAAATTAAGACAGTTTAATGAAATGTTTAATGCTAGGATGCTAATTCAGAGGTTTCTCACCTTTAAGCCATGGGTTTTGGTGCAGAGCCTCATGGTTGTCATGCTGGTCTTGCATTCTTATCAAATACAAGGACTTAATCTTGGTGCCAGACATTCATATACTTTTTCTTTCATTTCATCTTTCATCTTTAATTTCCCTTGAAATATTAGCCATTTGCAGATTAAGAAGGTGTACAGCCAGTGTGTTCCCTGACCTCTGCCCTTACAATCTTTGAGAATGAAAGTAGACACAGTCATTTCAAGTGTGTATTTTCAGGAAGTGTAGAAGGTGGGGGAGGTTGCAACATTTCTCCAATGTTCTTTTATTTCACAGCATTTTTTTGACAGATCTTTATTTAAAAAAAACTGTGAAAAGTTTCAATTATCTATAATCCTTTTGCAATGAAAGGTTGAGAACTGTTAGAATGATATTAAAATTAATGTATATTTTAAAGAACCAAGATTATTCTGACGTAAAACTTAGGAAAAAAATGTCAGATTTCCTCCACTCTCAATCTTAAGCCCATTGATCCTTGCTGAGATATAGCTCAGGGGCTCTGCTAGGCCTCAAGTAACTCATTTATGTAGCTATTCTTCAAGTGTGAATTCTGACAGCGACAGCACGGTTTCTCTGTATGTTTGGGCCATTTTAGCAGCAGTAATTAAAGACCAGAGGAAATCCAGTGCACACATATTCATACATTTAATGATCCAACAGAATACTTACAGAAGCGACACCAGCCCTGTATACGCTTGACTATAATTTAATAAGTCTTTAATGACAGTATAATGGCAGTGTAATGGCATGCTTCATATTTTTCATCAGTGCTGCAATTAAAAGCAATCTTAGGTGCTATTTAGGGCAGCACTTAAGTGCACTGTAGAACACCAGAAACATCTTAAATGGTGGACATTGGAGTGTAAGTTTATTTCAGAGCATTCGCGTGATAGCCTTAGACTTTTCTACCTTTCAGACCCATTTTCAGGCTGCCTGTCCTTTAAGATGCTGCAATGTCCAGGCAGCAGTAATCATTTTCGACACTCTGCTCTTCCTCTCCTGAACCCCCTCATGAAATCTGGGAGCTTTACATAGGTGCAGAATCCCACTGGTGTCAGAACAACGTGGACTAGGGCAATGTTTGTGACAAAATCACACAAGAACTCTGGTGAGGCCAATCTTGATGTTGGGAGCAACTCACTGCATCTTTTATGCATTTGCCAAATGGCACAACATGTTTCTCACTTAGCAGTGGCGATTTGCCAGTTGAAGGGGACTATAGCTTGTTAAATGCCTTATTAACACCACAATGTATCTCATTAATGTTCAGCTTCAATGTCCTCCTAAACAAAGTAGACAGAGGGTCAGTGTGGGTACCTGGTGACTTCAGCTCACCTCTGGCTCTGCGAACATTCCACGATACTCAGTAGCAAACAGTATCTCAGGTCACAATCCTCGGGCTTCCAGCTTTGCACAGTCGTTTGTCTCCAAATCCTCATGATCATGATGGCACCTCTCTGATCCACTTGCAGGATGCATAGTCCTCCCATGAAAAGGGACACCAGCTATTGGAATTGAAAGGCTTGTAGCAGGGAGATATTGAGCAGACAGACAGGCACCTAGCTCACAGACTGAACTAAGGTGCTTCTCAAGGCTGCTCACTTGCTCCCTTAGTCCGTCCTCTCGGTGCCTACCTGTATGCTCACAGAATCAATGCCATGTTAACATTTTTGCTACTAACCTTTTGAGGTCCTCTTTAGCACAGATAGGCTGCTGGTTCTTTAGCACAGATAGGCTGCTAGTTCTTTAGGATCTGTTCAAGGTTGTGGGTGGGAGATAGTCTTTGTGAGCAGCACACCGAGACATTAATCTAACAGCTACAGCATGTGCCAGCAGCCTGTGTGGTAAACACACAGCATACACTGTACTGCCAAGCGGCCATGTTGAAAACTGAGTGCGGGCTCTTCCTCAGCGCAGTCAAAGTGGAAGCACTGTCTATCAGGGATTCTGGTGTCATCAGCCATGGGCATAGTCTGAGGGCTGGACAACAGTCATTCGTTTGCTTGGGCTGCTCACGGTCAGAAGCTGTGTCTGACAACAGTCTGAAGAATTGGCCTGTAGGTCAGTGAGCCAATTGTCACTCAGGTATCTGCAGAGACAGTGGTCAGGGGCCTGGTTAGTCATGTCTTGGAGTTGCTTGTTGAAGTCAGTCAGAGGTCTGGGGTGAATACAATCCTGAGGGTCCATCCATCAATCATCAAGGAGGGTGCAAGGGAAGACCGGTTGGGCAGTGGGAGATTCACTGCTGAAACATGATGGAGGAGTCGAGTCCTGGGGAGCGGAAAGCATTTGTAGTGATGGAGATAAACACGGTGACAGGGGGCAGGCTCAAGGTGTACGGGCGACATGTAGAACAGCATGGTAGGCTACAGCAAAGGGTTATATTCATCAAATCGTAGAAACCTGAAAGTGTGAAAGCAGGCTATTCAGCCCATTGAGTCCTCCCCTGTTACTCTGCATTTCCCATGGCTAATCCATCTAACCTGCACATCCTGGACACTATGGGCAATTTAGCATGGCCAATCCACCTAAGCCTTGCACACCTTTGAACTATGGGAGGAACCGGAGCACCCGGAGGAAACCACACAGACACAGGGAGAATGTGCAAATTCCACACAGACAGTTGCCTGAGGCTGGAATCAAATCCAGGTCCCTGGCACTGCCACTGAGCCACCATGCTGCCCAGATAAAATCATATTGGCAATGATCACCACCATGGCCTCTACAGAAAGAACATACAGGTGTAGGATGAGTATCATTATGGTTCTCAGAGGCCAAAGAGGACAGTGTTGCCAAGGTTCAATGTGACGGGTCTTCACGTGGAAGGGGTTGGAATGAGTGGAAATGGGCGATTGTGCTTGTGCAAGCTAAATGGGGACGTGGAGGATCTGGGAAGATCCTGGTAACCAGGCAGATCTGACAATGTCCACCAGTGGTGTGTTCCCTGCCATCACTTACCATTCAGCTGTATAGGATTTTACTGAGGCCACATTTGACATATTGTGTATGGTTTTCGACGTCACACTCCCAGAAGAATGTCGAGGATTTGGAGACAGTACAGAAAGGACTTACCAGGATATTGCCTGGTTTGGAGGGTATTAGCTACGAGGAGAGATTGGACAAACTTGGCTTGTTTCACTTGAACATTGGAGGGTGAGGGGGCGACTTGATAGAAGTTTACAAATTATGAGAGGCATATATAGAATGGATAGTCTGAGTCATTTTCTTGGGGTAGAAACATCAATTAGTAGGAGGCATAGATTTAAGGTAAAAGGGGGAAAGTTTGAAGGAGATATGAGACCCAAGTTTTTTGCGCAGAAAGTGTTAAGTGCCTGGAATGCGCTGTCCGAGGAGGTGGTCGAAGCAGAAACAATAGCAACATTTAAGAGGCTCCTTGACAGATACATGAATGGTCAAGGAACAGAGGGATATGGACTGCATATAGGTAAAAGGTTTTTAGTTTAGAAAGATGTTTCGTATGTCGGCACAGGCTTGGTGAGCTCAAGGGCCTACTCCTGTGCTGTTTGCTTATTCTCCAGAGGTGAAATACAACAGGAAAATGGCTGGGATAATGTCCAGTGTGGACAACGTCTGTGTCACTTTGATGGGCAAAAAGGGCGGGATGCGTGTTTAATGGCATTGATTGAATGATTTATTGTCACTTGTATTTAACAAATAAATACAGCGTACAGTGTAATATGTCACCATGCTCGGACGCCATATTGAGTTACAGAAAATATTAATAGGATATAACTAAAAACAGAGTTCTTCCTCTCTTCTTGTGCTCCGCTCAACATGGGAGGGGTGGGGGTGGTGGTCTCCACAACAGGCTCTGTGCTTACCAATGCCCCTGCATCACAGGTCCTTTCCAGGAATCCTACTCAGGGACCACCATCGCGCTACTGCTCTGCCATCAGGAGTACCACACTGGGCCTCATTTTGTTTATGTTTGCTTTTGCCAGGTTTAAATAAAAGCTCATGTTTGGAATTGTCTGATTTGATCGCCTGTATGTGATGTTCCTTACTGACCAATCATGTAATGCAGGTGTCCAATGGGCACTGGGGACTGCGTAGCAGTGACTTAGACAGGGTTTAGATTGGATGTATATGCAGACAGATAAACTGTATGGCCTTTTGGTTAAACTAGGTGGTTAAACAGCAAATAGGGTGAGGGTTGTATGTGTGAGGGAGTGTCAGGCATATCGGGTATGTACCATGAGAAGCTTGGCTTTGTGACTGCTGGCTATTACATTGCCAGTGAGGGCAATGCTAGATTTCCATTGCTTTTCTGGAGTGCGTTGCAGCTTGTAAAAGACGGTGGAGGTGCAAGGGATGTCAGTCTATTGGCAAATATCATCTGAGTGGTGAATTGTTCCAGGAACAGTGGTTGGTAAAATGCGGATGGAACTGAGCTTAAAGAATGGCATGCGGGCAGGCGATGTAGTTAATAAGGTGAAAGTCCTTCCAAAAAGCTCAGCAAATCACACTTAGGTAGAAGCAAGATTCAACTCATAAATTTGCCCTGAAGATTTCTTGTGGAGCAGTTGAGTGATCATACAGCCAACTCCTTGCAGTACAAACTGGACAGGGTCCTCAAAGAAACACCAGCTTAATGACTAGTAGGCTATTTGACAAAAAAAAACAAAAGAACTGCGGATGCTAGAAATCAGAAATGAAAACAGAAATTGCTGGAAAATCTCAGCAGGTTTGGCAGCATCTATGGACAGAAATCAGAGTTAATGTTTTGGGTCCAGGGACCCTTCCTCAGAACCCAGAAACTATTTGACAAAATTGGTTGAGAAAACTACAACCAACTCAAACTTGTCTTCATCTGATGCCCAGAAACAAATAACTTTTAGATAACGTCAGTGGATTGTATTCAGAATGTGAGTTGATCTTCTTTCAATGTCCCATGGCCACTGAGAAAAACTATCCCTTTTCCAATGCTCTCTGAGCAGAGATCAGCTACAAACAACAGAAACTGGCAATCACACTTGCAAAATAAATGGTGCCTTTAGCCAACTGAACTATTTCAAGTACATTGTGAAGTTTGAAAAATGGCAGGTCAATGCACCAACATATTTCATTTAAATCTAAATCTGCTTTTTTAGGCTGATGTGGATATTTCTGAGTGCCATTATGCAACTACAGTAGGGGCTAATGTTAGTCAGTTACCCAAGACCAGAAAACAGCCAGACTGTGGTAATCCAACCAGCTCTTATATTATACACTGATTTAAAGACTGAAATTCTACCTTTTTAATCCTATGTAAAAGTAGCTACATCCAGATATGAGTTCTGAGGAAGGGTCACTCAACCTGAAACGTTAACTCTGATTTCTCTCCACAGACGCTGCCAGACCTGCTAAGTTTTTCCAGCAATTTCTGTTTTTGTTTCTGATTTACAACACCTGCAGTTCTTTCAGGTTTTACACCCTACCATATGTTGGTTTTAGTATCCTAATTAATTAAGCAACTGTTTTTGTAACTATAGCATTACCAGTTCTTTCTAAAGTCTTTTCCCATTAATGGCCAGCAGTGACTCATGCTGATAATGCTGTTGAAATTTTAACATTATCTGCAATTAGTTTTTGGCACTAGTAAAAGAAATATGCTGTTAAAATCCGACAGTAACCTTATCATGCAGCATTCCCTATAAAAGCTACATCCTGAAACTTTTGAAAATAAATAAAGTGGAAAACCGGTTTAATTTTTTAAAAGATCTACAGTCACTAATCAGGCAATCACTTTTAAGACTGAGTGTCAAGATCTGATTACTCATTTCCTCCCTATTTACAGTACCCAAGATCAGTTTTGGACATCGCACCTCAGGAAGGATATTTGGTCTTGTGGTACAGGTTGGGGGTTTGGTGTAGTATAATGTAAAAGGTGTCAGAAAAAATTACATTGTGAGGACAAGTCATATAGACTTGGCTGCTGTTCTCTTCAAGTTAAAAGTTTGTGAAGTAATCTAATTAGGGCATTTAAACGGCAAAACAATTCAATCAGGCAGATTCTGTAGACTTATGTCTGCTTGTAAGAGACTCTAGAACAAAGGGGAATAAATCTCAAAGTTAGAGCTCGATGATTTAGCAGTGAAATCAGAACCGTGATCACGTGAATTGTAATGGAAATCTGAAACTTTCTCTCTCAAAAGGCTGTGAATTCTAGGATAACAATTGAATATTCACAAGATTGAGATTGGTAGATTAATATTAGGTAGGGGTATCAAGCAGTGTGGAATGTAAGAGAATAAATGGAGTTGAGCTGCAGCTGAACTGATTAAATGGCAAAAAAGGCTCAAGGAGCGAAAATAAAACGAAGAACTGCAGATGCTGATGATCTGAAACATAAATAGAAAGTGCTGGAGGAATCTCAGCAGGTTCCAGCAACATCTGTATCAAACAAGCAGAGTTAACATCGTGAGCGCAGTGCTGACCTACTCATGCTCTTAATATTACTATCTGGTCATCAACTCCAAAAATTGCACATTTCTAGCAAGTTTGCCCCTTGTTATTAGTTTCCCAGCTTGTCACTGAAATTTGACAGAGTATCCATCACTCAGAGAGATTCTGTAAACCACAAACCTGAATTTACAGGAGGATGCTTTGTCACCTCAAGTACAGTAAGCAAAATTTCCATACGGCCTATTACAAACCTGGAGACCCAATGTAAAATTCAAGGATAAATCATTTACTGAAGTAGGGAAGGTGGTGGTGTAGAGGTAATGTCTCATGTCTATTAATCCAGAGGACCAGGCAAATGTTCCAAGTTCATGGGTTTGAATCCCACCTTGGCAGATGGGGAAATTTGCATCCAATAAAAATTCTGAATGACAACCTACCCTGGTGACCATGTACAGTCAGGGGTCAGAGGTTACTTTAGTGGTCATCACAAAGGTAAAGGTGCTGGGCGATCTGAAGGTGGATAAATCACCCAGACCAATGGACTACACCCCAGAGTTCTGAAGGAGATAGTTGAGGAGAATGTGGAGATGATCTTTCAGGAATCACTGGAGTCACGGTGAGTCATGGAAATTGGCTAAAGTAACGCACCATTTAAGGAGGGAAGGAGGCAGAAGACAGAAAACAAAGGCCAGTTACACTGACTGCAGTCATTTGTAAGGTGTTAGAGTCCATTATTAAGAATGAGATTGCAGAGTACTTGAAAGTGCAAGGTAAAATAGGTTGCATCAGCACAGCTTCATCAAGAGATGTTCATGGCTGACAAATCTGTTAGAATTCTTCGAGGAGGTCGTGAGCAAGTTAGACAAAGGAGAGCCAGTGGACCTGATTTATTTGGAATTCCAGAAGGCCTTTGACAAGGTGCTATACAGGGGTCTCCTAAATAGGATAAGAGCTCATGATGTTAGGAAGAGGTACTGGCATGGATAGAGGATTGGCTGCCTGGTAGAAGGCAGAGAGTGGGGATAAAAACGTTTTCATCAGGACGGCAGCTGGTGACTAGTGGAGTATCGCAGGGACGTTTGTTGGGACCACAACTATTCACGTTATATATTAATGATCTGGATGAAGGAACTGAGGGACATTGTTGCTAACTTTGCAGATGGCACAAAGATGGAGGGAGAGACAGGTAGTTTTGAGGAAATGAGGAGGCTGCAGAAGGACTTGGACAGGCTAGGAAAGTGGGCAAAGAAGTGGCTGATGGAATATAATGTGAAGTTATGCTATTTGGTAGAAAGAATAGAGGCGTAGAAAATTTTCTAAACTGGGAAAGTCTTCAGAAATCTGAAGCATAAACATCTAGCCAGATGTTGCTTTGGGACATTTTCTGGATGGTCAACAGAAACACCTGTTACATCTCTTATGTAAGTGAATGAGAGGTGTAATCCTGTTAAGACACACGAATCAAATGGCTCTGTGATGATTTGAGTTAGTCTTAGGCATGTTTCGCTTGTGATTCCTCAGACAGTTCTATGGCCTAAGTAGCAAGTGTTTTAAAGAGGAGTTATGAGGACTTCTCCTGACTAAGTATTAAGCCTATTGTCACCCCATTCCTCAGTTTTTGCATTCAGGTTGCTGATGGTCCTAGCAGTGTAAAATAGGTGAGCTGCCTATGGAGATAGTAGCAGGTACTGGCAGCCCGGTCAAATAAGGTAAAGAAAGCCCAATTACGAATTAGCTGCGGGTTTCCCAATTTGGGGCCATTAGTTTGTGCCCAAACATACACCAGTTTCTAGCCACTGCATTCTGTACACCTCTAGCAAATGGAGTGCCATACTAGTTGTTTCCAATGCTTGTGCTTCAACATCATCAAAAAACAATCATCAGCACTACATTTCAACCCATCACTTGAGACTGAGCTCACTGTAGCTAGATTTGAACTTGCAGTAACAGCCCTAACCCAAGGCTGACTGGGTCTCCACAGCATGCAAGCTCAGCAAGAATTTGTTTGCAGTACAGGCCCCGAAATAATTTTGGTATGAGCAGTAACATTGCTCTGCGTAATTGAAATTTGATAAGCAGGCAAAGGATCTTGATTACCAGTTTTCATGGCTGTAATCATGTTGGACAGATGGTACAGATCTCATAACAAACACCCATGGCCTCTGCCCAATAAGCACGCTACAACAGGCAAGATTATTTTCATGACTCTATTTAAATAATTTGAAATCCATGGCCACTTTTTCTATACCTAACATTGTAATGAATTCATATTTTGGCACCCACCAACCCCACTACAACATTTACTTCAGGAGGCCAATTTGGCTTTATAACTAAATTGGCTGGCAGAGATTTTGTATGTTGCAAATACTGATTCCTTAAATCAGCTCAGACTTAGTAAGCAGGAGCATTTATTATCCATTCAAAAATTAATCAGTGCAAAATCGAAACATGTTATTTATTTGTAGGACAGCATTAGAGCAAAACCATTAAGTGCTAAACTGTGATTTTCCAAAATAAGTAAATTGATGCTTTTTTACAAGTTTATTGTAGTTTCATTGATTTTTACTGTGAGCAGCAGTGATGCATAAAATTAACACTGCATTTTTAAGACGGGGATTAATCTAACCATGACAGGGCAGCTCATTACAGAGGAATACTGCTAATTTGTTTTTGTTTATTCTGTGGTGTAATGTAACAGTGTTCAAACTCAATAATAACTCTATTACTGCAAATCACTAAACAAACATCCGAGCTCGCAAATCTTGACTGCTTCTAATTAAACACAACTCTCATCCTTTAATTAAGCAATTTTTTTTCATTTTAGCTGCTGAATGCAGGGCAGTCTTGACATCATTAGTTTAATTGCTTGCAGTGCTTTCTGGGATTCTGTCTCTTGTCATGCAAAGCTTTTAACTGTGTTTACACTAATTGGCTGTTTTCATTAGCTCCCATATTTGTGATTAGCTGCTTTACTTCCATTGGAGATGGCGCCTCAGTTATTAAGCAATGATGCAGACTGATAAACAATGCACGTAATTTGCCTTTACAAATTATTGCAGGCTAAACAATTCAAGGCGCAACCCTTACCAGTCAACTGATTAAATATACACAATGATGGATAGGAAGAGAGATTTAGAAGGCAAGCAGCAATATCAAATTGTTTAGATCGTGTCATAAACCATGAAAGTTAAATTGGATCAAGTTTTCATCTTTTCACTGTTATTGCACAGTTTTTGAAAAGTAGTCGCTGTTGTAACATGGAAACTTGCACATAGCAAAATCCAACAAACAGCAACAAGATGACGAATACTCTGCTTTAGTGATGTTGGCTGAGGAATAGATATTCAGGAGAACTCCTTTGAGGAATGCCGTGGGATCTTTTTATATCCGCTTCAGAGGGCCATACTGGGTCACTGTTTCACATGTTACCTCACATTACTAATTAGGCAGCTCTTCCTCGGTACTGCATTGCCAGGTCAACATACATTCGAGGTTCATGTCTTTAGAGTGGAAGCTGAACCTACAATCTTCTGGGTCAGAAGTGAAACTGCTACTACTTGTCTATACCCCTCATATGCTGTAGTACAGTTCCAGGTATGTTAGCAACTCTTCATTGCCCCCAACACCATGTTAAGATCTGTCAGCAGATAGAAGTGAGCATCAGTACTTCATCTGATACTGAATTGTACCACTTTGAATGCACTGTTCCCGTGGGTGAGAGGTCTGGGTCAACGAACTTAGTTTATAAGATTGACTGCAAGTGTTGTGGAATTTGTTCACACAATCTGTATTGAGGGACATAACATGTTAGATGTGAAGAATAGATTTAATAAATGGTTGAAGGAAGAGGGATTAACATGGGAACCATGTAGGTGTGTGGTATTAGGATGACTGCACACAGGAATGACAAATGAGGTTGGTCAGTGGATAGTCTGTTTGCAACTTTTACATAAATCCCATGGTGTGTAGCCTTTTCAGCCTGGATCACAAAGTGGAAAACAAGAAAATTCTCTGTAATGGTGAATAAAGTTGAGTAATACTCCTTCATTAGTTCGAGGAGACTGACAGTGATGATGTCCCTATTCCTCTATTGCCAGTCTTGAGGTTGCATGCATTCTTTTCTTTCTGTTAGTTCACAGGCTGTGGGAAATATCAGATAAGCTGCATTCATTGTCATCTCTAAATGATTGGCCTACATAATTGGTGGACCCATTGAAGTGCCACAGTTTTCTTGGTGAAGGTATTCTTGCAATGGTTCTATGTTGGTAATTCTAGGAATTTGATTCAGTGATGATAATGTGTAATAATAGAAATGTATGTTGCAGTCGAGATGATGTATGGCTTCGAAGATGATGTCAAGGTCCCAATGAACATTTTTCTTTCTTGTTGCAAAGCTGCGAGGTGCCATGGAAGTGAGCATAATGAGTCATTACAGAACTAATGGCCTGGGTTTTAACTGAGTAAAAACCAAAAGAACTGCAGATGCTGTAAATCAGAGGCAAATAGAAATTACTGGAAGATCTCAGCAGGTCCAGCAGCATCTGTGGAGAGAAATCAGAGTTAACATTTCAGGTCAAGTGACTCTTTCTCAGAACTGATGGTAGCTAGAAAAATGTTGATTTATATGCAGAAGATAGAGAGGGGGCAGGAGGTAAGTAGTAAACAATATGTGGGGATAGAGCCCAAAGAGACAGAAGAGCAGTTGGACAGACAAAGGAGTAGATAACAATCTGGCTAGGAGGGTGAATAGCTGTTAATGGGGACTGTTAGTGGCAAAAACTGGCAGACAATGGAGCGTAATGGCAGACTGTAATAACAAGGCCTGGTTGTGGGAATTGGGGTAAGGATATGAGAGAGTTCAGGCCTTAAAGTTATTGAACTCAATATTGAATCTGGAAGGATGCAAGGCCCCCAGGTGGAAAATGAGGTGTTGTTCTACCTGCTTGTGCTGAGCTTCGCTGGAGCACTGCAGCACGCGAGAGACAGAGATGTTGGCCAGTGAACAGGGTGGTGTGTTAAAGTGGCAGGCAGTGCAAGTTCAGGGTCTTTTTTACAAACAAAACGTAAGTGTTCTGCAAAACAGTCATGAAGCCTACGCTTCGTTTCCCCAATGTAGAGACCACATTGTGAGCAGCGAATGCAGTAGACTAGATTCTGGGAAGTGCAGGTAAAGCACTGACTCACCTGGAAGGTATGTTTGGGCCCTTGGATACTGAGGAGGGAGGAGGTAAACGGGCAGGTGTTATATCTGGGTTTTAACTTGCCTGGCCCACTGGCAGTGACAGTGATGGAATTCTAGCCGACATGGTGCATCTTAATGAATCACAGGTTCAGCACCCAGACATCAGGCTGATTAACAAATTTAGCCTGTGGTTAGCAGCTGGAAGTTCAGAGTGGTCTGCAAGGGAGGCCCACACCCTGAGACTGATTCCGGAAATCGATTCAATCTTGGAATTTAGAACCTAAACCAGTGATAGGATTGATCCTGTAAGGATTGATCATGTGATCCGAGAGGGTGGATTGATCCTAGCAGCTGGGGAAATAGGTTGGAGACCTTGGAGTGTGGATTCAAGCAGAAGCCAGGGTAGATGTTGTGGGTCAATGGGAGATTGGTGAATCATTAGGGGAGAAGAAAAGGACATAGAGAGGCTGGGAGAGGTGATGGCTTAGTGGGGTTACACCGGGCTGTTAATGCAGAGACTCCAGGTAACATTCTGGGCATGTGGGTTCAAATCCTCCCATGTGGTGGTGGTGGTGATGGGAGATTTTAATTTTCCCAACATTGACTAGGATTCACTTAGTGTAAGGGGTTTAGATGGAGTAGAATTTGTAAGGATCATCCAGGAGGGTTTTCTAGAGCAGTATGGAAATAGTCCAACTCAGGAAGGGGCCGTACTGGACCTGGTGTTGGGGATTGAGCCCGGCCAGGTGGTTGAAGTTTCAGTAGGGGATTACTTTGGGAATAGTGATCACAATTCTGTAAGTTTTACAATCCTCATGGACAAAGACGAGAGTGGTCCTAAAGGAAGAGTGCTAAATTGGGGGAAGGCCAAATATAGCAAAATTCAGCAGGAGCTGGGGAATGTGGATTGGGAGCAGCTGTTTGAGGGTAAATCCACATTTGATATGTGGGAGGCTTTTAAAGAGAGGTTGATTAGAGTGCAGGACAGACATGTCCCTGTGAAAATGAGGGATAGAAAGGGCAAGATTAGGGAACCATGGATGACAGGTGAAATTGTGAGTCTAGCAAAGAGGAAAAAGGAAGCATACATAAGGTCTAGGCAACTGAAAACAGGCGAAGCTTTAGAAGAATATCAGGAAAGTAGGACCAACCTGAAACGGGGAGTTAACAGAGCTAAAAGGGGTCATGAAATATCTTTAGCAAACAGGATTAAGGAAAATCCCAAAGCCTTTTATTCATACATAAGGAGCAAGAGGGTAACAAGAGAAAGGGTTGGCCCACTCAAGGACAAAGGAGGGAAGTTATGCGAGGAGTCGGAGAAAATGAGTGAGATTCTTAATGAGTACTTTGTGTCGGTATTCACTGAGGAAAGGGACATGATGGATGTTGAGGTTAGGGATAGATGTTTGATTACTCTAGGTCAAGTCAGCATAAGGAGGTGGGAAGTGTTGTGTATTCTAAAAGGCATTAGGGTGGACAAGTCCCCAGGACCGGATGGGATCTATCCCAGGTTGCTGAGGGAAGTCAGAGAGGAAATAGCTGGGGCCTTAACAGATATCTTTGCAGCATCCTTGAGCACGGGTGAAGTCCCGGAGGACTGGAGAATTGCTAATGTTGTCCCCTTGTTTAAGAAGGGTAGCAAGGATAATCCAGGTAATTATAGACCGGTGAGCCTGACGTCAGTGATGGGGAAGCTGCTGGGGAAGATACTGAGGGATAGGATCTATTTACATTTGGTAGAAAATGGGCTTATTAGTGATAGGCAGCATGGTTTTGTGCAGGGAACGTCATGTCTTACCAACTTGATAGAATTCTTTGAGGAAGTGACAAAGTTGATAGATGAGGGAAGGGCTGTAGATGTCATATACATGGACTTCAGTAAGGCGTTTGATAAGGTTCCCCATGGTAGGCTGATGGAGAAAGTGAAGTCGCATGGGATCCAGGGTGTACTCGCTAGATGGATAGAGAACTGGCTGGGCAACAGGAGGCAGAGAGTTGTAGTGGAAGGGAGTTTCTGAAAATGGAGAACTGTGACCCGTGGTGTTCCACAGGGATCCATGTTGGGACCACTGTTGTTTGTGATATACATAAATGATCTGGAGGAAGGTATAGATGGTCTGATTAGCAAGTTTGCAGATGACACTAAGATTGGTGGAGTAGCAGATAGTGAAGGGGACTGTTGGAGAATGCAGCAGAATATAGATAGATTGGAGAGTTGGGTGGAGAAATGGCAGATGGAGTTCAATCCAGGCAAATGCGAGGTGATGCATTTTGGAAGATCCAATTCAAGAGCGAACTATACGGTAAATGGAAAAGCCCTGGGGAAAATTGATGCACAGAGAGATCTGGGTGTTTAGGTCCATTGTACCCTGAAGGTGGCAACGCAGGTCGATAGTGTGGTCAAGAAGGCATACAGAATGCTTCCATTCATCGTACGGGATATTGAGTACAAGAGTTGGCAGGTCATGTTATAGTTGTATAAGGCTTTGGTTCGACCACATTTGGAATACTGCGTACAGTTCTGGTCGCCACATTACCAAAAGGATGTGGATGCTTTGGAGAGGGTGCAGAAGAGGTTCACCAGGACGTTGCCTGGTATGGAGGACGCTAGCTGTGAAGAGAGGTTGAGTAGATTAGAATTTTTTACATTAGAAAGACGGAGGTTGAGGGGGGACCTGATTGAGGTCTACAAAATCATGAGAGATATAGACAGGGTGGATAGCAAGAAGCTTTTTCCCAGAGTGGGGGACTCAATTACTAGGGATCACGATTTCAAGGTGAGAGGGGAAAAGTTTAAGGGAGACATGCGTGGAAAGTTCTTTACGCAGAGGGTGGTGGGTGCCTGGAATGCATTGCCAGCGGAGAAGGTAGAGGCGGGCACGATAGCATCATTTAAGATGTATCTAGACAGATACATGAATGGGCAGGGAGCAGACGGATACAGATCCTTGGAAAATAGGCAACAGGTTTAGATAGAGAATCTGGATCGGCGCAGGCTTGGAGGGCCGAAGGGCCTGTTTCTGTGCTGTAATTTTCTTTGTTCTTTGTTCTTTGCCTTGGAAGATGGTGGAATTTGAATTCGATAAAAGTTTGGAATCAAGAGCCTAATGATGACTGTGAATATATTGTCAATTTTTGGAAAATCCTGTCTGGTTCACTAATATCCTTTAGGGAAGGAAACTCCAATCGTTACCTGGTTTAGCCTATATGTGACTCCAGACTCACAGCCCTCTGGGCAATTAGGGATGGGCAACAAATGCTGGCCTAGCTAGCGGTATCCTCATCTTGTGGATGAATGTTTTGTAAAAACGTTGGTGAAGACATTGGGAACGGTTAGAAATCGGGGGTGACCAAAGGCATCATGCAGAAAGTCAAAGGGAAGATTAGCAGGTTTGGAAGAATGCACGGGAGCATTCCCAGCAGGCACACTAGATCCTTTAATAGGTGGAAAATCATTTATCTGCTGGATTCAGCAGTGTAGCTTGTTCAACACACCATCACTCCCATTCCCTTCCTCCTCTCAAACAGGTAACTTCCATTGTGTCAGGGCTGTGGGACCTTGGAGCAACTTCACAACGATGTCATGGAGCTGCTCCTCACGGGGTATAATTCCACAGTGCTGAAGGAGTCGGCTAGATTTGTGCCGGAGTACAGAGAGAACATACGTAGATAATAGTCTCTTAATAATGTAACAATAAGCTGTGAACAGCATATCTCAAACTACCATATGTACAGTGTTAATATGCAAAAATAGTACTCGACAGAAGCTTAATTTTGAAGACAGTTCTTGACTTTGCATTATAAAAGCAAAATATTGTAGTTTTTGGAGATCAGAAATAAAAACAGGAAGTAGTGGCGAAACTCAACAGATCTGGCAACATATGTGCAGAAAGAAACAAAGCTAATGTTTCGAGTCTGTGATGCTTCTTCAGAACATGGGAATTGCCAATTCTAAATATCCCAGACGTAGAAAAGATTGGTGTAGGTGATGTCATGGCCATCATGTTTGGTACAAGTCAAAAAAATAAATTATTGATTGAAGACGTTTTGAGAAGGTTTCTACTCACAGATGTTTTGGAAAATTCTTCTGTCATTTTGGAAAAAGAGTATCTTCATTCACTTGTATGAAACTGCCATATTGGTAAAGGAAAACCAAATTCTACAATGAAATTATCATTTCAAACAGGAGGAACTTTAATAGCTTTCAGTTTTAGTACTACAATAACAATTTTTACAACAACAGATACAAGTTAACAAAGTGAGTGTAGCACATGGAGATCAAAATCCTAATCGTTACCTTCTAAGTCAAGAAAATGATCAACAATCTCAATTGCTTATGAACAACCAAGTGTTACATTTACCAGCACCAACCTTTTCACTAGAGAAATTCCAGTTATCAGATCCATTTGATGGATCTGCAAAATAGTTGATGTGTAAATTCCCAAAATGTCAAACAGCTTTTGCATTGGACACTAAATCATATGTAGAACAGGTAATCACATTTCTCTACTACATGGGAAGGATATCAGGTTATGTGTAACATGAACAATAGTTCAATGAGAAATGGATTAGGTTTGAAAATATCACAGCTTTTGATCAGTATTTTAATATCAGAATAAATAAGACAGTAGTGAGATTAAGCTTCAATAGCAGATCCGAACATCCAGAAGAGTCTGTACACATCTTTATTAACTGTCTGTATCTCAACTATTTAATATAGAGGCTTACAAAACTGTTGATTTGTGTCAAAATTGTCATTGGGCTCATAGATAAATTAGTCATGAATTTCTTTATTCAAAAGAGGATTTAATTCTAAAATGATTACTACAAATAGCAGAGTTACAGAATGTAGAAAATTGTACAACAGAGCATTTGCCCCAGAGGAGTCAGATCTCTAATTTGAAAAATATACTATATGTGAAATCCTGAACAATCCAATACCACACTATCCTGTCACAGGTGCAGTTCCAAAGTTGTGCACCAGCAAAGACAAAACTTCCAGCATTGCTCCAACAATGTTGTCATCGTAGGAAAAGAGGTCACTCATCGATAAAATGCTACAATCTAAAGAATGCACCAAGCATCAAACCAAATCATTTCCAAGCCAATATGAATGTTCATACCTTGCAACAGAACCTGGAAGAACAGGTCAATACTTCAACGGGACAATTATTTTTACTTGAGGAACAACTGCCTAAAACGAACATCACTCTTTTTCAGAGAATTAACACCATCGTCCATTCCAGATGGTATTGACTGTGAAGAAGAAATGACTTAAGATCCCCATACATTCACACGTGTTACATCAATGTAAGACTCTTCAGGATGTACTACCATTCAGGGCATGTTGTCAGGCTACCAGATAGATTAAATCTCTGATATAATGGAAACCAGCAGAGAATACACAAAATCACAAACTATCTCAAGTGTTTCTGTATCTTGTGATTGACTTTCCTTGCTCATCTATTGCCACAGACAAATCTAATCAAATACTTGGGAAGTATGGGACAGACATGGACAAAATGTACTGTAAATGTTATAATAAGAAGTAACCGAAGTAACTTATACAAAAGAGCTTAAAAATTGAAATAACACCACAAAAGCCACTATACCATCACCAAGTCACCCTTTATTTACATGTGCATAGTACAACACATTGACTCAGCTAGCACAGAGGACCCTGAAGCAACCTTCTGACGATGTCTCAAAGCTGCTTCCACTGGGGTATAAGTAACACAGTGTGGAACAAGTTAATTTGATTTGAACATGTCGTTAGTAGTGTCTTAACAATTTAACAAAATGTGCTGAAGCTGTTTTGTCTCAAATTATCATGTATTGTTATATGTGATATTCTACAGAAGCTTAAGTTTGGATAAGGCAGTTCTCAACTTTACCTTCTTTTCAGCGAGTTTGTCCTGAACCCAAACTTTGAAGTGGCCTAAACTCCACATGGTGAAAGAACCTTAACAGGCAAAAGCATACAGAAAAACCCTAATATTTAATCTTTATCTAAGACCATTTAAATCTTTGGAATGTCGAAGTTGCAATTTATTTGACAATGCAGCATTCCTTTAAAAACCACACATGAACTGTCATCGTGAACATGCATTCAGCTCTTACTGTTTAGTTTCAAACTCTTATGAGTAACCATTCTGTCATCTGGAAAAATAACATAGCAATCTGGATGCCGCGTGAATTTATTGTGGATAATCTGTTAGGCCCATGCACCATTACTATATTCCCACCTTTGGTAGTTAAGAATTTGAAAAGTGCAAGGTATGTGTTTTGTTTTATAGAAAGATAACAAAAGCCCACTAAACGTCAACACTTTGCTCTAAGCGTATTGACCCTCAACTTGCTGATTTCCTGCAGAATTGCAAATATAAGAAAAAGAAAGAAACAGAATTGACATTACTGATAAAATGACCATTGTCATCTTTCTGTTGCTAAATATTATGTTAGCTAATATTCAAAGCTGCAAAAAATTGTCCTCCTGGTTTGCAATTAATTGCCTCATTAATGTCCAGCTCCCATCACTGCGGCATTTTGTTTGTGTTGGAAGAGACCTGGCTACCTCCCAATAGGTTTCCTTCCCTAGTGAGCACTCTGTGCTTCATGATGGACCTTCCAACAAGGCAGTGGAAGCTCCCAGGCACCAGATGCAGTCACCTGATCGCCACAGCCACCTCCCCACGCCCAATGACATGGTTTTGCTTGTCCAGTAGTTGGCATTCACAAAAGTAGACACACTGACCTTCAAGGTGCATTTTGTTGAGGTGCTGTCTTTTTTGTGATGCAGCTTTTGCTATGGCCACCATTCAGTTAGGTGGTAGACCAGGTTATAGTCTATTTTTTGTCTGCTACCAGCAAAATGCCAACACCCTTGTCCTACCACCAGCCAGAGCAGTGTCATTATGCTGGTGTGTAAAATGTACAATCATTTTGAGGTTGGTTGGCTTGCCGAGCTGGTTTGTTGTTCCGCAGACGTTTCGTTACCGTGCTTGGTAACATCTTCAGTGCAGCCTCTGATGAAGCGTCGGTGTGTTTTCCCGCCTGGCTTTTAAACTCTGGGGTCCGTTGCGATGGATTGCCTCACTTCTGGGTTTCCTCCGTAGTGGAATGTATATGGGGTCGAGTTCAATGCGTTTATTAATAGCCTGCTTCGTGGGGTGCCACGCTTCCAGGAATTCTCGTGCTTGTCTCTGCCCAGCCTGTCCCAGGA
>NC_063332.1:40570614-40636434 GCF_021869965.1 Rhincodon typus | reverse complement strand
TCCCACACTCTCCCCTCCACGCTGCTGTGTCCCACACTCTCCCCTCCGCACTGCTGTGTCACGTATATAATGCCAATGTGAGAAAATCCATGCTAAAATAATGCCATCTGCAAATTGCTATCTTGGACAACTTTGCTCCTTCTCGTCAGCCAATCCCAATAAAGCTGAATGTGGAGCTGGAGGAACACAGCAGGCTGCATCAGAGGAGCAGGAAAGTTGACGTTTCAGGTTGGGACCCTTAAACCACCTTACCACCACAGGAAATCCCAGGAACCAATACCTTTCTTCTCTGCCAATCTGATCCACAAATAGTTTCTATTTGATCAATGTACATCTAGCTTACGAGCGGTACAATACCATACAACTGAATGTGCATTTCCCTGATTGTAAAAAAGCTGTGTTTCTTTTAAGGCAATCCATCACACTCCATTACTAGAAGATCATGGCACAGACTGATATCCAAGATTGCTGTCTTCAACACTAGCTCATTTCTTCATGAAGGTAACTGGAAATGCAACTTATATGTTATGCAAAGTGAACACATTTACCAATACGCAATCAGTGAGTTGAACAGATCATACAGTCCCCTCAATATATCCCAGAAATTGGAGTCAAAATTCCATGGTTTACCACCATAACAAGTACTTTTACAGTATTAATTCCAGGAAAGGTTGCCAAAGGGCTAATGTCTCCATCTATATTCGCCTTAATACCAGCAGATTTTGGCAGACAGTGTTTCAAATTATTTTGATTCTGTTCACTAGGATGGTCAGGTGCTTGCCACATACTTTGTTTCACTTGGCAACCTTTACTAGTTGAATAACTTTCATTTTGAAGGAATTTTTGTTGTGAAGAATTGCATATCTGTTTTGTAGCTCTTCTGAGTTTCCTTTGAAAATTTACGTGTGTACAATGCCCTCAGTCAAAGTTTCATGTATGTACTCTAATGAGCAGTTGTTTACATTGAAGCACAGCAAAGAATAAAACTGCCCCTCACCTTAAGCCCATAAGATAGAAGCAGAATTAGGCCATTCTGCCCATTAAATGTTCATTGCTATTCAACGAGATTATGGCTGTCCCAATACTTGACAACACCACTCTCCTGCCTTTTCCACAAAGCCCTTGATTCCCTTAGTATACCAGAAGCTCCCAAAGTGTATTTGTCAGGGTTCATGGCACCTTGAATTTAAACAAGTGATATTGAGATATTCATTCCTGATTACAATGAACTTAAAGATTGAGATTTCCAGCTACATCGTCAATGCTAGTAACAAAATTCCATTTTCACAAATAGTACCTTGCAAAGCTCTGATTGCAGTGATTTTGTAAACATTTCATCAATTGTGCTCTTCTTCCTTTTCACTAAAAAGGGAAACATCAGGCCCACTGTGTCTTTAACCAAAGATCCAAATGTCAAGCAGTTTGTCAATTATCTCCTGCAAAAATAGCAACAGAGCTTATCGCCCTAAGCTCTCTTGTTCATTTCAGGTGATGCAGTAACAGTTACAAACGTATTTAACAACATGCCTTGTTGATCAGATAATCAGTTTCTGAGAAATGCTGTCATGAAATGATGTTCCAATTCAGCTACCTCTTCATTACCACTCAGCCACATCGTACTGGGCCCAGTTCCCTCCAGCAAAATGAACTGCTTTAATCTAATCGTTATCAGGCAAGGTTTTTCTATAAAACCACAATAATTTCCTCCTTTCTGAGGAGCAGAATTACTTACTTGTATCCTTCTGCTGTTCTGATTTAATTTGGTTGTTCCAATCTTTAATGTCATTTCAAAGTGGCACTCCTGAACTTGGTCTAATCTAAAGAGTTTTATTTTTAATTGCAAGAGCTACAGTCAAAAATATTTGGTTTGCTTCTGACTACGGTTTGTCCACAGCAGGATGCAGAGTTCCTTTTTTCAATTTCATTCAGGGACGTGGAGTCAGTTTCACTGACTGGCTCTGTATTTTTTTGCCCATCCATTGTTTATAGAATCCCTACATGCATGGAAACAAGTCCGCACCAACCCTCAGAGCATCCCACCCAGACTCGTTGTCCTTGAGAAGGTCGTAGTCAGCTGCCTTCTTGAATCATTACAGTCCCTTTGGTGTAAGTAGACCCACAATGCTATTCGGGAGGAAGTTCCATGATTTTGACCTGGGCCACTGAAGGTGCAGTGATATATTTCCAAGTCAGGATGGTGTGCAGCTTGGAGGGAAGCTTGCAAGTGGTCGTGTTCCCAAGTACCTGCTGCCCTTGTCCATCTAGATGCAGTGTTTGTGAGTTTGGAAGGTGCTATCTAAGGAACCATGGCAAATTTCTGCAGTGAATCTTGTAGATAGTACACACTGTTGCTACTGAGCGTCGGTGTTGGAGGGAGTGAATACTTGTGGATGTAGTGCCAATCAAGTGGGTGCTGCTTTGTCCTTGCATGGTGTCAAGCTTCTTGAGTGTTGTTGAAGCTGCACCCATTCAGGCAAGTAGAGAGTATTCTACTTGTCTCAAAAGCAAAATACTGCAGATGCTGGAAATCTGAAATAAAACCATTCTGAAAAAGAGTCTATTGGATATGAAACAATAATTCTTTCCCCTCCCTCAACAGATCCTGCCAGACCGACTTGAGTTTTCCCAGTATTTTCTGTTTTTGATACGGTCCTGACCTGAGCCTTGTGGATGGTGAACAGGATTTGGGCAATCATGAGTTGAATAACACATTGCAGAATTCCTAGCTTCTGGCTGGTAGCCGCTGTAATTATATGGCTAGACAAGTTCAGTTTCTGTTCAATGGTAACCCCCAGAATGTTGATAAAGGGGGATTCAGTGATGGTGATGCTGTGGAATGTCAAAGAGCTATAATCAGATTCTGTTTTGTTGGAGTTGGTCAAGGCGTGCCACTTGTGTGGTGTGAGAGTTACTTGCCATTTTTCATCCCATGCCTAGATGTAGTCCAGGTCTTGCTGCATTTGGACATGGACTGTTTCAGTTCTAAGGAGTTGCAAATGGTGCTGGATATTGCAAACATCAGCAAACATCTCCACTTCTGACCACTTGACAGAGGGAAGGTCATTGATGAAGCAGCTGAAGGGTCTGAGATACTACCCTGAGGAACTCCTGCAGAGATGTCCTTGAGATGACTGACTTCCAACAGGCACAATCATCTTTCTATGTCCTAGTTATGGCTGTATGCAGCAGAGAATTTCCCTTTTGACTTCGGTTGACTCTAATTTTACGTGGGCCCCTCGATGTCACACATTGCCATGGTAACTTGCCCCATCATAGTACTTATCTTAGTTGTCTGCCACAGAACATGTCGGCAATTTTGCCCTCCAATGAGATGGAGCTATGCTTTCCCTTTCCTTGGTATATCCCCTCCACACCCTGTGGAGAGCCTGCCTCTTACATCATTCTCGTAGAGCAGCACCCATATCTGCAGTGATGATGGTGAACGTCAGATCCCAGATGTGTGGTTGGCACATTGAACTATTGGTGCAGGGTGACCAATCATCCCGGATTTTCCAGCACTGTTCTGGAATTTGGCTTGGTGCTCTGTGGCCTGGCCATGGGATTCCTGGAACATTATTTGTCTTGAAATTCTCAGGGCAGTGATGGAGGATTCTGCTCGAGATCTCCTCTTACTCCTGCCCAATTATTGTTGGTGCCAATGCCATGTCCAATCCAGAGCCAGCATTGTGAGCATGCACCGCCATAGCCATGAAGGAGCAGTCGCACTTGTGGCTAGCACCACTCTCCTTGGGCATGGCCAGGGCTGGGCTTCAGTGGCTTTCAGAGGTAGGTAGGTATTCCTGGTGGATGGGAGCAATGCAGGATGCTGGCATCAGTAACACTCAGGCCTGACAATCCCCCTCAATCAGAGAATGGGGCATTGGTCTGGCACTGATCAGTGACGGTCTATGGCAGTGAAGGGTGCAAAGTGATTTGGGCATGAGAGTGAAGGTGGAGGAGTGTGATGGGTCCATGGAGCACAATGGGGATCCAGACAGGGCTGCTGCGGTAGTTCTGGGAGGATGTAATCGTGTTTCTGTGGAAGGGAAGCAGGGGTTCTGGAGGCCTGAGGTTGGGTGGAGTACTGGGTGCCCTCTGAACCCTGGGAGTAAACCAAGCAGGCTGCTCCCTTGATCCCATTAGCGACTCCTCCTTCGTTAGGCCTTGTTAGCCCCACTCCCCCACACCCAACCGAAGCCACTGCTCCTCAGGTCTTGTCAACAGCCAACCTGCAAACCCACCCACCGCTCCTCCTCCAGAGTTAGTCACCTGGTGTTGGTGATGGGGTTAGTATGATATGTTCACTGATCTTGACCACCCATGTCAATGTGTGTGAACTGCACCCAGAACCTTGGAACCGTGTCTTTAGTCTGTTGTCTCACTTCATTCACGGTGACTTTCAGAGGTATAAGCTATAGCTGTAATGGATTTGATTTGATTTATTCCTGTCACATGTACCGAGGTACAGTGAAAAGTGTTGTCTTACATGCTTTACAGGCAGATCGTAATATACAATCACATCAGGGCAACAGGACAGAATGCAGGTTACATATAGTTGCTGAGAAAGTGAAGAGAGAGATCAACATTAACATTAAAGAGGTCCACTCAAAAAATAGCAGGGAAGAAACTGTGCTTGAATCTGTTCATATGTGTACGCAAACTTTAGTATCTTCTGCCTGATGAGAGAGGGGGGAAGAAAGTATAACTGGGGTGGGAGGGGTCTTTGATTATGTTGGTTGTTTTCCCGATGCAGCAAGAAGTATAGATGGAGCCAATGGATGGAAGGCTGGTTTGAGTGATGGACTGGGCTGCGTTCACAATTCTAGAACATAGAACATAGAACAGTACAGCACAGTACAGGCCCTTCAGCCCACGATGTTGTGCCGAACTTCTACCCTAATCCTAAGGTCTATCTAACCTCCATCCCTACCTTATACTATCATCCATATGACTATCTAATAGCCGCTTAAATGCCCCTAATGAGGCCGACTCCATTACCCTCTCTGGCAATGCATTCCACGCCCCTACCACTCTCTGAGTAAAGAACCTACCTCTGACGTCCCCCCTATATCTACCCACTTTAAAACTATGCCGCCTCGTAATAGCTACCTCCACCCTAGGAAAAGGTCTCTGGCTGTCTACTCTATCTATACCTCTGATCATTTTGTACACCTCTATCAAGTCACCTCTCATCCTTCGTTGTTCTAAAGAGAAAAGCCCTAGCTCTCTCAACCTTTCCTCATAAGACCTTCCCTCCATTCTAGGCAACATCCTGGTAAATCTCCTCTGCACCTTTTCCAACGCTTCCACATCTTTCCTGTAATGAGGTGACCAGAACTGGACACAATATTCCAGATGTGGCCGAACCAGGCTCTTGTATAGCTGGAGCATAACTTCACGGCTCTTGAACTCAATCCCTCTATTAATGAAAGCTAACACACCATACACCTTCTTAACAACTCTATCCACCTGGGTGGCAGCTTTCAGGGAACTGTGAACATGAACCCCAAGATCCCTCTGCTCCTCCACACTGCCAAGAATCTTTCCATTAACCCTGTATTCTGCTTTCAAGTTTGTCCTTCCAAAATGAATCACCTCACACTTTTCAGGGTTAAACTCCATCTGCCACTTCTCAGCCCAGCTCTGCATCCTATCAATGTCCCTTAATAACCTAGAACAGCCCTCCACACTGTCGACAACATGACCCACCTTCGTATCGTCCACGAACTTGCTAATCCACCCTTCCACTCCTTCATCCAAATCATTTACAAAAATCACAAATAGAAGAGGACCCAGGACAGATCCTTGTGGTACACCACTCGTAACTGAGCACCATGTTGAATATTTTCTGTTCACTACCACCCTTTGTCTTCTAAGGGTCAGCCAATTCTGAATTCAATCTGCCACATTTCCCCCTATCCCATGCCTCCTTACCTTCTGCATGAGCCTACCATGGGGAATCTTATCAAACACCTTACTTAAATCCATGTATACCACATCCACTGCTCCACCTTCATCCGTGTGTTTGGTCACCTCTTCAAAGAATTCAGTAAGGTTTGTGAGGCATGATCTACCCCTCACAAATCCATGCTGACTATCACGAATCAAACTGTTCCTTTCCAAGTGATCATAACTCCTGTCTCTCAGAGCCCTTTCCAATAATTTGCCCACCACTGATGTAAGACTAACTGGTCTATAATTTCCGGGGTTATCCCTGTTCCCTTTTTTGAACAAGGGAATGATGTTTGCCTCTTTCCAATCTTCCGGCACTATACCCGTGGACAGTGAGGACGAAAAGATCGTCGCCAAAGGCCCTGCGATCTCGTCCCTCACTTCCCATAGAATCCTTGGATAAATCCCATCAGGCCCGGGGGACTTATCTATCTTCAACTTCCTCAGAATTCCTAGCACATCTTGTTTACTAACATCAACCTCCTCTGGCCTACCTGCCTGTTTCACTACGTCCTCCTCTACAACTAGGTCCCTCTCAGTTGTGAATACTGAAGAAAAGTATTCATTAAGGACCTCTCCTATCTCTTTCGGTTCTGTGCACAAATTCCCTTTACAATCCTTGATCGGCCGTACCCTTTCTCTGGTCATTCTCTTGTTCTGCACATATGTGTAAAAAGCCTTGGAGTTTTCCTTGATCCTTGATCCTATCCGCCAAGGTTTTCTCATACCCCCTTATAGCTCTCCTAAGCAATAAAAATGAGGGGTTCTCTCTGTGGTTTCTCTTGGTCTTGGGAAAAGCAATTGCCAAACCACACTGTGATGCATACAGATAGGATGCTCTCTGTAGTGCATCTATAAAAATTGGTAAGAGCCTTTATGGATATGCTGAATTTCCCTCGCCTCCTGAGGAAGTAATGGCGTTGCTGTGCTTTCTTGGCCGCAGTGTCAACATGGGTGGACTAGGACAGATTTTTGATGTAGACAAGGGCCATACTGGTCTTACACTGAGTGTGTAGCCACTCAGCAGCATGCTTAGCATTGGATGCACTCTGTTATTGTGGAAATGAGCACAACTAGTTTATGCTTCTGGCACTATTTTCAAAGGAAATGAGTTTAATTGTGCATTATGATTCCTGCACTGGCTACTGAATGTTTAATCTTCTATTTCCAGATCTCCAAATTACTCCCCTCCATTTCTGAATGAACTGCAGGGTACCTCTATAAAAACCTCTTTTATTTATTTCTTCTATTTCCACTGGACATCCGCTACACAGAAAGGCTTGCTATTTTACTCATTCTGAAATCATCTAATCACCTTCTTATCCCTGTATTTGTCAGATACTTGGTTGGTCCCCATGAGAATTTGTTTACTGCCTCTGGCATATTGGCACATATTTCTCTGTGATTACTGATGAAAAGAACTCCAACATGCCCTCGTCTTTCAGATTATCCATTTTATCCCAGTGTGGTCCTTTATGTTCTTTCATGTTCTATTTGTTACAAATATTACCAACAACCCTTCTTACTATTCCTGTTGTTCTTTTCTTCCTTGCTTTCCATGTCATTAACTTACTTTACTCGGGAGTAAACTATCTTCTGATTGGTATCTTCATTGTAACCAATTAATGCAGATGTTTTATTGTTGCCCTGCAAATAAGCTTCCAGTTTTACTCAAGTCACAATGAAGCTTCAGAATCTCAGGAGTTCAATAGCAGGGGCATGATCATATATTAATGTAGCAGCTTCTGTTGGCCACAATTTCAATGCTACACTTTCTCATCACACCAATCCCCATCTGCAATGCTCACACTCATGGGCTGGGCTAAAGTCAGAGCTGTAAAATTTGAAATCCAGAATGTGTACAATGACTAATATGTAAAAATCAAAGGAACTGCGGATGTTGTAAATCAGGAACAAAAACAAAGTTGCTGGAAAAGCCCAGCAGGTCTGGCAGCATCTGTGAAGGGAAAACCAGAGTTAACATTTTGGGTCTGGAGACCCTTCCTCAGAACTGAGTAATATATAGTCTGACTGCTGTACAAAGTCATCTCTGGTGGTCTCAATACTGATAAAACTGGCAAATGCCATGTCTTATGGAAAATGAAGAAAGGAAATCTAGAATATATGAAAATAAGTTACTGCAGATGTTGGTAATCTGAAATAAAGAAAAAGCAACTGTTGGACATACTCAGCAGGACTGGCAACATCTATGGAGAGAGACACAGAGTTAATACAGAATTCAAATCTAATGTGACTCTTCTTCAGAACTGTAGAGGAGACTTCTGTTCTCTCTCCACAGTGGTGCCAGACCTGCTAAGTTTCTCCAATACTCTGTTTTAATCCAGAGTGTATCATTATGAAGCAAAGAAGCTATAAGCCATGTTTCACAGAAAATGCTGGGAATACTCAGCAGGTCAGGTAGTATATATGGAGTTAACGGTGGTATTTAGTATAACCCACCCAAAGGTTTCATGGTGGAGAAAGTCAAAGAATGGAGTGGGAACAGTTGAGTAGAAACCTTGATGGTGTGCAGTGATGGCTACAAAATGAAGTGCCCAGTGGGAAGGTAGTAAGGCAGTGAGCTTGAGTCAATATAACAGGTTTAGGTAGTTAAGAAAGCTATTAATAATCATTTTTGTACTGCCGAGTATATTATACATTCCGTTTGGGATTAAAGAGTGGTAGAAGAGATCACAGGCCATCCGATCCCAGATAAGTCAAAACTGGCAACATTGAAACAGGAAGGTGGAAGCCATTTCACTGCCAACTTTCAGGAGGATATGAGAAGTTCACAAAATTAAAGGGACAGTGCACAGAGCAGTAGGGCCTAGTGGTACAGTCTGAGGGACAGTGATGAGATGGGGAGGGCCTGATATTACAGTCTGAAGGACAGTGATGAGAAGGGGAGGGCCTGGTGGTACAGTCTGAGGGAATCTGCTCAGAGGGATGGGCCTGGTGATATGGTCTGAGGTACAGTGCTCATGGGGGGAGAGCCTGGTGGTACAGTCTGATGGACAGTGAAGGGGGGCAGGGCCTGGTGATATGATCTGAGGGGCAATGGTCAGGGGAGAGGGGCTGGTGGTACGATCTGATGGACAGTGCTCGGCAGGGTAGGGCCTGTTGGTACAGTCTGATGGACAGTGCTCAGAGGGAGAGAGCCTGGTGGTACAGTCTGATGGACAGTGCTCGGAGGGGGAGGGCCTGTTGGTACAATCTGATGGACAGTGCTCAGAGGGGGAGGGCCTGTTGGTACAGTCTGATGGACAGTGCTCAGAGGGGGAGGTTGGAGGGGAAGGGGTTGGTGGCACACTCTGAGGGAAACAGATTGGTTTATCAATTCAGGTATCAGCAGCTATTCTTTCATCAAGATGGTGATGAAAGATCATATTAACCTCAGGATTGCATAATGTCATTGTCATTGAAGCCTGAGTTGTAAGAAATATCTGAAAGCACAGAAATTATCCAAGGGCAACAAACTTTTCATAATCGAACATAATCACCAACTTTGCTCATTGCATAACCATTGGTATGGAATGAGCCAAATGCTGTTCCTTATACAAACAGTATAACTCAGCGTTCAATAGGCTTTAATGGAGAGCACAATGTTGGACACACAGACACAGCAGGGCTGAACAAAAACAAAGTTGCTGGAAAAGCTCAGCAGGTCTGGCAGCATCTGTGAAGGGAAAAACAGAGTTAACGTTTTGGGTCTGGTGACCCTTCCTCAGAACACAGTAGAGCTGAGGCAGGCATCAACAGGCCCCAGAGGCACCATTATCAGTGAAAGCAGCAAAAAAAACTTTCCTTCACCAAATATTTCATTAGGCCCTGCCTCTCACCTCGCCTGATCGGCTGGCACCCTCCTGCTCTCTTGATAATTGCAGCGATTTCCCTGTCCACAGCTCAGAGTCCTGCCTCCACAGTTACTTTGTGCTCAATGCTTCAGGTGCATGACTCTTCATCAGAACCAAGGAAAGACAGAACAATTAAATGATAGGAAGATTTTGAGTAAGTGAAAGTTTTGTGTGTGTGTGTGTTTGTGGCGGCGGCGGGCGGGGGAGGTGGAATTTGTCGTAGTGGGTAAGCAGAGGAGGATTAAGAACGAAAAGGAAGATCTGAACCAGCAAACAAAAACATGAAACAAAATGTTGGCTGCAGAGTGCCAAGTTAAAGGATGGTGACATCAGAGTTGGAAGCCCTGAGCTTCCTTCATTTGTCATTCCAATTTCCCCACCTTGCTCCTGTAAAGAATTATACCTTTCCTCCAAGTGAAGCTAAGCAATGGGTCTGGACCTGTCAGGCTCTATGTTGTCATGTTCAATAAAGCCTGTTGCTCACAAGAGTATAAAGTTAAAGTTTCCATTGTTCCACTCTCTTATTACAGAGATAGACAGCTAGCGGTGAGTTTAATCAGAGGATCACCACACCTCAGGCAAGTGACAAGGTTCAGAAGGTAAGGTGCTGATGGCAATCACAGCCAGTACAGGTATTGAACCCACTCTGCATCACAAACCAGCTTTCCAGCGACTGAGCTAACTGACCCCAGCAAGTGTGTAGGAGTCATATTACTGCAGTTTCCACTCTGACCTTTCTGTTCTTGTTGCAATGGAACACAATGCTAACTCAAAGAACAGCATCTAGTTTTTCAACACCTTACAGCTTTCTCTACTCAATAATAAACTCTACAATTTTAGAACATTACCTCTGTCATCATTTGGCTTTGTTTTGTTTTCTTTCTTTCCTATTTCTACATGTTGCATTCAAGTGGTTCTATTCACACCTCATCTCCAGTTCTTTACTATACCCATTATCACTTCCTTCGTCTTTTGGACCATGAAAACTGTTGCCAGTTAATCATCATCAGAGGAGCAGGAAGGCTGACGTTTCGGGCCTAGACACTTCATCAGAAAAGGGGGAGGGGAAGGGGGTTCTGAAATAAATAGGGAGAGAGGGGGAGGCGGATAGAAGATGGGTAGAGGAGAAGATAAGTGGAGCGGAAACAGACAGGTCAAAGAGGCGGGGATGGAGCCAGTAAAGGTGAGTATAGGTGGGGACGTAGGGAGGGGATAGGTCAGTCCAGGGAGGACAGACAGATCAAGGGGGCGGGATGAGGTTAGTAGGTAGGAGATGGAGGTGCGGCTTGAGGTGGGAGGAGGGGATAGGTGGGAGGAAGAACAGGTTAGGGAGGCGGGGACGAGCTGGGCTGGTTTTGGGATGCGGTAGGGGGAGGAGAGATTTTGAAGCTTGTGAAATCCACATTGATACCATTGGGCTGCAGGGTTCCCAAGCGGAATACGAGTTGCTGTTCCTGCAACCTTCAGGTGGCATCGTTGTGGCACTGCAGGAGGCCCAGGATGGACATGTCATCTGAGGAATGGGAGGGGGAGTTGAAATGGTTCGCGACTGGGAGGTGCAGTTGTTTATTGCGAACCGAGCGTAAGTGTTCTGCAAAGCGGTCCCCGAGCCTCTGCTTGGTTTCCCCGATGTAGAGGAGGCCACAACAGGAACAGCGGATACAGTATACCACATTGGCAGATGTGCAGGTGAACATCTGCTTGATGTGGAAAGTCTTCCTGGGGCCTGGGATAGGGGTGAGGGAGGAGGTATGGGGGTAGGTGTAGCACTTCCTGCGGTTGCAGGGAAAAGTGCCGGGTGTGGTGGGGCTGGAGGGGAGTGTGGAGCGGACAAGGGAATCACGGAGAGAGTGGTCCTTCCGGAAAGCAGATAAGGTGGGGAGGGAAAGATGTCTTTGGTGGTGGGGTCGGATTGCAGATGGCAGAAGTGTCGGAGGATGATGCGTTGGATCCAGAGGTTGGTGGGGTGGTACGTGAGGACGAGAAGTTGCGGTCCTTGAAAAACAAGGACATCTGAGATGTACGGGAGTGGAATGCCTCACCTTGGGAGCAGATGCGGTGGAGGCGAAGGAATTGGGAATAATGGCATTTTTGCAGGAAGGTGAGTGGGAGGAGGTGTATTCTAGCTTCAAAATCTCCCCTCCCCCTACCGCATCCCAAAACCAGCCCAGCTCGTCCCCGCCTCTCGAACCTGTTCTTCCTCCCACCTATCCCCTCCTCCCACCTCAAGCCGCACCCCCATCTCCTACCGACTAACCTCATCCCGCCCCCTTGACCTGTCCGTCCTCCCTGGACTGACCTATCCCCTCCCTACCTCCCCACCTACACTCACCTTTACTGGCTCCATCCCCGCCTCTTCGACCTGTCTGTTTCCGCTCCACTTATCTTCTCCTCTACCCATCTTCTATCCGCCTCCCCCTCTCTCCCTATTTATTTCAGAACTCCCTTCCCCACCCCATTTCTGATGAAGGGTCTAGGCCCGAAACGTCAACTTTCCTGCTCCTCTGATGCTGCTTGGCCTGCTGTGTTCATCCAAATCTACACCTTGTTATCTCAGATTCTCCAGCATCTGCAGTTCCTACTATCACTGCCAGTTAATCATCTTTCCTTCCACACTATCAGCAATCTTCCCTTTGATCTTGCTTCCCACAAACCCACTTTGCTTCTGCGAAACCTTATATCATTCCCCTGTTCTGGTGAAGGGCCATTGCTCTGAAATTTTAACTCTGTTTCTCTTTCCACAGAAGATACCTGGGCTATTGAGTGTTTCCAGCATTTTCAATTTTTATTTCAGATTTCCAACTTCTGCAGAATGTTGTTTTGTAGACAATTCCTTGAGATAAGTCTGCATTTATCTAAGTTAAAATATCTTTGCCCTTTATTTGGTGACACTTTCACTCTAAACTCCTTCACTCTCTAACCTTTCCCTGATCTCCCTGCCTGTTCCATTTGCTGTCTTTCACTTTCTCTCCAGTAAGAAAGCCATTAAATCCATTTCCCTTTAGTTCTGATCATTGGAGTCTCTCCATAGTAACCGCCAGATCTCCTGAGCTCCTCTAGCATTCTCTGATTATATTTCAGATTTGCAGCATCCACACTATTCTGCTTTTGTTTTAGGATAGGCCTGAAAGATGCCGGTTCTAATCCTTAGTCTGAAACAAAAACGATAATTGCTGGAGAAACTCAGCAGGTCTGGCAGCAGCTGTGGGAAGAAAGCGGAGTTGACATTTTGAGTCTGGTGACCTGTCATCGGGACAGAGGACTTGAAATGTCAACTCTGCTTCCTTCCCACAGATGCTGCCAGACCTGCTGAGTTTCTCCAGCATTCTACTTTAATCCCTAGTCTGATGATTTTAGCTGATGGAGTAAATGAGACAACGAATTGGGATTCTCTTTCATCAATTATTCAGTGACACACTTCTTCAAAGTGCAGTTAAGTGGATCCAAGCTGATGCCAGAATTGGATACAACCCCAATACCATCTATTACACTGAGTTTTATTAACTCAGACTGGAAGAGCGTCCAGTTGGGCAAGACAGTTCACCAACCCTGGAGCTGTAACCCCAACATGAGAGAAAAATTCAGACCAAAGCAAAGTGGATCAAAGTGACTTAAGAAACAGGTCTGACGTCAGGCATTTCTTCATATCTATTGAAAAACTGACTAAAGCAGATCTATTAGTGTGTAAAATGCTAACTGCTTGCAGAAATTCACACACACACATTCAAATAGACTTTCAATTTACAGTTTAATTTCTGACCGGTTTACAAAGAATAACTCCAATGCCAAAGCAAAACACCATTTTAACACAAACATACTCTTGACAGTGTATTTGTTTATATAGCATCTCTTTCCTTTCTAAAATTCTAATCCAGAAGATGGTTTCAGGATTTACTGAAAACAGTTTTATTACTTACAGACGCATATGTAAATTCATTCAGAAAATTGGGGTGGGGGTAAAGAAATGTGGGTAATTCAGTAGACTTGACCAATTGTTATTTATTTTCCTAATAGTAAAACAATCCTAATATTAATTGACTAATAATATTGTTCCTATGGGCAAATAGAAAAATTTTCATTTGGTAAGAAAAATTGTGCTGCTGTTGACAATAAATGATTAGCAATTACACACATTACTGGTAAAAATCCAGAGTGAGTGGGACACTTTAAGAAACTGTTTGGTTGACTGTTTTAGTCAAGTATACATTCCAATTATGCATATTCCATGGGCATCAAATTGGAGAGAGGAATTCTCCAAAGAAGCAGCATTTTCTAAATGGACGAGAAGTCAAATGGCAAAGAAAGTCATTTTTTTTTTGATTGATACCCCTGAGCACCACAATCCAGCTTTCACTTTAATGCACTGGATTAGTCAAGAAGAAAACAAAAATAAAGTTTCATACAGAGCTAGTAAGCCATTTTAGAATCTAAAGTCCTACTGTGTAGCATTGCAAAAAAGCCTAAACAAAGTGAACAACACATAATGGACACAAGTAATATTTACTAGCAACGTGCTACTGTTCAACGAAGTGTGAAATGTATTGTTTGATCTTTGGTACACAGCAAAAAAGAAGCCACCATTATACCTGGTTCACAGTAAGCTAGAATTCCAGCTAATGGCAACTTGTTCCCTTCCTAACACCCTGCAAAGATCCTAATGATGCGACTGGGAGTTGACAATCTGCTATTCAGAATAATGAGGTAGGTGTACAATAGAATATTCCCTTCTTTGGTACAACATTACAAAATTTAAAAAAAAACAGTGACTGGTGAAAATAAATGCTTCACAAGTGGCTTTACAATAAAAATACAAATTAAATAAAATGACTTCTATGAGGTATATTATGAGCATCTCTTTTTTTCTCATTAAATGTTAATTAGAAGATTCACGAGGTATTCGGCTGCATCTGTGAACAGCAAATGGACAGGGGTAGAGGCAGAGGTTGCCATTTGAGTATATCTGAAGTCAAGAAAAAGAAATCAATATACCAGCAAGATACTTCTTTCAGACTAAATTCTATAGACTTGACAAGCCTTTGCAATGAGCTGTTGGATTCTGACAGCATTAATTTGAACAGACACACCTCCACCTCCCCCTTGACTCCATTCAACAGCCTGGGTCAGTGCATCACTGTCAACATGATCATCTGGCCCTATTCAATAAAGCCACTTAATTGATAAAACTGCCCCACTGCTTCTTTTTCTTTCTCTTTGTGCACTTAATCATAAATCTCCATATTATCGCTGCACAGGGACAGACGTGCAGCCATCATTGTGAACAACAGGACGTGGATGATAAGACAGAATTGATCCCTGTAACATAGTTGTAGCTTTGTAAAAGGTCAGGCCCCAGATGTATTCCCAAGATTCTTGCCTGATATGGCAATTTCCTTTCGAGATCCAGTACCGTATGAACAATCCCCAAGCTGTTTTCTCTCTCTGTAGTCTTATGAAGATTAAACTTCCTTCAGTAATTTAGTGTCATTCGCACCAAACACCATAAACATAAAGGTGTCAATCAGACCATTTAAAAACTGTTCCCCTGCTTCAATATTGTAATATTTTCACTTTTCTTTTATATTTACTTTTATATTAATATGATTGTTGAATTCAGCCCTGTGATTGATGCCATATATCCTGATAAATTATTCCTCTCTTTGGTAAAAGCTGAGTTACAGTATATGTTATATTTTTTTCCTGAAAACAACTGATTATTGAAACAAAATAATCAATCCCCCTCAATCATGAAACATTATTAGGATGCAAATATGATCAATCGCTTTTTTTTTCCTTTTTCTCCCCTTCATTTTGGCCACATCTAATAAATTTTCCAAAAATTGAGCACTTCTGCAGTACGCAATAAAACGGACAAGTGTGTCCAATTAAAATGGTCATCCTGAATCTCATCACCATCTTCATTGAAGAGTCTGTGTTTATGTGGATGTCCATTTAGAAATATAAGTGTCAACCCACTTACAGAAAGCAACAGATTTACGCTAAGTTAAAATCTCTGATTTTGTTTTTCTTTCACGAAAATTGAGTGGATTCCAGTCCAACAGTGATTAACTGTACAATATAGTAAATGTGACCCTCCATGCATGATTGAGTTTATTTTCCCCATCACTTCACCTGCAAAGTTATTAACATTCTCATTGCAAACTTTCCTTGCAAAAAAAAATTACACTGTCAAAAAAACACCAGAGTCTTCAGGGACTGTCTTGTGTGATCTCCTGTGTATTGTTGAGGCTTCAAGGTGCAGAACTGGTCGGAGTGTGAACGTGAGATGAGGAAGAGGAAGGCTGGGCTTGTGCTGCTAATGCCGGACTAGGCATGACCTGAGAGCTGCTGTTGTTCCCGTTGCTGCCAGACATTGCGGGAATGACTGGCCTTCGTGCGAAGAGAACCCCTGAGAAAAGGTAAAAGTTAGAATTCGCTATTTAATACGAACACACATACAAACACACGTGAGCATATTCTCAACAGATAGATAGGTATATCCTATTCCAATTTCTAATTGAACACACGTTGGTCTTAGGGTGGGTTGGAAGTTCAAATAGTACAATTTTGTGTTTAAAACTGAAATAAAAATGCCACAGTTTATTCTACTTCCTCCAACTGTCCATTGAGAAACCAGTCATTGGCTGGGAGAAATGGACAATGCACACATGATACTTCCTCTATCTCGCTGTACCCAAAAATTCCAGTCAAATGCTGTACATGCATAAAGAGGCTCTGGGTCTGTTTCAACGAGGAGGACGACATGCCCATTTGCAGGAATCTTTAAAATTGCAGCACAGTAAGAATCATGAGATAACAAGGTGTAGAGCTGGATGAACACAGCAGGCCAAACAGCATTAGAGGAGCAGGAAGGCTGACGTTTCGGGCCTAGACCCTTCTTCAGAAATGGAATCATGGTTGTCAGTGGGGCAGATAAAATCAAATGGAGGTTTTTAAAATGACATTAGGATTTGATAAACACAAATACACTACTTTCTCTTATAGCGGGATTTCACAAGTGAGGGAGTTCAATCTTTAAAATTAGTACCAGGCCATTTAAGAGTTAAATGTGAAGCAATTTTCAGACAAGTGCCAGTAGGTGCCTAGAACTCTATTTCCATAAGGCTGTGGATGCCAGTTCAGTTTAGGTTACTAAGATGGAGATGAATGTACTTTTGTTTGGCAAAGGCATAAACATACATAGATCAAAGACAGGTGAATGTTGTTGAAGTAAAGATTGGCCTTGACATAACAAAATGGAAAAACAAGTTTGAGGGGCTGACAGATCAATTCTTACATACTCTATAAGGCCATGCAAGTTTATATTGCATTAAATTGGCTCATATGCCAAAGTGCCGGTGTCAGACACTCCTGTATAAATAGTTGTTAACATTTACAAGGAACAACAATATAATTCTTACTGTAATTCACAGTTTATTGAGGTGTATCACTTGCATTATCAACTTGATTTTGTAAGGTATTTAGACAGTCTCTGGGTTGTGAATGAATTCTGTTCTTGAGTACTTTCACAAATCGATTTGTACGAAAGTTGGAACACAATGCCGGGATGATCCCTGGTATGGAGGGATTGTCTTATAAAGCAGAGGCTAAACAGGTTGGGTCTCTATTCACTGGAGTTTAGAAGAATGTGAGATGATCTTATTGAAACACATAGGATTCTTAAGGGGCTTGACAGGGTAAATGCTCAGAGGATGTTTCCCTTCATGGGAGAGTCTGGGACCAGAGGGCATAGTCTCAGAATAAAGTGGCACCAATTTAAGACTGAGATTTGGAGGAATTTCTTCTCTCAGAGGGTGGTGAGTCTTTGGAACTCCTTGCTACAGAGCTGTGAGGCAGAATCCTTGTGCATAATTAAGACTTTACATAGATTCTTGATCCGTAGAGGAATCAAGGGTTGTGGGGAAAGGGCAGAAAAGTAGACATGAGGAGTGTCAAATCAGCCATGATCCCATTGAATGACAGAGCAGGCTCCAGGGGCCAAATGGCTTACTCCTGTTTCCATTTCTTATCATCTTATGGTCTTAGGGCAATATAACATAGCCGTTTATAAGTGTGAGGAAACATTCACATGTCAGCTCTTTAAAATTAATATTAATACACCCCTGTGTGTGAGTTTGTTCAGAAGCCTGATATTTGTGAATTGAGGACCATGTGTACAATTTTAGTAGGTAATAAATATAGAGGTAAATTATTGGTTATCTGATCTTGAGCAAATATTGACAAATCCATTTTGACTGCACAATCCTCCAATTTATAGTACTTTCTATTTTAATTATGGAGAAACCTGGGTTAAGGGTGGCATGGTGGCTCAGCAGTGATCCAGGTTTGATTCCAGCCTCGGGCGACTGTCTGTGTGGAGTTCTCATCATTTCTGTGTGGTTGTCCACTGGATGTTCTGGTTTCCTCTCACAGTCCAAATATATGCAGGCTAGATGGATTAGCCGTGCTAAATGCAGGGTTACGGAGACAGGGTTAGAGGGCTGTCTCTGGGTGGGATGCTCTTTCGAGGGTCAATGTAGACTTGATGGGCCAAATGGCCTCTTTCTGCACTGTAGGGATTTTATGATTAAGTGACAAGGCCTGCTGCACCAACACAACTAAGACTAAAAAGAATACGAGAGAAAATTAATGAGATAATAACATAGTGAAATGTGAAGAAAACTGCCACACTTTGCCTGTGAATTTTCAATGAACTTCCATATTGGAGCCACAAAGAATATAACGATCTTCTTTTCAGTGATTATATTATTTTTGGGCAAAAGTGTGCAATCTCTTACAAATGCAAAATCTACCTGAGTGTATTTCCCTTCAGCTCTGAACAGGGAGATCAGTATAGGATTTGATGCTGTCATGCCAAATAATTTCAGTTTAAAATTTTGTTTTATTTTCACAATCATCCCTTTTGTCATTTAATCTTACTTGCTTGACTTCCATTCTATCACAGACTCTCCTTATTATTCCTTCTCCTTTCACCACTTTGTTTGCCTTTGTACTTACTGAAACCTTTTGCACCATGAAAATGTTAGCTTTCTTCAGTCGTTGACCTGAAATGTTAACTGCTCTTTCTCTATGATAAGGTCATCTCTAAGTTTTCTAAATTCCAACGTGTAAAGACACAAGCTACTCAACGAGTAGACACAACCTACCCAACCTCTCCTCATTAGAACATCCTCCGATGTTCTCCTCTGTCAACCTCCTGGACTTGATGCTGCCTGACCCGTTGAGTTTCTCCAACCTTTTGCATCTGCATTTCAGTTTTAGAACATAGAACAGTACAGCACAATACAGGTCCTTCGGCCCACGATGTTGTGCCGACCTATTATCCTACTAAGATCAAACTACCCTACATACCCTACATTATACTGTTTTAGATCTGAGTTCTGAAGATACTGAATGTTATTTTGAATTTTCCGTATTAGCACACAAGAATGCTATGATGGTGAACACCTCAGGTCAATCTCTTCAGTACAATATGGAATACAGAAGCAGGCCTCTGTAGTGTCTTATAAAAGAGCACCAGGAAGGACAATCAGCACGCATTTAGACACAATTGGCAAATTTGTTTCTGAAGATGGTGGATAGGGCCAACTGTCAATGTTATCCACCTACTTAGGATCCTGAGAGGACTTAGCAAGGTGGATGCTAAAAAGGCATGTTCCCAGATGGAAAACCCAGTTTATGGAAGCACAGTTTAAAAATCAAGGTTCTTCCATTTAAGGATGAGTTGAAGAGAAATATTTTCACTCGAAGGATCATGAGACTTTGGAACTCTCTTCCCCAGAGAGCAGTGGATATAGATTCACTGAATGCTGTTAAGTCAGAGGTAGATACAGTCTTGACTAACAGGGGAATCAGAGGTAAGTGGGAGTCACAGCATCATAGAATCTCCTCTCACTTCAATAACATGCCCCCAGTTTTGGACTTCTTCACCTTCGGGAAAAAACCTTTGCTATTTACCTTATCCATGCCCTTCATGATTTTATAAACGTCTGTAAGGTCATTCCTCAACCTCCTACACTCCAGTGAGAAAAGACCCAGCCTATCTAAACTACTATTAAAACTCAAACACTCCATTCCCAGCAGCATCCTTGTAAATCTTTTCTGAACCCTCTCCAATTAAATTTTCTAGAATGGTGGAGCTGCCTTGATGGGCTGAATTTCCTGCTCCTGCTCCCATAGTCCTATGGTGCTGGAATCCTTCCTGCAACATAAAAGGGGTAAGCACCAGCATTCCTTTGCACACTGTAGAATGATTGGAAATATAAACAGGGTCTATGGATGGCTGATTATGGTTAGCATGGTGTCAGGCAATTCATGAGAGGCTTCAAAGTACAAAGGCTGCACCAACTATGAAAGATGGGTGAATATTTCACTACAGTTCCACATGCTACATTTTTTTTCTGGTCACGACAACACAGTGGCTCAGCGCCTGGGACCCAGGTTCGATTCCATTCTTGGATGACCGCCTGTGTGGAGTTTGCACATTCTCCCTGTGTCTGCTTGGGTGTGCTCTGGTTTCCTCCCACAGTCCAAAGATGTGAGGTTAGCTGGATTGGCCATGTTAAATTGCCCAAAGTGTCCAGGGATGTGAAGGCTAGGTGGATTAGCCATGGGAAATGCAGTGTTACAGCAATGGGATGGGTCTGGGTGGGCTGCTGTTTGCAGTCAAAGTGTAGACTCAATGGGTGAATGGCCTGCTTCCACACTGTAGGGATTCTATGATAATGTTTGCAACAGCTTTCTAAGCTGTCGATCTTTTTTAGTACTGTATGCTTCTGTGCTTGGTACAACATTCCTGATAACTATTCCAGTCCTATCCACACTTCCATTCCACCCCCCTACTTCCCCATTCAATCTTATTTAATTCCATGTTTCTATTTGTTCCTTATGGAGTGGGTGGAAGTTAAAGGGCAAGTGAACATGGCAAAGAAGACTCTGAACTACCAATGCTTACACAATGGTAATTAAACCCTCAGCTCAACAACACAGTCTGGATTCAGCAGTCTGTTTCTCAATCTAAGACAATGAGCACAATCGACCACAAATCAACAAGGGCAATTTCAAGATATTTAACTTTTTTAACTGCATTGGACTGCCACTTCATTAGAATGGATTTTATAGTAAAGACATCAAATTGTGTATAGAACTTAACGCCACTGCACTGCTATAAGTTATTGGATTTCCTGCTTGCAATTACATCGGAAAACAGCCTTCTATTTACCTGTGTAGACAACTCCATTTATTTCTATTGACATGTTGATGCTGCTAATGCCATTTGTAGACAGGTTCAATGCAGTTTCTTGTCTGTCATCTGCTGGGGAAAGCAAGAAGAAGAAAATACCAATATGAGTGTCAAAAAGTAAGATAGCTGAGAGAGTAAACTAGAGATGATAAGCTGACTCCTGGGACCTGATCGCACTGCGATATTTGATTACTAAGTTTCTCTTAACAAATAGTCTAAATGTTTCTCTTCCCCTTCCTTACATGTTTTAATTAAGGTAAAATTTGGCCCAATTAATGAAATTCTTTATCATCTACAGTTTTTCTTTCTAACTAGATTCTGTAAGTTTTTTAAAATAAAGTATGGGGAGTAATTGACATCTAACCACTTCTTTTTAGTTCTTCCTCCTCTTTTACACTTTGATATGTCCTACATTATGAAGTTTTAGTTTTCACCCCGATTTTGTAATAAAAAGGTTGACTCTAGATTAGTTATAAAATGTTCTGTAAACCAAAAGGATATCTATGATGATGGGCATAAGACGAGAGAAAGTAATCCTTGACCGATCAAAGTTCGCTCATCTGGTTTAAATTTAAACAAAGCTTAGCCATTAATTGTCAGTAATCATCTAACTGGTGCACTCTCCAAGGCAACACCTCTACAAATCAAAGTCCACTCACCAACCAATCACCATGCTCATCTCATATAGTATAAAGATGCTGTTCCCGACTGTAGTGATTATAACAAGGTGGGCTTCATAGAATATGAGTTCCCTGATTGGGGCTAGTAATCTGGTCCAATCAGGGAGCCCTGGCTGACAGATTAGAACAGAAGTGTCAGAAGTTCTGTTCACTCCGAGACCTGCCTCTGATGAAGCCACGCCAGTGTCAAGTACTATGCATGTGTAAATAAAGGATGACTTGATGACACCATGCTGGCCTATGTAGAGTTATTTCAACCTTGACATTGGTATTCTTGTGAATTCTTTAATACAAGATGAAAAACTTCAATTCAAGTGATTTTTTTAAAAGCAATATTCAAGTTCTCTTTCACTGAACAAACTATTGAATATGAAGCAGTATTTGTACTTCTGGTGTGTCACTTATCTGGATTTCAGTGAACAGTCAGCATGAAGTGTGTGCTTTGCAGGCATTCAACCACAGACCAAGTACAGCTAGTATCATAGAATTTTAAAACTCAGAGGGTCATTTAGTTCGTTGTTGACTTCTTGAAAGAGTTATCCAATTATGCAGACACCACAGCTTCTTTCCTCCCTTCAGATTGCTATCAATTCTCTTAAAATCATTCTTGAATCCTCTTCAGTACCCATCCAGTGAGTGCATAGGATCATGGGTCTTAGGAACAGGAGAAGACGATATGGCCCTTCAAGTCTGTTGTAATGGCTGACCCGGTTGTGGTCTCAACTCCACTTTCTTGCTTGCTACACTAGATTCCCTGTCAGTTAAAATTTATCTAAATCTGCATTGAATATATCCAATGAACACCAAATCCTTCCGCCTCCCGAGCCCACCCTCGCCTCTGTTATTTCCTATGAAAGAGTACTACATGTTAATGACACTTTGAGAGAATAAAAAGTTTCGTCATCTCCTTCTTCAAAGGCTCTTATTTTGAAACTGTTCACCTTACATCTGGTTTCTATGACAAGAGAAATTCCCTCTCCGAATCCACCCTGTCAAGACCCCTCAGGATCTTATGTGGTTTAATCAAATCATCTCATTCTACACTCCAATGGATAAAGGTCCAACCTGTTCAATCTTTCTGCCTAAGATAAACACTTTCATCCAAGGAGTAAGTCTAGTGAACCGACTCTGAACTGCTTCTTATGCAATTTTTATCTGTATTTTCTTCAATAAACAGTACTCCAGATGTTGTCTCACCACATAGCTGCAGTAAAATTTCCCAACTCATATTCTATTCCTCTTGCAATGAGTATAAACATTCCATGTTTTTCTTCCTATTCACCTAATGTACCTGCAAACTAACATTTTGTGATTCACGTACCAGGAAACCATGATCCTTCTGTACCTTCAAGTTCTGCAAATTTTCTCTGCATTATACACCACAGTATGCACCAAAAATGTTTTCCTTCCATATAACAGGCCGCATACCATCAAAAGGTGCAACATCCAGAGGGTAAGCTCAGAGGAAGAAATGTAGCTTACAGTATCAACTTCTGCACAGGATGTTTTCAAGTACAAACAGAAAACATCACTCATTCAATCTTATGCAATTAAAACAGAAGCTAGGAAGAATAGGCTAAAGGTTGAAGACAGTGAAGGCACCACGACGAGCCTCAGGAAGGTGAAAGTTACATGATGCAAAAATCAGCCATTAAAATAACATACATGTTGCAAGCTTCCCTAGTGAATTATGAAGTCCTTGGATCAAAACCATTATGTGTTGCAAAACAAACACTGGCTTTAAAAGAAACATAATGAAAAGGGAGCAGAAATGGCATCAATTTGAAAGCTAAAATCTTCCAGCACTTGCGTTAATTAAAACATTGAAAATTACTGACAATAAGCTAATCCATAAAATGACATCATGTTCTCCTGGAGGCGAAAAGGCACTTAATCATACAGAGGGGTAGCATACCCTAACCTCCACTGTTTTCTCATCTCCACCAGAATTAAGTTCAGGCAGGGAAGGTCCCTGTTCAAGCTACCTACCCCACCACCACTTGATGCCTACTGATTACTCCCGATATTGTGCATTATGTACCATCAGGACTTAGTGCCCTTTTGCACTCCACATTCAACAATTTCTTTCAGTGCTATTTCCCTTTATTTCTCATAATTATTCTAGCCAATCGTGTAACCTTTTTATTACCTTTCACTATTACTCTCTCGTGTAAGAAGTGATGCAAAGTACTCATTCTGCATTGCAACCTTCATTCAGCATGAGATTTATTTTTTTCATTTCTAACCCATTTTAAACTTTCCTTAACAATGCTTTTACAGGTTTATGTCTCTATAAAATCTTTATTAGTTTGTTTTTTTTTAATAACTGCAGGGCTTTTTCCTATGTCTCTGCTCCTTTTCCAAGTTTTCCCACTTCCATCTATAGTTTCTATTCTGCCCTTGATATTATTTCATCGAATCACAGAATTATAAAATGATACAGCACAGAAGTACCCATTCCACATACCGGATCCATGCAACTCCCTTTAAAAACAACTCAGCTCATTCTACTCCCTTATGTGTCACATTTTTAAAAGTTTCTTTTAAAGTCTGGTCACTTTAATTATCTCAGGAATGTCAGTTTTGTTGCTACATGCTCTTTACTTCTTGTCAGTACATGTCCTGTCTCTATCGTAATCATCTCTTTGAAGATTTAATTTTTTTGCACACTGCCATTTTTGTTCATTCCTCTTTTCACTCTGACTTGCGTGGTATTCACATCAGCTGGGATCATAACAAGTGTGCATTCGTCTGTGCCAGGTCAGATGACCAAACCTACTGCAGAGAACTGAAACAACAAGGTGCAGAGCTGGATGAACACAGCAGGCCAAGCAGCATCATAGGAGCAGAAAGGTTGACGTTTCGGGCCTAGACCCTGTTGTCTCGGATTCTCCAGCATCTGCAGTTCCTGCTATCTCTGCAGAGAACTGAACTTTCTTTTGCCAGGCAAACCATCTTGGAGCCAGGGTGACTCCAAAAAGGTTCTGTATACTGCAGCATAAGAGTACAACCACCATTTGGTCAATAGACTACTCACATATGGAGCTTCTTATCCTCATTTCATCGACAGAAAGTACAAGGAGCCCTCAAAACTGAAATGCTATGCAACACAACTGCCATTAAAAGTGTGAGTACTTTTCTATTATGATCACAAATAGAACTTCAATGCACACCACACCCTTATATTTTCTCCAATTGTAAATGTGGAACTTCAGCAGCAGTTTTAACAGCCTTTCAACAGCCCAATCATAGGACATGGTAAAAATTGGATATATGAGGCTGTGTTCTCATCGTAGACATCTGGATAACGTCTTGCAACAGCTGATGCTCCATGTAGTTAAAACACCACTGTGGCAGACTGCTGAAGATTTGACTCAGACCTTGCCAAGGATATAACTTGCCAGTGCATTCCCAATATTGACACTTGAATATGAAATGTGAGCAGATAGTTTATTCTGCAGCACAGGCCTATCTCAACTTTCTGGGGAATGAAAACAATTGAATAAAATCCGCAGGCCTTCATAGGAAAGTACGAAAGGTGGGGACCATATGATATGCTGTCAAAAGTACTTTAAACATCACATCACGAAACAGAAATAAAAGGTCTTTTACCGTAATCTGCTAGGATTTTTCCATGCAAAGTAAACATTATTATCTGATTATTTGAACAAATTACACAGCATGTTATCTCAAATGTACAACTATATAGAATATCTTAACACTTAGTCAGAAGACATATAATTATTACTTCTTGAAAAAACTTTAGACAAACGTTGATGTCCACAGGGAAGAAGACAGTAAATGTAGAAAAACAAGACTAATTCAAGCAGAAACTAACTGGATTTAAATTTCAAAATCCTGTAAGACAGATGGAAGGAGGTCAGGAGAGCCATACATTGACAAGAGGGAAAAGAATTAATTAAGTTCAGAGACAGTGAGATGGGTATAGGTTTCAACACAACAAAATATACACATAAGCCTGTTACTATTGCAACAAAATGGAGATGACAAGGAAACAGGTATTCTAGCAAATACGTAAAGAAAGGAAAGCACGTTAGTCATAGAGAATTTAAGATTACAAGTGAACAAGGAGAATGTATGCTTATTGTGATGATGATGTGCAACAAGGCAGAGTATTAATGAGGAACCTGAGACAGAATCTAGCACCTTCACATGAATTTCACCTCCTCGCCTTACCTCTGCTATTGATTTTAATGTTCATAGGGATCTGTGACGCCATGGCCAACAGGTTCTGCTGCAGTGCTTGTTGCATAAGTCGTTGCTGCTCTTCTGCTACAACTGAAAGCTTTTTCTCCGGAGGCTCCCCAGAATCCAGTTTCTCACGCAGCTGGTCCAGGGCCGCGGCCTGAGCTGCTGCAATTTGTGCAGTGGCTGCCTGGGCCGCAACAGCCTGAGCTGTGGTCACATGATGACCAGCGATACTGAGTGGGATTGCTATTCGATTGTGTCCAGCTGTTGACAGCATTGATTCTTCTAGAACAGAAATAAAGAAGGAAACAATCCATGACCCAAAGAATTCCACCAAATACATAATCAGACCACAACCTACATTACTGCCACACCTTGGTCAGGTCATAAGGTTTACAAGGGTCAGATTTTGATGGATTACAAAAATAAAAATAATCCTTAAGATTATCTGTGAAAATCACTGCTAGGTTTAAATAATACATCTGAAATTAAAAACCTTTGTTCAGAGGCTTTGATATTTTTATAACTCGCCTTCCTGTGTCCTTTAGCTCATAGCCTCCAAAGAATCCCAAGTTGACAGTACGGGTAATCTATTCTGCACTGCATTGTGGAAGGTGCACTTTAAAGGGGAAAAAAAAAAGTACCTTTTGGGGCATCAATGTCAATTGAAAATAATGTGAAGTACACAATTCTGGTGGATTCAGAGGTTGAGGTGGATAAGTCATTAAGTGGCACCTTTCCTGATGAGGAGATGAATTCTCATTCCAGAGGTGAAGTCATCAGTGATTTTTTGCCTTGTGCCCCAGCAGCAACTTAAGGGTGTTCCAGAGCTACTCAGAAATTCTACAAGAAATATCCCGGTTAACCAATAGAATCTCTCTGGATTTTTCTTCATATAAAACATTCTAGTATATCCATTATTTTTATGCACCAATTTGTTTATGCCAGAAAAATACTATAAAAAAACACTTTTAGGTTAATTGTGGCAATGATCAGAGATTCTTGTGTCCTGTTTGACCATGTATTAAAACCAAATTTCCCACACTTTTTCTCACAAGAGTCATTGCTTATTAAAAATGGTATCTTCACAATGCTTGCAGCTGCTGCTCTACTTTTGGTGGTTACTGGGAGGAGCTGCCTATTATTTCTGTAAGAGATGGTACTTCATTTTATCTTTCGAAGAACATGTCAACATCATGGGCTATACTTTGCTGCTAAACACAAGGTGGGCCAAAGAACATTCAAATGGTCCTGTGTAAAATGGCCAGCATTTCGCAGGGACTGCCCATGTGCAGTTAAATGTGAAAATGCAAAACCTGCTGTCTGAGATGCTCACATCCTTTGAAAGCTTTTCAAAAATGACTCACCTGCCATTTAAATTCAAATGACTGCTAACTGTCAATCAGCATTAATAGATGCATTCTCCATTACTCCAAACAACCTCTCTGGCACTGAAAATTAACTTTAAAAACAAACTGTCTCATTCCTCCAGATAAGTTAAGTAAAAATTTAACAAAAAATATTTTAAAGCAAAATACTGTAGATATTGGAGATTTGAAATAAAGTCATAAAATGCTCGAAAAACTCAGCAGATCAGGCAACTTCTATGATGAGAGAAACAGAGTTAGCATTTGGAGTCCAATAGCCTTTCTTCAGAATTGCAGTGGGCTGGAAAATGGCAGTTTTTATGCTGTTGCCAAAGGGGAGGAAGGACAAGTGGAATAGGCTTCATGATGTATGAACAGGTGTGAAATGATTTGTAAAGAAACCAGAGTATGTTGCTGCAATAAATTACCCACAATCTCAATCCTTAAACATTAATAACTGAGTATTTACAACATTAAAGGACAAGAGCTTCCTGTGCACTGAGCAGCTGTCAATTCTATAAATTCAGAATGAATCAGTGATCTTTGTGAATCGGGCACAGCCAGAAGAGAGGTGACTACAATGTAATTTCATTGATTTTCCTTTGCTATGAAGAAACTTAGACCTGCAAGGACTGGTACATGGATTGGAAATTCAAAAGAGTGGGCATTACGTGACAAATGGAGCAAATCAATTCTTGATATTATCCAAGTACAACTTTGAAAAAAAATGCATCGACATTATGACATAAATATGTTTCCTGCTTAATAGGCTACCAGGTTATAATGTGTATACACATTTTATAATTTGGTTTTATGCATTTATGAAAAACAACACTGTGCCTTTGTTTCAATAATTTAATAATGAAATCTTGTATTTGCTTGAATCATAGTTCAGGTTTCTTTGCTTATAATTATGGAGTGATATAGCACTGAATGAGACCATTCTCTTCCCATTGAGTCTATATCAGATCCTTGAAAATGCTGTCCAATGAGACCTACACCCTAGTTTTTTTCCTCATAAGCATGCAATTTCTTTCCTTTCAATTGCGCAGCCAACTTTATCTTAAAGGTTACAACTGAATCTGCTTCCACTGCTTTTCAATCAGCTTATTCCAGATTGTAACAACTCACTGTCTTGAAAAACTATTTTCATTTGTTCCCAGATTGCCTGGTTATCAACTCAATTGATCAAGTCAATCAAAAACACATAATTTTGATCACCTCTACTTATACTCCCCTAAACATCTCTGACCTCCATCTCTCTGAAATCTTTCATACCTAGAACTATTTGATAGTATCATTCAGCACAGCACCCACAAAGGATCAATAGTCAGATACTGAATAATACTCTCATTTACGACTTTTGTTCCCTCGGGTTCCAGGTGGTCGGAACACTGGGTAAACATGTCTTGTTTGACAAAATTAATCAAGTTTGCTTAAGTCAATAACTGTGATGCGATTTTCCTTATTATTAAGGCAGTGTGTAAACAATTGATTGCACATTACTTCATCCATTTACCATACATTCATGTTTAAATGGATTGTGGCTGAGGAGGGACAGGGTTGCTGCTGGTTGAATGAGGTTTTTCTTGGGACCCCAGGAAATCCTTAATCCACCTTGGAGTGATGGCCTGGAATATTAACCATCATCAGCAGTATTCCCTTCAACCATAAAACAATACGTCACTGGCCTAATCTGAATGTCCTGTTGTTGTATTAGATCTTCCTATATTTACTGTTTATGGATCTAAATTTTTTGATTATGTTGCAACTCTCTCCTCAATATCCATTATTTCCCACGTTACAAAATAGATGATCAATGCACTTATTATTGACAGATATCAATGACACATACTGAAGAAGCATACCATGGTTTAAAACCTCAGCCCATACTTAGTAATGACCTAAGCTTTCTTTATATACATACAAGAATGAAGGAAGATGACCAAAATAGTCAACACCATAGTGTAAGGAAATGCTGTTCCTTACATGATCACTTCAAGGATTAATTTTAGTCTCATAATTGTACATATGCTTAATGTGAATGTACATTCTCAACCTTGATTTCTCCTCATTAATAAATTGAACTCTTGGACAAAGAAGCCTATGGTGCAAACTTCAGCATATCAACTGTGAATAAGTAAATATAACTTAATTATTTAACTCAAAGCACGAAAGAATTTGAGTGCCTGGGATATTTCTTCCCGTCTCTATGTCGAAATAAAGTTACATGCCAACTGTGCGGAATTGTGCCTTTTGAAGACTGTATTCCGTTAATTCAGTGTTTTACTATGTAAAAGTCTAAACACAATACCTTTCTTTACAGAAAACCCATGGCTAATATGGCTGCCATTATGAGTGGATATAGCTATAGTAGGCATCTGTATCTTTGGAGAAGACAAGATAGTTGGTGTCCCCACGGGGGAATAATTAAACAATGTAGATCCATAACTCTGCCTTCGGCCCTCTCGTCTGTTGCTATCAATAGCTGCCTGCAACTCTCCAGGTGAGCTCAGCCCTCGTTTTTCACATTCATATGGATATAAGTACTTCATATATCTGGAAGGAAATGTAAAGAAAAAAAATTAGGTGCAAATACTCTCTGAAAAATAATTCATATTGCTTCATTTTCATTCTCTTCAGTGTGTGTTTGGTGTAATTCTGGGACTGTGACACCTTTGAATCTATTGCACCCATCATGAATACCAAACACTACCAGAACAAAACATAGTAAGCTTTATGTTAAACTTCATACCACTCTTCCTTCAAATCAAACCTTCAACTTAATTTTAGAAATCGTGCCTTTTGGAACACTAGTGTGACGTGCTTACTAAATTACAATCTGTAAAGAAAGCTACTACCATAACACAAGTCACCCTGAAGCAGGACGGGTTCACTGTATTTTACTGCATTATTCACTGTAAAATGCAAGTGATAATTCTCATTCATATTCATTTTGAAATTAAAATTCAGTTGCTGCTCAGAAAGGTCAGATTTGTTGAATACACAATAGGGAACTTATGGAAAACTAATGAATGGTGATAGTGTTTGGTGGGGAGGTCCATTTACCTGCAGGTTAATTTGGGGCTGAGTTATATTGTAGTTGTGGGGGAGGTGCAGTTGGATTAACAAAGTTGGGAAAGTGGATAGGAAATGCAGGAGGTGGGTGGGGAGGGGGACAGATCTTCATGGCCACAGCTTAGCTGAGCAGGAGGCAGTCACTTCCTTGTCTGGCAATAATACTGTCAGGTTTCACATTGTGCCTTGGACACTTGGCACCAGCCTACTCCCTGTGGGAGAAATCTAAGTGATGGTGGAAGGAGATCATTGATTGGCTGTTAAGTCACTATTGATTGGACATTGGCAATGATGCCAAATTTTTAGCCACAACTCCTTGCTGGACCTGCCAATCCATTTCCTTGGGAAATGTAACATTCTGGCCTTGGTGGATGAATTGCTTAACTTTTACACATACTTTTATACATCATGATATACACAAATGATCTGGAGGAAGGTATAGATGGTCTGATTAGCAAGTTTGCAGATGACACTAAGATTGGTGGAGTAGCAGATAGTGAAGGGGACTGTCGGAGAATGCAGCAGAATATAGATAGATTGGAGAGTTGGGCGGAGAAATGGCAGACGGAGTTCAATCCAGGCAAATGCAAGGTGATGCATTTTGGAAGATCCAATTCAAGAGCGAACTATATGGTAAATGGAAAAGCCCTGGGGAAAATTGATGCACAGAGAGATCTGGGTGTTCAGGTCCATTGTGCCCTGAAGGTGGCAACGCAGGTTGATAGCGTGGTCAAGAAGGCATACGGCATGCTTTCATTCATCGGACAGGGTATTGAGTACAAGAGTTGGCAGGTCATGTTGCAGTTGTATAGGACTTTGGTTTGACCACATTTGGAATACTGCGTACAGTTCTGGTCGCCACATTACCAAAAGGATGTGGATGCTTTGGAGAGGGTGCAGAGGATGTTCACCAGAATGTTGCCTGTTATGGAGGGTGCTAGCTATGAAGAGAGGTTGAGTAGATTAGGATTATTTACATTAGAAAGATGGAGGTTGAGGGGGGACCTGATTGAGGTCTACAAAATCATGAGAGGTATAGACAGGGTGGATAGCAAGAAGCTTTTTCCCAGAGTGGGGGACTCAATTACTAGGGGTCACGATTTCAAGGTGAAAGGGGAAAAGTTTAAGGGAGATATGCATGGAAAGTTCTTTACGCAGAGGGTGGTGGGTGCCTGGAACGCGTTGCCAGTGGAGGTGGTGGAGGCGGGCACGATAGCGTCATTTAAAATGTACCTAGACAGATACATGAATGGGCAGGGAGAAGAGGGATATGGATCCTTGGAAAGTAGGCGGCAGGTTTAGTTAGAGGATTTGGATCGGCGCAGGCTTGGTGGGCCAAAGGGCCTGTTCCTGTGCTGTAATTTTCTTTGTTCTTTGTTCTCTTTGTTCTTTTGGAAGATGCAAATACGTAGCTCTTCTGGGCTTGCCAACTGGCATCTGCAGCTTGCCAGAATTCAACTTTATAAACTCTCATGACCCACTAATGAATAGAATTACAATTACAGATTGGAATATTTTGTTTTGGAGGAATGAAGTGGGAACGACAGTTTGTACTATTTTATTTACCTTTGGCATTAATACACCTACACTTTAATTAGACTGAAACCTCCACGTTTCTACAAAGTTCAACAAATTAACAAAGGACTGAATGTATTGAAGATAGATTTGCTGATGATACAAAGTCAGACAGGAAAGCAAGTTCTGAGGAGGATATGGAAAGTCTGCAAAGTGATATGGGTAAGTGAAGACTGGGCAAAAGTTTGTCAAATGGAGTGTAACATAGGATATACAGACTTATCCACATTGATAGGTTGAACACAAAAAGCAGATGATTGTTAAAATGGTGACTGTTGTGGAATGCAGCAGTACAAAGGCATTTCGATCTCCTTGTGTCTACGTATCACAAGAGTCAGCATGCATGTACAGCAAGTAACTAAGAAGGCAAATGGAATGCTATTCTATATTGCAAAGGGGTTGGAAAATAAAAGTAGGGAAATCTTGCTGAAAGGACATTCGTGAAATCAAATTTAGAGTCCTATGCACAATTTAGGTTCAAGTTGTTGGTTGGTTCGCCGAGCTGACTGGTTTTTGTGCAAATGTTTTGTCTCCCTTCTAGGTGACATCTTCAATGCTGTCTAGCCTCTGTTGAAGCGCTGTTGTTTTGTCTGGCTCTGAATTTATATGGGTCTGTTCTGTCATGGTGAGTAGTCCTATTTCTGGTTTTGTACTGTAGTTGTACGTAGAGGACCAAAACCAGTCAGCTCAGCAAACCAACCAACAACTCCAACCACAACCTGAGCTACAAATCTTCGCAAAAACATTAAACAATTTAGGTTCCCTTATTTGAAGAAGGATGTATTTGCATTGGACACAGTTTACAGAAGGTTCATTAGGTTAATTCATAACATGAAGAATTGTCATTTGAGGAAAGGGTGGGCAGGTTGAGCCTGTACCCATTGGAGTTAGAAGAATGATCTTATTGAAAACATAGAATTCTGAGGGGGCTTGACAGCTGAGCTGCTTAGAGGATGGTTCCTCTCATGAAGACATTGAAAATTAGAGGGCATGCTTTCTAAGTAAGTGGCCTCCCTTTAAAGATGGCAATGAGGAGAAATTTCTACTTTCAGAGGATCATGAACCTTTGGAATTTTCTACCTGAGTAAGAAGTCAAGCCTGGGTCAGTAATTATTACCAATGCTCAATCAGACAGATTTTTGATTTAGAAGGAGCCAAGGGCTATGAATGGCAAGCAGGAGAGTAAAATCATGACCATAATTGGATCAGTCATGATCTTACAGAATGACCAAGCAGGCTCAAAGTGCCAAATGGCCCACTCTTTTTGTTTATGCTGTTCTGTTCTTCCACTACTACAGTCAGTGTTACTGAAATCTTTCAAAATTGTTACTTTGGAAGATGAAGATACTAAATTAGCCTTAATGCAAGTTTTAGATCCATTAAGATTGAACTGATCTTAGACAATTGTATTCAACTGAACTTCTGACAGTGACTTTTTGTTCAGATGATATGGAGTTTTATTTGTTAAGGAACAGCAATATCATTTATGTGAAAAGGGCATGAAGACAACAGAACAGCAGGTTTTAACCAGCAACAGCAAGGAGATAATTCTTTTTAACTAAGCAAAATGTAGTTGACACATTAAAGATCAGACAGAACATTAGGGGTGGCAAATAGGAAAGATGGTCTGAAAATACATGTGATTATTTGGATGATATTATGGGTAATTTATTTTGGACTTCAATATAGGACTATAGTTAAGAACTTATATAATGGAAGGTAACTTATGTCTGATATGCAACAAGATAATAGGAAATTGTAAAATATCTATGATATTTATCACCTTTGAAGAAAAGAAAGCAGAAAATCATGTACTTGTAATCATATTATCAGAGTGCCCCAAAAAAACATAAAGTTTTTCTCTCAAGCAGAGAAATCGGTAAGTTATATGATGCAAGTTTTTAACTTGGCAAAATGCTTCAATAAAGTAGATCCAAGTAAACTTTCTAGCTGCATGCATATCCTAAGGACAAATTAAGGACATCAAAAGAAGACGATAAGCAGGAGAAATATTTTTACAAAACAATGCAGAACAGACCACTGACAAAAGTTGTGGAACAAGAGTCTCTAGTGAGTTTCCCAAAAGGACAGGGAAGATTCTTCTCAACAAATGAAATTTGGTGGACAAGAAATTTGTGGACATGTTATTGTGGACTCGTTAATAAAATGAACCTCTTCTGCTGAGAGGCCAGAACTTTAAACTTTGTTAGGTGTACAAAATGGACAGTCTCAGATTAGCCACTCCTTACATTCTCCAACTGATCCATTGAAGTTAACCCTCTGCTGAATCTTACATTTCTGTGTTATTATGGAGAATAGAAACTCCAAAAATGGAGGCAACATTTGTGGTTTTAAACTGCTTGAGAGCATGATTCAGGATCTGCTGACATTCACCTGTCGATGCTGGAAGAATGGTCACTATGATTTCAGAAACAACAGCCATGGTTCGTGAACCTACTAGATGGGAAATATGTAAATAATAAGGAGGGACCCACTATCCAATTGATACTATTCCAATTGAATTTCATATGTTATTTGATAATGTTCCATATGTAAAGCTTTAAACAGCACTCAGCATCATTGATAGAACAGCAAATTCACAGAATTACTACAGTGCAGAAGGCGGCTATTTGGCCCAACGAGTCTGCATCAACCCTCTGAACAGCATCCCACCCTGACCCCCCCTATCTCCATAACTCTGAACACATGCGCTAATCCACCTAACCTGCGCATCCTTGGACACTACAGGACAATTTAGCATGGCCAATCCACCTAACCTGCACATCTTTCATTCAGTTCACTAGATTTAGAATTGACTTTGCTGTCAATGTCAGAAAATGTCGTTAAATTAAAATCTGTTGGGAGGAACAGACTTTATTGGTTAAAATATTCCTTTTGTGCTGTAGATGACCTTAAATTACTCAACAGGTGGCCTGCTGTGTCCTTCAGCATTGTTTCTCTATTGCTTAACAGAGTGTTTACTTTTGCTTTTTCTTCCTAACACAACGGCAATTAAAGGTCTGAAAATTATCAGCGCTGCACCTATACTGTATAAACACTGGTCTAAACATTGATTGCTGCTGCCTAAATTAAAATGGGATACCAAACCAGCCTATAGGAATTACCGATTGAGCTGAGCTTGAGAGGCCTTTACAAGTCCCCTAATTATTGAAGCTTGTGATTGTGTTAAACTAAAATGCAGTGTTTAAGTTGGTGCAGCTCCCATATCATAGCACCTAACCCCTCTGGATTGCAGACCCCACCTCATAGCCCCTCATAGGTCGTGGCATAGTATTAGGGTCCCTGGGTTAGCAACGTAAAACCGCAGGCCAATATTTTTGGGCCTACATTCAACTCCCAGGAAGACAAACGGTGAAATTTTGAATTCAATAAAATCTGCAAATAGAAGCTAGCTAGATGGCGACCATGCAATCCCTGCAAATTGTGGTTAAAAACCTAATTGATTCATTAATATCCTTCAGAGATGGGGAAATCTGCCATCTTTACCTGATCTGGCCTACGTCTGACTCCAGACTCCTAGAAATCTGGTTGACTCTTTCATACCCTGTGAAATGGCCTGGAGCAAGCCATTCAGTTGTATCAAAATGCTACAAAGTATAAACAAACGAATGAAACAGGGTGGATCACCTGGCATTGACCTAGGCACCAGAAATGACAACAAGGAACACAGGCCTGTTGACCCTGTAGAGTCCTCCTTACCAACATGTCGTGGCTTGTGACAGAATTGGGAGAGCTACCTCACAGAATAGTCATGCAACAGTCTGAGATAAACATACTCACAGAATCACAGATGACACACAATGCCCCAGACATCAACATCACCATCACCATCACCATCACCATTGCCACCAACATCGCCATCATAATCTCTGGGTATATCCTGCCAAACCTGGAGAGAGACCTAACGTGAGAGGTGATGGTACACTACTGCACAGTCGGGAAGGAGATGTCCTCAGCACTGACATCTGAACCTTTTGATTACCATCTAGTGCCATTCCCTCGGCTCATGAATCAGTTCTTCTCCATGGTGAATACCTCTTGGAGGAATCACTGAGAGTGGCAAAAGCACAGGATACACTCTGGGTGAGGGACTTCAATTTCCGTCGCATGGATTCCATAGATTCACTCCATGTGATATCAAAGAATTATGACCAGGGATTCTATTCTATTCTTTAATTGCTAATGACATTCGATACTGCAAAGGCTCTGGGCCCTGACAACGTTCAAGCAATGATACCAAAGATTTTTACTCCAGAACTAGCTACTGTAGTACAACGGCAACACTGAAATCTACCTGACAGCGTGGAAATTTACACAGTTATGTCCTAAATCCTTAGATACTGGAGCAGTCCATGTCCATATGTAGCAAGATCTGGACAATATGCAGGCTTGGGCTGATAAGTAGCAAGTAACATTCATGTCACAGAAGTCCCAGGGAATGAAAATCTCCAACAGGAGAGAAACTAACCATTGCTTCCTAATGTTCAATGGCATCACCATTGCTCAATCCCACACTATTATCATCCTGGGAGTTACCACTGCCTAAAAACTGAACAGGACCTGCCGTATAAATACAATGGCTACAAGGCCACGTATGAGGTTAGCAATTCTGCACTGAGTGACCCATCTCCTGTCCACTATCTACAAGGCATCGAGGAAACCAAGCTTTGCAGAACACCTACGCTCAGTTCGCAATAAACAACTTCACCTCCCAGTCGCGAACCATTTCAACTCCCCCTCCCATTCCTCAGACGACATGTCCATCCTGGGCCTCCTGCAGTGCCACAACGATGCCACCCAAAGATTGCAGGAACAGCAACTCATATTCCGCTTGGGAACCCTGCAGCCCAATGGTATCAATGTGGACTTCACAAGCTTCAAAATCTCCCCTCCCCCTAACGGCATCCCAAAACCAGCCCAGCTCGTCCCCGCCTCCCTAACCTGTGCTTCCTCCCACCTATCCCCTCCTCCCACCTCAAGCCCCACCTCCATCTCCTACCTACTAACCTCATCTCGCCCCCTTGACCTCCCTGGACTGACCTATCCCCTCCCTAACTCCCCCTCCACACTTACCTTTACTGGCTCCATCCCCGCCTCTTTGACCTGTCTGTCTCCTCTCCACCTATCTTCTCCTTTATCCATCTTCTATCCGCCTCCCACTCACCCCCTATTTATTTCAGAATCCCCTTCCCCTCCTCCATATCTGAAGAAGGGTCTAGGCCTGAAACGTCAGCTTTCCTACTCCTCTGATGATGCTTGGCCTGCTGTGTTCATCCAGCTCTACACCTTGTTATCTCACTTGATTACTATTCCATCCACTGCCTTCAACATTCACTTCCTCCATCACTGACACGTGGTGGCCACGCTGTGTACTATTTACAAGATGCACAGCAGTAATTCTCCAAGGATATCCCAACAGCACTTTCCAACCCTGCACCCACTAACACCTAGAAGGAAAAGGGCAGCAGATACAAGGGAACAGGACATCCTCCAAGTTACACACCATCTTGACTGTGAAGTATATCACTGTCACGGGGTCAAAGTCCTGGAAGACCCTTCCTAACGACATTGTAAATCGACCCAAACCTCAATGACTATAGCAGGTGAAGAAGGCAGCTCACTGTCGCTTTCTTCAGCGTAATTAAGGATGGGAAATAAATGCTGGCCTATCTAGCAATGCACACATCCCATGAAGGAATGTAAAAAAAACTCCTCCATTGCAGATCACATATCATTGCCCCACCCAACCACAATCTGTAAATACTCATCAAAATTATCTCGATTTTAAAACATTCCTTCTTGTTTTTGAAATCATCCATGACGTTGCCCCTCCCTAACTCTGTCATTCCCTCTATCTCCACAAATCTCTGAGATAACCATGCTCTTCTCAATCCAGCCTCATGAGTGTCCTGAATTTACTCACTTGATCAACGGTGCCCGTATCTTCGGCTGCCAAGGCCCTAAGTGCTGGAATTCACTCCTTAAGCCCATCTACTTCACTACTTCAGTTTCCTCTTTTATGACAATCCTTAGGATTTGCCTTTTTGAGCAAGCTTTTGGTAATGTCACCTAATATACCCAACTAACGATGTGGTTTGGGGAAAAATTTTTTTTAGTGACATTTGGATATTACCTGCACTGGCTGAGGGTGCATGAAGAACTCTGTTTCTGAACTTCTCTCCTCACCTGAGATGTAGTGATTCTCAGGTTAAACAGGTCATCTCTCTCTAATGAGATAGCAGCCCTACGGTCTAGTAAGATTATGGCAACTTTACTTTATTACCCTACTTTGAAGGGGATATTTAAATGTAAGTTGTTGAATATTTTCTCTTTCACATGCACTGCAAATTATTTCTATTTTAATTCATGTTTAAATTGAAACACTACTTTTGGTTAACTTTTGTGGATTGATTTACAATGCTGTTAGGAAGGGCCGTCCAGGAATGGTTGGAATGGGCAGATGATTTCTCTAATCCTCACGGTTGTTAAAGTGCTTCTTTGTTTCTTTCGCCATTATATTCACAGCCCACAGTTTTGAAGTTGGCTAGTCTGCTCACTGCCTCAGTCAACAGTGATTTTGCATTGACTGTTAGGAAGTCTTGTTTTCTGACTTACGCACCACCCAAAACATTTTCCTTCTTTCTACCTTAGTGACCCAACTGAGCTTGGCAATGCATCGAGCGGACAACTGCAGGGAAAGTAAGCAATGGTTATAGTCCTGATACCAGCCGGTTAAAGAATCACACTATCATACTGTGTAAGCAGTGTTCCCTATATGGGGCTGTTTCTCAGATAGTTTTACTGTAATATTAACTATAAAATACTTTTCTTTAACTTACTGGGTTCTCAGGGTGAAAGCAGCGCTGGTGATAGAGGTAGGGAGGTTGAGGCCTTTGGTGATTTCACGCCAGATCTTCTTATTGATGACTTCCACTAAGCCACCTTTTTCAGTGACCAGCTTGTACAGACTGTACAGATCTAACACCTGCTTGGCCATGATGGGAATCCGATTCACTGGAGTCCCTGCGTAAATGAAAAAAATATCCACAATCAATTGCATTAGCTTCAACAAATCGACAGACATCCCACAGTTATAGGCCAATTAATTTGACCAACTAAAACACCTAATTGCTCACTTTCTGTCAAAAAGAAAAAAAATACTTTCTCCTCCTCTCCGGGTATCGATGTTGCAAAGATAATTAATATAAAAATTACTATTATATTGTGTTCAACGATAATTTAAAGAGAAGCTAGATCCAGAATATTTAGCTCTAACTTGTTTGTAATGGAGGAGCCAAGCAGCGTGGTGTTGACCCAAACTGCAAGATATTATTCGTGTGAAGAGTGAAAGGGATGAGATTAAACAAGAAGTGTTTAGGTGACACCAAACTTAATATTTTAAGATAATTGTGGGACAAATGAAAAATAAACCATACAAGTTCTTCCCGGCATTCAGTTATATCTATTGTTTTATTACTTTTATATGTTCCCATTTAGTTAATTCTCTTCTAGAAGCCGTTACATCGTTTATTTCAACAGCTAACCTATGGAGTAATATAAACCAATAGAATGCATCTTTTCAGTCTGATCAAATGCATTGATATCAATCATTGATCCTGCTTATATTATTAAAGTTACAGTATTAATCTGGTTTAATCATGTGACACAAGTGAAAACTAACTGTCTGTAATAATGATCATTCTGGTAAAAGGAAAAAAAATTAACTGAAAATGAGAAAAATTTAGTATTCATTAATGAGTACATATTCAGTGATGTTCATCAATGGACCTAAATGTAACAGTCTGGATTTTATTCAAATTCCAGGGCACCTGAAAGTAGTTGAATAGAGTCAGAGTCTTGGAACTGTACAGCATGGAAACAGACCCTTCAGTCCAACTCATCCATGCTGACCAGATATCCTAAAGTAATCTAGCCCCATTTGCCGGTATTTGGCCCATATCACTCAAAGCCCTGAGGAAGGGTCACCGGACCCGAAACGTTAACTCTGATTTTTCTTCACAGATGCTGTCAGACCTGCTGAGCTTTTCCAGCAACTTCTGTTTTTGTTGCCTCTAAGCCCTTCCTATTCGTACACCGTCTAGATGCCTTTTAAAAATGTTGTAATTGTACCAGCCTCCATCACTTCCTCTGGCAGCTTATTCCATACATGCGCCGCCCTCTGCGTGAAAACGTTGCCCCTCAGGTCCCTTTTAAATTTTCCCCCTCTCACCTTAAACCTATGCCGTCCAGACTCCCCAAACCCGAGGAAAAGATCTTGGCTATTCATCCTATCCATGTCCCTCATGATTTTATAAACCTCTATAAAGTCACCCCTCAGCCTTTGATCCTCCAGGGAAAATAGCCCCAGTCTATTCAGCCCCTCCCTAACCCTCCAACCCTGGCAACATCCTTGTAAATCTTTTCTGAATCCTTTCAAGTTTCACAACATTTGTCCTGCAGTGGGGAGACCAGAATTGCACACGGTATTCCAAAAGTGGCCTAACCAATGTCCTGTACAGCCGCAACATGACCACCCAACTCCTATATTCAATGCACTGACAAATAAAGGCGAGCATACCAATGCTTTAACACAGGCATTGAAACCAAACGTGTTCATTAGAGGCCAATCATTGCAATCTCAGGATGTCATGGCAAGATGGCTCAGTGGTTAGCCCTGCTGCCTACAGCAGCAGGGACCCAGGTTTGATTCCAGCCTCAGGCAACTGTCTGTGTGGAGTTTGCACATTCTCCCCGTGTCTGCGTGGGTTTCCTCCGGGTGCTCCAGTTTCCTCCCACAGTCCAAAGATGTGCAGGGTAGGTGGATTGGCTGTGCTAAATTACCTATAGTGTCTGGGCATGTGAAGGCTAGGTGGATTATCCATGGGAAATGCAGGGTTACAGGGATAGGGTGGGTCTGGGTAGGATGCTCTTCAGAGGGTCAGTTTGGACTAGATGAACCTAATGGCCTACTTCCACACTGTAGGGATTCTATGATTTTATGAAGTTCCTCAACCCAAACATCTTCATCCCCATCAGTGATCACCTGCTTCCCCCACACAACCATGTCGCTCCCTAGTTAAGTTTGAGACTGTTAATGAATTTGCCATGTTCAGCCACATTCACAATGTTGTCAACTCTTCCAATAATGAAGCAGTTCTGCCAATCCACAACTTAAATTGGACATCAAGCATGAGCTGGAAAATAGGATGAAATATAGATTTGACCCAGGATTCATTAAGCTCCCTAACATAAGTGCCCTGGGATCATGAACAAACATTGAACAGAACCAACCATTTGCATTCCATGATTACAAATGCAGGTTAAAGATTGTATGGTGTGTATTTGGGGACTTGTTTCCTCATCTTCGAAGAATGAAGGGTGGAGAATAGAGGCAGAAGAATAGAGGCAGAAGAAGTACTGAAATGAGCAAATAGGACCTACTGCCCTGAACTGAATTCTGTGTTCTTGCACTTGCCAGTGTTTTCACTCATGACTGTACACAAGTACATGTGAATGATTGGGAGGTATCAAAATCTGGGTCCTCAGCCGAAAACTCCCTCCTATTCAATCGCTCCCCTGAACTGCCATGTGAGCAAGACAGCAAGCCAAGCTCTAGAAAAGACAGGCCTGGGAAATGCAGCAAATAGAGAAAAAGAACCTTGTGGAGGTCTCATTTGTTTCTAATCGCATATTGATGAAAGCCTCAGTGTTATCTGGTGCTCCAGGAAAGATTCTACTGCAGCAAGGCCTTGATTTTACTTTTGGGAGTGGGTTTTTCCTTGTGATTGGGATCCTGTTTGTAGCTTCTCTGGTCATGTTGGGATCAAGGCAGATATCCGCAGCCTTTGGTAGAAAGATCAGGAAAATCTAGCCCTAAATCCAAAGGTACAATTAACATTTTTCTAAATTATTGATGCCCTGAACTAGCATTTGCATCCTGTCTAATGTGTGCAATACTTTGGCACAGCAATTTCAAATAGGATCCAGAGTACATTGCTTCAGCTTTTGAACAAAACCATCACACTTGCTGAGATTGTTAAATGCTCAAACCACACTGCAGATATCATGAGATATGAGATGATGTATCAATATAGAAGGCAGATTATTGAACTTGATAATGTGTGTGTAAGTGGTTCTTTTGTATGTTTGGCCTTTCTAATTAACCCGAGGTTATCCAAGAGAGCCATGTAGTAAGCTGTAGATTTATGATAATAGCATGAAGACTAGTTCATTAAATATACGCCTGGCTTTATAAATCTCAGTGCACACAAGTGTTTCCTTCAAGGAGAACTTGGAAATTACATTGGCATGGAATTTTTATTTAAAAATGTTGCATCTTTCCCCGTGAATCAAAATAAAAATAGAAACTTTTGGTGTTTTAAAATATCCACTTCATGTTTTTAATTTTGTTCTGGTCTTCAGAGAGATTAATGCTCTCTGAGATTAATACACTATTAATTAGTGTATAAATTGAACCTCCTGTCAAGTCGCCAGAATTCAAAGTGTTGGTTTTCTGGATGTGTCCAATGTGAAGGGGGTGCAAGGGACCAGCGGAGTACACCAGCAAATTCTTTTCACGCCTGCAGCTGGAGTCAAATGCAGGCCTAGCCAATTACAGTGGAGCCACATCTTGAATTTCCATCTTGTCCTCATCAGGAATACCAAATTCCAAACAGTCGCAGCAATTTATTATTTTTATTTATTCATGGGATGTGAGCATTGCTATTTGGGACAGCATTTATTGCCCACTTCTAGTTGCCCTTGAAAAGGTCGCGGCCCAGCCAGCAACACCCACATCCCACGAAAGAACCAAAAAAAATCGACAGGAGAACGGAGCGCTGATTGATTGGTAAATCAACTCTGCTCGGTGAGGTTTTTCTATAGAGCCAGCAACAGGCAGCTATAGATCCCAGCGATCGTTAGTGAATGTAGTTCTCTTGCTTGCAGAGAATGAGTCACTACGTATGAATTCAATTCACTTCCAGCAAGTGCGAATATTACGAACCTCACAAGCACAACCGATTTTCATAACTTGGTTCTGAGTGTGGCTGTTAATGCACTCAGGATTGTTTAGCATGTGATGAACAATGACTAATTGCTTGCTTTAACCTGGGAAAAAGCCAAATGCATAAAGGTTCACGGCTATAATCATCTTCACAGTGATTGGCCACGGTGTCCTTATCCTGCTCTGAGGTTGCAACTGTGGCTGATGCCAGATGAGGATCTCCTTAACATAATGTTCCTTATGCAGATTTGGGTGAGAGAATTGTTCCTTGAATATCCTGGGTAGGTATTCCTCTGCTCAGAACGTTTCTCCTACTTCTCCCTCTTCCATCTGTTTGTCCTGCTGCGTCACTTGTGCTCCGTGTCATGTAGTGATCCAAGGTAAACTACTGTACCTACATGTGGGAGCGAGTGCTCTGTGCACAGTTCTTGAAGTTCAGCCTAAATCCTTTAGCAGGTGTCATATAACTCACTGCAGACTTGAACAACTTCAAATAAACCATGGATACCACCAACCATGACTACGGTTGAATCAAGAACCAAAATCAACCAGCAACTGACCAAAAATAATCGGTGATCCCTGCAAATAGGTTACTAGTAGAGGTTACTTTCTGCTGCTGGAAACATGTTCGATCATGCACGATGGGAAGACGGTTTTAGCTGAAGCACTGAGTTGCAAAGTGTCAGCATTACATACTGATTTATGTAAGAATCTACCTACTCTGTACACATCCAACAGACTATTATGCATCCGGGTAAACACTTTAACAAAGTGGAATCTGGTTTGGCTTACATAAGAACTGTGCACATGTCTAACAGCTTTCATTGTGTGAGCAAACTGGCAGTTTCAGTATTGAAAAAACAAAATACTAAGAAGCCTAATTACATGCTCAACCTGTTTTTATGAAATTAACCCATTTCAGTGAAGTTGTAATTTGTTTAAAATAAAATATATTCAGTTACAAAATTCTATAGAGGAAAGGCAGTTATTTCAGTTAATTTACATTGTTAGCAAGAAGTTAGATAATGCAATTTAATCTTATTTCAATGCTTTCTGAATATTGAAAATTAAACTCAAAGTCGTGTTGAGGCAAACCAACAGATGCCATTTTCAAACTACAATAATATGTTTTCGGGCCAGATTTTCATGCAGTCAGGAAGACTCCATGAACCTTCAGAATGATGAGGGGGTATTAATGTGGATATTTTTTATGTCCACATTTTCTACAGATTCAAATATTAACCCCTGGCTCATCAGCCCAGCCTCTACCTCTGCTTTGCCCTCAGCCTTCCCTGTCCCACTTACTGCCATCCCCTCCTGCCATCTCCCTCCAAAATCCCCATTCTGGGGCTAACAGCACAGGCTGCATTTTGGGTGAGAGACTGTGGAGGTGACATGTGGGTTTGAGGTGGGGGGTGGGGGGATGTGAGGTAGTTGAAGGCATGAGGCATGAGGAATGGAGCTAGGGGTTTGACAGACTCTAAAATGACTGGGATAAAATCTGGGGGTTGGGTGGGGTGGTGCCCTCTCACCAGCCAGTCTTGTCATTTGGCCTTTTCTTCATCACTTCAGGATTGTGGGCCTGGCTCAATTGCGCCCCAAATCCCTGGAGAAAAAACTAGATCTGGAGGTCTTTAAACTGAGGGATATGTGGAAAGACAGAAAATGTCCAAACTCAACCTCCCTGCCTTGGGAGCAAAAATCTGTCCTTATATCTGTTTTTGTAAAATGAGTCAATTTGAGATAAATTCTTCTATGAATGCCATGATCTACAAGCAGTGACCAGCAAGGGTCTAAGTTGGAAATCTTTGTTTGCAATGTCTTATTTAACTTCTTCACCTTTATTAGCTTCAGCACGAATGTATTAGGTAAATCCAATTCAATGTGTGAAAGCCAGTGGTATAAAATCAATACTTCACTGAAATTGATGTATCTTTACTCGATTGAAACATTGTTTTTTACTCAAACTAACACATTTTTATTTTAGCCAATTCACTTAAAGTGCTAACACCATGCTGGTATTCTTTAAAAAAAGTAATTTCAAAAAAATACAGTTTTGCATTTCATATCTCTCACAGAATTGCTACAGTGCAAAAGGAATCCATTTGGCCCATTGTGTCTGCACTGGCTCTCTGAATGAGCAGTTCCCACACTGACATTCTGCCACATTCACCCCTGTAATCCTGTACGTTCTTCCTTTTCCGGAAACAGTCCAATTCTGCTTTGAATGATTTGACAAAACCCAGCTCCACAACAAGCTCAGGTGTTAAAGTTCTAAATTGGAGTAAGGTCAGTTTTGATGGTCTGAGACAGAAGGTTTCAACAGTTGATTGGGGTAGACTGTCTGCAGGTAGAAGGGCTTCCAACAAGTGGGAGACTTTCAAAAGCGAGATAACGAGAGTTCACAGACAACATATTCCTGTTAGAATGAAGGGTAAGGCTGGCAGGAGTAGGGAACAGTGGATGAATAGAGATAGCAAGGTTCTGGTCAAGAATAAGAAAGTGTCATATATCAGGTATAGATGGCTGGGATCACCTGAATCTCTTGAACAGTATAAGGGGAGTAGGGTCATTCTTAAGAGGGAAATCAGGAAGACAAAAAGGGGAAATAAGATAGCCTTGGCAGATAAAGTTAAGGATAATACAAAGTGATTCTGCAAGTATGTTAAGGGCAAAAGAGCAACGAGGGAGATAACAGGCCCCCTAAAGATCAACGAGGTTGTCTTTGTGTGGAGCTACAGGAGATGGGTGAGATACTAACTGAGTAATTCATTCAGTATTTATTATGGAGAAAGACATGGAAGCTAGGGAGTATGGGGAAATAAGTATTGATGTCTTGAAAACAGTCCACTTTACAGAATAGGAGGTGCTGGGGGGTCTTATAAAGCATAAAGGTAGATAAATCTCTGAGACCTGCTCAAGTTCCACACAAGAGATTAGTAAGGAAAAATAAAACTGATGGTATTGGAGGTAATATATTCTCATGGATAGAAAACTGGTTGGCAGGCAGGAAGCAGAGAGTTGGAATAAATGGGTCATTTTCAGAGTGGCAGACAGTGACTAGCGGATGGCCACAGGCTGCAGGGTAACTTGGACATGCTGGCTGAGTGGGCAAGTACTTGGCAAATGCAACGTAATGTGGATAAATGTGAGGTAACCCACTTCAGTCACAAAATCAGGAAAGCTGATTATTATCTGAATGGTGGCGGTTGAGGAAATACGACCAGGGTGTCACAGTGGAAGAGTCACTAAAGGCTGGCATTTAGGTGCAGGAGGCGCTGAGGAAAGCTAATGGCATTTCGGCCTTCATTGTGACAGGATTTGAGTATCGGAATAAAGGGATGTCTTGCTGCAGTTATACAAGGCTTTGGTGAGGGCACACTTTGAGTATTGTGTGCATTTTGATCTCCTTGTCTGGGGAAGGACATTTGCGCTATTGAGGGATGCTCTGAGGGTCAGTGTGGACTTGTTGGGCCGAAGGACCTGTTTCCATATCGTAGGGATTCTATGATTCTATGATATAGGAGAAGCACAGGAAATTGGGATTAGCGCATCTTTAGTGGTAGTTATTGTCAGTGCAGACTTGATGGGGCAAAGGGCATTTTCTCTGCTGCATGACTCCAAGACTCTTTGATTATCAGGGAAAGGGTTGCACCTATTAGAGGCCAAAGGGGCAATCTGTGTGTGGAGCCAGTGGATGTGAGTTAGGTATTCGATGAATACTTCTCATCATTATTTACATAGGAGAAAGACATTGCATTTCAGTTGATGACTTTTGAGGAGGTCTAATAAGGGAAGGAAATACACATTAAATAGTAGGTCCCTAGGAAGTACTGAGGAACAAAGGGACCTTGGTGTACAAGTCCCCTAGATCCCAGAAGCACAGTTTGACAGGGTGGTGAAGAAGGCATACGGGGCACTAGCCTTCATTAGCCAGGGCATAGATTATAGGAGCAAGGAAGTCTTGTTAGAAATTTATGAAACATTGGTTAGATCACAGATGGAATACCATGTGCAGTTCTGGTCACCATACTATCAGAATGATGTGATTATATTGGAAAAGGTACAGACAAGATTCACCAGGATATTGGGATGAATAGTCTCAGTTATGACTTGGGTTTGTTTATCTTGGACTAGAGGAGGCTGATTGAGGTATACAAAATTGTAAGAGGCATAGAAGAGTAGACCGTGAGAATCTTCTTGGTGAGAGGCACATGCGATGGCAGAGTTAGAGAGTGTTGTTTGTGTGAGTATGAGATAGCAGAGTAAAAATTGTTACACTCAACTGTGCGGAATGTAGAAGATCATTAACCTTCATTTTGCACTTCTCTTCACTCACAATATAGTACTGAATGAGGCTGCTACCTGGGTCCGGGCTGGTTGATTCTGGTTGTGTGGCAGCCAGTAGGAAAAATCATCACCCTCCTCTCAACTACCCCATCCACCAGCAACTCCTGCACCCTCTTAACAGAGCAGGGTGCCAGCCTCCCTTTCTGGGCTGTGTCCTTGCTTATAATTGTTGAGCAACACAGCTAAAGGACCAGTTCTTGGAATGCAGCACCTGAAGTGTAGTGCAGCTGGCCTTTAAATACATTGTGAGCAACGTGAACAGTGAAACCCACTGGCACGGTGAGGACTTCCACCTCTCCTGCCCATGACTCCACGAGAAGGGCACCGCTGAGCCTGGATGATTAACAAATGGGGTGAGGAGCAGAGAATTGTATGAGGAGTCGTTCTGAATCATAGCAGGGCAAGCCGTCATGAATCTCATTCAACAAAGCACTTTAATGGGACATTTGAGCCGGTTGCTGGCAAAGTGCTTTCAGAGGTCCATTGGCTGTGAAGCTGCAATGCCATTGAATGGATCTTAGAAAGGTCATAGGACAGAGGATGTAATTTTGTCTGTTATGTCGATACTGGATTGCCAGAAGAGGAATTCAACTAACGTCATGACCGACAGTGGTTGCGCTGAATCATCTAATCCCTGTCTATGTGGTTTGCTCATCGACTTGCACACATTCTGAATTTGACTAAACCTGTTTCAGATTTTAAAACGTGCCAGAAGTAGTCTCAGCCATATTACAAATTGATTATTTAGTTTTTGCGTAGTGTTCATCCCAGATTGCACCAAGGCTGCTTATTTGAAGGACTTCATTTTTTTATATACTTTGAAAGCATCCAACTTGTACATAGATAGAACAGTACAGCACAGTACAGGCCCTTCGGCCCACGATGTTATGTCGAATTTTTACCCTAATCCTAAGGTCTATCTAACCTCCACTCCTACCTTATACTATCATCCATACGACTATCTAATAGCCGCTTAAATGCCCCTAATGAGGCCGACTCCACTACCCTCTCCGGCATTCCACGCCCCGACCACTCTCTGAGTAAAGAACCTACCTCTAACGTCCCCCCTATATCTACCCACTTTAAAACTATGCCCCCTCGTAATAGCTACCTCCACCCTCGGAAAAAGTCTCTGGCTGTCTACTCTATCTATACCTCCGATCATTTTGTACACCTCTATCAAGTCACCTCTCATCCTTCGTCGTTCTAGAGAGAAAAGCCTTAGCTCTCTCAACCTTTCCTTGTAAGACCTTCCCTCCATTCCAGACAACATCCTGGTAAATCTCCTCTGCACTTTTTCCAATGCCTCCACATCTTTCCTGTAATGAGACGGCCAGAACTGGACACAATACTCCAGATGTGGCCGAACCAGGTTTTTGTATAGCTGGAGCATAACTTCACGGCTCTTGAAATCAATCCCTCTATTAATGAAATCTAACACACCATATGCCTTCTTAACAACTCTATCCACCTGGGTGGCAGCTTTCAGGGAACTGTGAACATGAACCCCAAGATCCCTTTGCTCCTCCAAACTGCCAAGAATCTTTCCATTAACTCTGTATTCTACTTTCAAGTTTGTCCTTCCAAAATGAATCACCTCACACTTTTCAAGGTTAAACTCCATCTGCCACTTGTCCTGAACAAGTGGTTCCAACTTCGAATGGGATATATGGCACTGCAATTGACCCCGTTCTTGTCAATCTTGCACCATTTTCTATTCTGCAGATGGAAACTGTTAACCAGTAAAGATCCTTTAAACTCTCAGAGCAAAACGTTAACAACTATCAAATGCCCTGCCTATTAAATTTGATTATTGATCTAATTGCAGCCTTCATAATATATAGCTCAGATAAAAATTAATTTCTATCTGCTAAAGAAAATCAACACTAAGTTTAAATCAATGCATTTCTGATCTAACTAACACACCTTTGACAAAGTTGACAATCTGCGATCAAGTAATTAGTAAATCAATATACAGTAATTTAATTGAAACTAAATAAACAAGATATGATGAAATTTGATTCCTTTATGCTGAAATGCATTACAACTTCAGCACTTTGGGGCAGCAGTGAACTGTATGCCATCTCAAATGTATCAATGTCCCTAGTTTCCAATGAGGGTGAAAGTATTTTGCCCACTGATTGAGACTCAAAATCCCTAGTTCTGTACAATTCCCACACGCTTACTGGTGGTGTGATCGGCACAACATTGACTGAGATCTCAATGTCATCCTGTTTGCTAAGGAAATGTGAGAAAAAATATGGTTAATTATGGAGATTAGTGGAACCACTTTGTGCAATTATAAAACAAATTGTGATGACATATTTAATTTCCATATTCCATACTGGGGGGGCAATGGCCTAGTGGTATTATTGCTGGACTGTTAATCCAGAGACCAGACAATATTGTGGGGACCTGGTTCAAATCCTGCTACGGCAGATGGTGGGATTTGAATTCAATAAAAATCTGGAATCAAGAATATAATGATGACTGTGAATCCACTGAGATAACAGGGTGTAGAGCTGGATGAACACAGCAGGCCAAGCAGCAGCAGAGGAGCAGAAAAGCTGATGTTTCGGGCCTAGACCCTCCTTCAGATGCTCCTCTGATGCTGCTTGGCCTGCTGTGTTCATCCAGCTCTACACCTTGTTATCTCAGATTCTCCAACATCTGCAGTTCCTGCTATCACTGTGAATCCATTGTCAGGATTGTCTGGTTCACTAATGTCCTTTAAGGAAGGAAATTGCTATCCTTACCTGGTCTGGCTTACATGTGAGTCCAGACCCACAGCAATGTGTTTGACTCTTAACTTCTGTCTGGGCAATTAAGGATGGGCAATAAATTCTGCCTAGCCCGTGAATGAATAAAGGATTTTCAAATCTTCAGAAAGAAATAAATGGGAGAAGGGAGTTCCTATGTTCACGCAAAGCATTATAGGCAAACTCTGCTGGTGTAAACATGTGCAAAGTTATTATTCTCCCTAAACTACATTATCCAATGCTGCTAAGTTTGCACTATTTTGTCATTTGTGACTATCAGTAATGGTGAATTAGTGCATGGACCAAGATAATTCACCATTCTTCAGTAATTCAGACTTAGCAATTTGCAGTTATCATCTTACTTCGAAGCAACTCTGCAAGATACAAAAAGACATCTCTGAGTAGAAGCCATGGGGACACGGTTTCATTGAGAATTCACAACAAACTAAATACTATACTACGCTAAATCACGAATGTTAATCTCACATCATCTTTCTGGGCTGCAGTTGGAAACTACTGTCTCATATGGTACCATTAAACTCCAAAAACAAAACATTTTAACAACTTAAAATAAATGAAAGCAAGGGCCAGATTAATGAGCCAAAATGAACTGTCGATATCTTAGACTAAACAGCAATCTCTTAAATATTGCTCCATGAGAAACAAATGTAATGTACAGCAAAGTGAAGGAAGATTCTGAGAGATAGCTGGCCACATTACTCAAAAACACAAAACATACTGACTGGAGGTTTTGTCTTGATATAATTAAATACACTGAAATTTTCATCCTTACGAGGAAGGAACCCATTATCTGTCTAGCAGTCTTAACAAAGGCATGAAAATCAAGCTGGAGCAAGGTACCTGCAACTTAATTGTAAGAAGATTTCTTTAAAAGAATTGTGGCTGTTGTGGCTGAGTGTTTTGTTTGGTTTTAAAAATGGATTCAGGCTACATTGCCAGCCTCTGATAAAGGAGATTTATCCGTTTTCAATATTCAATCAGATGTATTTTACCTGAAATGCACCGACAATAAAAAGCAGAAGAATTCCATGACCAGTATAACTTTTGTCAGCAGCTGCTGGCAGCGATGGGTCATGTATCATTCTAAGCGAGAGTAATCACAGATAACACTGAAATTTTCTTGTCAGCACAAAGGCAAAGACGCAAAGCTCGCACCGCAGATTAACCCTTTTCTGCCCTTGCAATTTTAACATGGTTCTACCCATACTTTCCTGAAGAGGTAGTCACTGTAACATCACCAGCAAAACAAATAAGTAAATTTACAGGCACAGTGCTTGAATCAAAAATACACGATGCCTAATTATGAGTAAGGTAAATGACGTCTGATGCCACCTGTCATGCCTTGAGTAGTCAACCATCTTACTGTCATTCCATCATGATCTTGCACTCTATATTCATACATAATGATAGTAGTTCAGAAAAACAGGAGCAACTTATATTCACAAAACAAAAAAAAAACAGACAGTACGAGAGAAACACAGCATGCCTGGCAGCATCTGCTGAGAAAAGAACAGAGTTAACATTACAAGTCCAGGACTTGAAGTCGAAGGACTTGAAATGTTAACTCTGTTTTCCTCTCAACACATATTGCCAGACCTGCTCAGTTTTGCCAGAAATTTCCGTTTTTGTTTCAGATTTCCAGCATTCACAGTTCTTTGTGTTTACGTTCAAATAACGTGTTTAATATAATAAAACATTCCGAAATGCATCACATGTGGGGAGGCAATGGCCTAGTGGAATTATTGCTGGACTGTTAATCCAGAGAGCCAGGTAACGGTCTGGGGACCCAGGTTCGAATCCCGCCATGGCAGATGGTGGAATTTGAATTCAATAAATATCTGGAATTAAGAGTCTGATGATGACTGTGAATCCACTGTTGATTGTCAGGAAAAACCCATCTGATTCACTAATGTCCTTTAGAGAAGGAAATCTGCCACCCTCACCTGTTCTAGCCTATGTGTGACTCTAGACCCACAGCAAAGTGGTTGATTCTTAACTGCCCTCTGGGCCATAAATGCTGTCTAGCCAGCGATGCCCTCATCCCATGAATGAATAAAGGGGGAGGAAAAAAAAAACATGTGCAGTAAAACTCCCTCAGCTGCATCAGGTGATATCCTGCCAGATGAGGAAAAAAGGGGTAAATTTTTCAGGGGTGCATTAAAAGGAGCAGAATGAGATGGAAAGGCAGAGAGGTTTAAGTCAGGAATTCCAGAGCTTAGGGCTTTAGCAACTGAAAGCATGACTACTAATTATTGAACACTTAAAATCAGGAATGTTTAAGAGTTTAGAATTAGAGAAGGATAGATACCTTAGAGGGTTGTGGGACTAGAGGAGATTACAGAGACAGGGAGTGGTGAAATCATAGAAGGATTTGAAAACAAGAATGAGAATATAAAAATCAAGATGGACACTTCCCATCACATTCCAAAAAAAAGTGATTTTGACATTTGGATAACTATCTAGCTGTTTGTTTCCCCACGGCAGAGAGGTGACTACCATTTAATTCAGAAATTGATCTTATTTAAATTTTGGCAGGCAAACCACAGGAGGTCCAGGGCTGGTGTGGGGGTGACAATCAAGCAGGGCGCTGTTTAGAGGAGGGCAATGCTTTGAGATACTTCTGTTTCTTCCTGCTCCGTATTCCTTTCAGTATTGTTTGTCTTGTACTTAAAAAGGGACTAATGCCCGTTTCAGGCAGTGTTCAGCACTTCCTTTCTTGCTTTATCCAGTGTGGTAGACAGGCACCTTCTGGACAGATGAATTATTGAAGGCTTAGGTGCTCACTTTGTGTCTTTTCTATTTTGTTTTGTCTTTGTTTCTATTCAAGTGGGGCAGGTGTCGCTGCTCAAGCCAGCATTTATTGCCCATTCCCAATTACCCAGAGGGCAGTTAAGAGTTAACCACATTGCTGTCAGTCTGGAGTCACGTGTAGGCCAGACCAGGTAAGGACGGCAGTTTCCTTCCCTAAAGGGCATGTGTTAACAAGTTATGACAATTAACAATGGTTCCATGGTCATCCCTAAACTCATAATTTCAAATATTTTTATTGAGTTCAAATTCCACCACCTGCAAAGGTGAGATTTGAACCCAGGTCTGCAGAATATTATCTGGTTCTCGAGATTATTAGATCAGCAATAATACCACTAGGCCATCATCTTCTCCGAACCACCAGAAATCAAAGCAGTAATACCAACATATTTCTCAGCTGCTGTGTAGTTAGTGGCAAGAAAGGGAATGAAGAATTGAATCAAAATTTTAAAAATGGTTCAGTTCTTATTTTAAAGTTAGATCACCTGTCCCTATAATTAGAGAACATTTTGATTTGATACTGAGTTATGCTGCAGAAAAATCAGCAATTTGGGAAGCTGGGTTGGCAAGAATACAAAAAAAAATTGTACAGTATAAAATAAGAAGTGAAAAAGCACAAAAATTGAGATGCTAGAGTACCAGCTTAAAATTTGCCCTAAGGTTTTCCATAGTGTTTCACACAATACATTGCAAGCTCCGCAAGAACAGATATTACTGCCAACTAAAATTATCACGCACATTGAAGTTGAATGATTCAATGATTTTACACAGTAAATAGATATGAAACATTTTTGTCAATGATTTATCTTTAGTTCTTTTTATCACAGCAAAGATGCAGTTAATAGCCAGGCACAAGAAACAGAAAACAGTCTTCCAGTCTTTTGATACACTAGGTGCAGAATATAAATGTTCTGGCTACCGTTACATCCAAGTTCAATAGTGCAGTCATGACTACTTGTTACTTTTCCATCAAATCTATGAAGCACCAATCAAGCCTACACCAATGTAATTCTACCACTGCTTCTGTTCACACACCTGGCTACTATTTAGCACATCTGGTTACAATTTGTAGCACAGTACCAAGGTAAAGTTTATTTTACTGCCTTCAGATGGCAAGGTGAAAAACGTTATGTATCTTGGAGCCGAGTAAAACAACTAGTTCATTCTGTTTGATGACTGGACTAACTGAAAATGGTCTAGATACTGGGCAGGTAAAGACACGTTCTGGGAAGCAATGGCCCAACAACAGTGACAACTTTAAATAACTGAAAAATGAAGGAAAAAAGTGGTTGACCAGTGATGATGGGATTCGTGTCCCATTCATGATGTTTGGTGGTGGGGGGTTTGGGGTGGGAGTGGTTGTGGGGAGGAGGTTGGGGAGTGGTGGTGCTTGAAATGGAATTTAGAGAAAATGGTGTTCTCGTGTATCTGCAGCTTTGTGTTTTTGGATGTAAGATTTGGGAAGTGCTGCTAAAGTAGTCTTGACAACTTGCTGCAGTGCACCATAAACCATACTTTAGCCATGGTATGCAAGTGGTGGATGGAGTGGATATTGAGGAGAAGGATGAAGTGCTGACAAGAGACTTGTTTAAGTTCTGGTTGGTATGTGAATCTCTGCAGAACCTGATTCTGGATCATAATCGAGGCTCGTCATACCTTCTGCAGGAACAGCAATTAACATACTCTTTAGCCCAAAGAATTCTGCAGCAGGGTCATTAACGGGATCAGCTAGGCTATCAGTAACTTTCAGAATGACATTCTGTCCAGATATCAGACTTCAGAGATGGCACAAGAGATGCAATAGCATATATCAAACTTTCATTATTTTAAGTGTTTAACTGAAACTAAACAGAATATACGAGGAACCATATTTGCTCTAACTCATGAACAATAAATTTGACCACACAATTGTGGCATATAAATTGTGTCCTGAGGTATCTCAACATATTTCCTGTGTTGCGATACATCCATCTATTTAAAATTTTACACAACTGTTGTCAATATGTGCAGTGCTTCTGCAGATTGTTTAAATGTTGGAATTTAAAAACATAAAGAAAATTTCTATTATCCAAAACATTGCATATTTCTCCAATTATGGCTTTAATATTTAAAAAATGATGCGCTATATTCTTAACAAGATGAAATCAACAACAATAAAAACAGATTTTTTTTTTATCAGGAACAACATCCAGTGCTTCTGGGTCAGGGACAGTTCTGGATCAAAGTCCTTTATCTGTGATACATTTTAAATCAAATCTCAGCAGACTATGTGCTACGCCAGAAGGAAGAATTTTCCATTTCCCACACTATCTAGCCTCTGGGTCTCTGAGGAAGACGAGCCAATTAGTGTTAGATTACTGACTGTTTGAATCGTGGATTTAAACCAAATGGGAACTGAATTAAGTCTTACGCTCATTGACCAGCAGGGAAAATAAACGTTCACCTACACTGCATGCACATTGGATTTATATTAAAATTATAGGTGAAAGAACAATGCTCTCCCTTAACTGATTCACCAGATTCTTTATACTGTTACATCATTTTAAAACAATATTGAAATGCAAGTTACCATTATCTTTACTCCAAAACTGTGGAATGTCTTTCCATCTTCCGGGCATGCACAGATTGGTTTTCAAATCAAACTTACATCCAAATTTATCTCATCTTCTTGTATTTTTTAACCTTTGATATTCTCCTTTAGTGTTGCTTGACCTAGGACTGCCTTTAAATAAGAACTAACAATGATGTAGATACACTATGTGGACAGTCCAGAGGAGGGGCCATACTGGACCTTGTATTGGCTAATGAACCTGGCCAGGTACTGACCTTTCAGTGGGAGAGCATTTTGGTAACATTGATCACAACTTCTTACGTTTTAACTTAGCTATGAACAAGGTTAAGTCAGGACCTTGTGGGAAGGTACTAAATTGGGGGAGGCCAAATTACATCAGTATTAGACAGGAGCAAGGGAGTGGTAATTGAGAGGAGCTATTATCAGGCAAGTCCACATCTGATATGTTGGAACTGTTTAAAGACTTGCTGGGGAGTGTTCAAGACCAGCATGTTCTAGTAATGAGGAAGGACAAGAATGGCAAGGGAAGGAATCTTTGGATAATACGGGAGGTTGTGAATTTAGTCAAAAGGAATAAAGAAGCATATGTAAGGTTTAGGAAGCTAAAACTGGACAGGGCCCATGCGGGAAAGCAGGAAAGTACTCAAACAGGGAATTAGGAGAGCAAAAAGGGGCCATGAAATGATCTTGGCAAGTAGGGTTAAAGAGAATCCCAAGGCTTTCTGTAGACAGATTAAAAACAAGAGGATAACTTGGGAGAAGGTAGGACCACTCAAAGATAAAGAGGGAACTTGTACTTCGAGGTAGAGGATGTGGATGAGATCGTAAATGAGTACTTTGCATCAGTATTCACCAAGGAATAGGATATGGAGGGTACTGAGATTTGTGTGGAGCATGCTAATATGCTCGGGCATTATGAGATCAAGAAAGAAGTGGTGTTGGATCTCTTAAACAGTATTGAGGTGAATAAGTCCCTAGGGCCCAATGGTATCTACCGACGTTATTGAGAGAGGTAAGAGAGGAGTTTGTTGGGGCCTTAACCAAGATCTTTGTATCCTCGCTAGCCACTGGAGAGGTCCCAGAGGACTGGCAAGTAGCTAATGTTGTTCCTCTGCTCAAGAAGGAACATAGACTTAACCTGGGAAACTACAGACCAGTGAGTCTCACATCGGTGTTTGGGAAGCTATTGGAGAGAATTCTTAGGGATAGGATTTATGCACATTTGGAAAAGCATGCCCTAATTAGGGACATTCAGCATGGCTTTGTACAGAGCAGGTCCTGTCTTCTAACTTGATTGAATTTTTTGAGGAGATGACAAAGGTGATCGATGAAGGTAGAGCAGTGGATATCGTTTACATGGATTTTAGTCTGGTTCATCCAGAAGATTAAGATGTATGGGATCCACTTGGCCACGTGGAATATGAACTGGCTTGCCTATAGAAGGCAGAGGGTATTGGTGGAAGGGTATTTTTCAGGTTAGAGGTCCGTAACTAGTGATGTTCCACAGGAATCCATTCTGGGACCTCTGCTGTTTGTGATATACATATAAATGACGTAGATGAAAATGTAGATGGGTAGATTAGTAAGTTTGCAGATGATACAAAGATCGGTGGAGTTGTGGATAGTGTAGAAGGTTGTCAAAGGATATGGCGGGATACAGATCAGTTGTAGATATGAGTGGAGAAATGGCAGATGGAGTTTATTCTGTGTACGTGTGAGGTGCTGCACTTTGGGAGATCAAATGTTAAGGAAAAGTATACACTTAATGGCAGGACTCTGAACAGCATTGATTGACAGAAAGATTCAAGGTTCAAGTCCATAGCTGTATGAAAGTAGCTAAGCAAGTAGATAGGGTGATTAAGAAGGCATATGGCATGCTTGCGTTTATTGGTCGGAGAATTGAGTACAAGAGTCAGGATGTCATGTTGCAGCTTTATAAGACTTTGGTTAGGCCACACATAGAGTATTGCATTCAATTCTCGTTGCCATATTACAAGAAGGTTGTGGAACCTTTGGAGACAGTGCAGAAAAGGTTTACCAGGATGCTGCCTGGATTAGAGGGTATGAGCTATAAGGAGATGTTAGAAAAACTCGGGTTGTTTTCTCTTGAGCAGCACAGGCTGAGGGGAGACTTGAAAGAAGTCTATAAAATTATGAGATGCAAAGATAGGTTTGGCAGTTGGAATCTTTTTCCCATAGGTGAATTGCCTGATACTAGGGGGCATGGATTTAAGATTAGAGGGGGAAAGTTCAAAGGAGATGTGAGGGGCAGGCTTTTTACACAGAGAGTGGTAGGAGTCTGGAACGCACTGCCAGGGATTGTGGTGGAGGTAGATACAATAGGGGCATTTAAGGGACTTTTAGATAAGCACATGAATATTCAAGGAGTGGAGAGATGTGGACCAGTGTCAGGCAGAAAGGATGAGTTTCACTTGGCATCATGTTCGGCACAACATCGTAGGCTGAAGGGCCCGTTCCTGTGCCGTATACTTCTGCATTTTGTAATGATTTTGGAATTTTAACTTTCATACACAAATTTACGTTATGATAAATGAAAAATATTCAAAGAAGAGTTACAAAAGGTTAAATTCATTAAAATCCACCTTCGCTTAACTGGTTAAATGCTTTTGTTTCTTAATTATGTTTAGCTCACCTACAACAGCCATCAGTTTGGTACGGGACACAGTGGTTACGGTTTTGGAGTTCTAAACAGAGATTGTGAGAATGAATTCAATACAGCTAGCAATTATTTGCCTATTAAGATCAAAGAACTTGTTCAACAAATTTTCAACAAGGGCTATTAAACAATAAAGTTTATTTGATCAGGCCTAGATATAATTAGATCACTATGGATAATGAGCTGAAGGAGCAGGCGACAGGCAACAAAGTTTCAGCAGAAGAAAATTAAACTATTAACTTTACATGACCTGGCCTAGATATAATTAGATCTGCCCTTTGTCTAATGTGCTAAAGGAGCATGCCACAGGAGGACCCCACAACCGGAAGAGTAAATGAGAGGAGGACCAAGCAAATGGACAGTCAGCAACAACGACAGAAAGTTAGACATGAATGTAGGAGGTAGAGGACTGGCAGCTCAATGTTTCAGGATGGAGGAGTTGCATTACTGAATGAGGAGAATGTCATAGCTGTGCTTGGATGCTCATCCAGTTAGGTAATATAGATAGAATTTAGGAATAAGAAAGGTGCAATCACTATGATGGGGTCTTATATATAGGTTTCAGAATTGCCAGTGGGACTTAGATGAACAGATATGTAAGCAGATCATGGAAAAATATAAAAATAACCAATGAAGGTAAGCTTGCCATACGCCTTTGTAACCACCTTATCCACTTAATTAATCAATATTCATATGGACAGGAGGACATGTGATGGGTCAAAGCCGCATGTGTGGAAGCTCCTGGTTGCTACTGTGATCCAAGATTAACATATCCACAGGAAGTGTCTCAAGTTCGAGCAGCTTCAGCCGAGAATTTATGAGCTGGAGGCTGAACCACAGACTTCCCAGGTACAGAGAGTGAAAATGGCATCTTCTGGCTTCAGTCATGAGATTATGGAGTTCTCATTTCCTTGTATAGCCCTGGTCATCTTTCTTTTACATAGTTAATGGTAGGCCCGGGCCGTGTTGCAGAACAGAGAGACCCAGGGATGCAGGTACATAGTTCCTTGAAAGTGGCTTCACAGGTAGACATGGTGGTGAAGAAGGCATTTGGCATCCTTGTATTCATCAGTCACAGCACTGAGTATGGGAGTTGGGACGTTATGTTACGGCTGTACAAGACATTGGTAAGGCCACATTTGGAGCGCTGCATACAATTCTGGTCACCCTGCTATAGGAAGAATATTATTAAACTGGAAAGGGTGAGGGAAAAAAAGATTTACAAGGATGTCACTGAGACTGGAAGTTTTAAGATATAAGGAGAAGCTGGATAGGCTATGGTATTTTTTTCCCTAGAGTGTAAGAAGCCTGGGGGTGAACTTATAGAGGTTTATAGCATCTTGAAGGGCACAGATAATGCGAATAGCTAAGTTCTTTTCCCCAGGATAGGGGAGTTCAAAACTAGACGGCACAGATCTCAGGTGAGAGGGAAAAGATTTAAAAGGAACCTGAGGGGCAACTTTTTCACACAGAGGGTGGTGCATGTATGGAATGAGCTGCCAGAGGAAGTGGTAGAGGCTGCATTTAAAAGATATTTGAACAGGTTAATGAATAAGAAAGGTTTAGACGGATATGGGCCAAATGCAGGCAAATGGGGCTAGTTCAGTTTAGGAAACCAGGTCTGCATGGATGAGTTGGGCTGAAGGGTCTGTTTCTGTGCTGTATGCCTCTAAAACTCTACTCCCATGTTATTGTTGGGGCTGGTCAGGAGTTTGATTGTCTGCCTGGAGTCTGGCAATGATGAAACACATGTCTCTACTTAAGTGTTTCCAAATAAACCTACAAACTACAGGTAAATTTACAGAGGAGGGCAGTGAAGTTCAAAAATCTCCTCTTGAAACCTCTCACAGACTCTCACTGCCTGAACATATTGATACTCAAGTTTAAACATTCTCACTATGGTTGTCCTATTAGTCCTGATTATTGTGACTTTGTTTCTCATATTTTTTTTGCAGGGCTTCTCAAGTTGGGGAAATGGTGTTGCGTCTAGACATTTTCTTGTTACATTCACGCAGTTGTTTTTAAGTTGTGAACCTTGACAGCTATCATGTCACTGAGTTAGAAAAGAACCGTGACCAACCCCAAATGAACAAGAAACAGCCCATTGCTTTGTTACTACAATCTGATATCATTTATTTTTTTAAAGGGGAGGAAATTCTAGGGAGAATCATTCTAAATGACAATCAATCAAATATTGATACTACCTATGTAACTGGAAATATAATTGTTCTCCTTTTGTCAAACAAAGAGAAGAATGAATATTCTGGAGATATACCCCATTTTCTCCTTCTTGCAGTGAGCTTGTTTGCATCTGAGCTTCTTTTATTGTGTCAATGCTTCCCTGTGCTAACCACAAAGATGCTGCACAGTGGAATATAAGAGCAGAGCAGGTGTCCAAGCCATTTAGCCTCTTGGGCCTTTTCCACTATTCGCTGAGATTTCCGCTAAACTGCAATCTAACCATTCACCTGCCTTTGCTGCAAAATCCTCGCAGATTGAAAGTTAACAATTGATGGAGCATCAGTTGCTATTTACAGAAGAAAATTCCAAATGTCTACCACCCTATCCATGTAAAGATATTTCCTAACTTCACTACAGGGAGGTAATGGTCTAGCAGTATTATCACTGGACTGTTAATCCAAAGACCCAGGTAATGTTTTGGGGACCTGGGTTCAAATCCTGCCACAGCAGACAGTGGAATTGAAATTGAATTCAATAAATATATGGAATTAAGACACTAATGATGACCATGAATCCACTGCCAGTTGTTGGGGAAAAACCCATCTGGTTCACTAATGTCCCTTAGGGATGGAAACTGCCTACATGTGACTTCAGACCCACATCAACGTGGTTGACTATTAACTACCCTCTGGGTAATTAGGGGTGGGCAATAAATACTACCTAGCCAGCGATGCCCTCATCCTCTGAATGAAGACTCTGACTATAATGTTCAACTATATTCTTGTCAACACCCAAACAACAGAAATAGTTTCTGTCTATTCCCCTTAATATCTTGAAAACTTTCACTGAACCAGCCTTAAACTTCAGAATTCCAGAAAATACGACCCAAGGGTATACAAGCTCTCCTCAAAATTTTTAACTGGGGAGACCAGAAATCTCACTACTAGATTGAAAAGCACCACTTCTGAGGTCATCATTCCTAAAGTGTGTTAAATTGAGCATATTGTTATTCGAAATGTAATCTGACACAGTGAGGAAGAGAAGCCAATTTTGTACCTTGCCCCTGTAATCATTCTAAATGCAACACTTTGGTGTTATTGGACTGTTCAGCCATCACATCTAAGTCACAACAAACCATGCAAAATGTCCTTTGGAACATCAAAGTGAAGTTCTGGTGAAAGCCAACTGGAGTTTCGGTGAAAGGTGCCAAATAAATCACAATTTTTCTCTTTCAGAAACTTCTTCACCTGGCCTGTTTTTAGACCAACTTTAAATTTAGCTTCAGATCTCCAGCATTCACAGTCCATCTTTGGCACAAGATTTCAAGAATTAATGTTCAGAGTACAAAACGGTGTGTAAGGGGAATGGATATCAGGAATATCTGTATGGAGAATTACATTTGAATGGAGGAGAAATTCAATAGCATTGCATCAGTCCCTTGGGTGTTAAATCAATTTTGGGACCAAATTTGATCCCTGGTTAAATAAGGTCACTGTGAACTCAGGGTCATTCAAAGACTTGTTCCCAAGGCTGAACTTGCACCAAATCTATTCACCTGGTTAATATTATGATTTTAAACTTCTCATCTTTGTTTTCAAATTTCTCCTTGACCTTACCTTGCTTCCTATATCTGCAAATTTTTTCAAGTCCCACAAATCTCTGAGATATCTACTGTCCCCTAGTTTGGCTTTTTTAAATCCAATTAAAATCATTATAGCAGTGGTCATTGCATCTTCAGTTACCTCAGGCCTAATTCTGGATCTTTCTCCCTAAATCCTCTGTCTGTCCACTTTTGTTTCATTATATAGATTCTACTTAAAATCTATGACTTTGACCAAGCTTTTGGTGATTTGTCCTCATGAGGTTTATGTAGCTTGATAATGATCATGTCGAGCCCCTTGGGGCATATGCTACATTAAAGGTGCTACATAACTCCTCTGGCAATATGTTTGAAATAGAAGTAAAGCAAAATCCTGAAACTCAGAAATAAAATCAGAAAGTGATAGAAACACTCAGATAGCATTTGTGGAGAGTAAAATAAAGTTGCTTGCAGTTGCTTACCTAACCTGCACATCTTTGGACTATGAGAGGAAACCAGAGCACCCGCAGGAAACACAGACAAACACTGATAACGTCGAAACTCCACACAGACGGTCACCCGAGGGTGGAATCAAACCCGGGCCCCTGGCGCTGAGTGCTAACCACTGAGCCACTGTGTTAACTATGGCTCTTCTTCAGAACTACAAAGCTACAGAAAGGAGTAGAGTTGCAGGAAGAGCAAGACCCAAAATGACCAATGTATGCAATAGGAAGAAGACAAACCAGATGTGATTATAGTCCCTTCAGGATGTAACAAGGAAGACCGATATGAGAAGTTCAAGGTTGTTGAAATAAACAGACTCATAATGCCATGAACATGGTTATACACACTCAAAATGTGGAGCTGTTTGCAGCTATGACAGCTTTCTCATCTGCCTCCTGTTATTCCTAGCTGGTGAATCTGCTGTGTTTTCAGGAGAGCTGGTGGCAGGCCACTCAGTCCCTGCTCCAACACTTGAAATGTTCCCAGCAGATATAGTCTGGGTTTGGAGTGTATCAGGGACCTCAACATTAGAGTGACCTAGCTGTATAGCGTGTGGAGTCCAGTTTAGTTATGGGGGAAGTGTTCTCACTGTGACAATGTCCTTTTTACATCTTCCCTTTCATAGTTCACCTGCACTTCCCTGCTAGCCAAAGGCTGACAGCACTTGGCTGTATTTTAGTGAGGCATTGAGAAGCAAGGACAGACTTTCTTCAGACATGTGTGACATGGCAGACTGTATGCTCAGACCATCAGGCTAGTTAACACTTGGTGAAATGCAGCAACCAATTCTCCAGGAAGGCAGCTACTGTTTCCATAGTGCTGGAGTTTAGCACAAATATCTGAGACATCATGGCCCTCCTTTTAAGAGACCATGTCCTCTCAAAGGATAGCCTCTCTCTCCAAGGGTTAGTGCTTTCTCTGAAGCACAAACCATTCCCATTGCTGGTCTACGAGTTCCTATGTTGTGGATGCATTTCAAGGTTCAGCATCTGTGTTTAGCTGAGCACGTTTCCTGTCGGGCTATCCCTGTCTCCCGAACCTGTTCCTGCTCACACATGTTGTGCTCCTCACCATGTGATAGCCAAGCTCTCTTTAAGGCTGTTCCTTCTGCACTTGTGCTTAGGATTTTGATTAAAAGGGGCATCACGGTGGCTCAGTGGTTAGCACTGCTGCCTCACAGCACCAGGAACCCGGGTTCGATTCCACCCTGGGGCAAATGTCTGTGTGGAGCTTGCACATTCCCCCCATGTCTGCATGGGTTTCCTCCGGGTGCTCCAGTTTCCTCCCACAGTCCAAAGATGTGCAGGCTAGGTGGATTGGCCAGGCTAAATTGTTCACAGTGTTCAGGGATGTGTAGATTAGGGGGGTTATAGGGGGATGGGTCTGGGTGGGATGCTCTGAGGGTTGGTGATGACTCATTGGGCTGAAGGGCCCGTTTCCACACTGTAGGGATTCTATGGAAAGCTGGCAGCTATGAGAGCAAGACGTGGAGGGTGCTTTGAGGTTAGAATGATAATATTTGTCGAGGATAGTTGTCAGAGATTAAGTGTGAAGGGGTTAAGTGTAATAATTGTAACAAGGTCAGCTTGGTGGACCTCATTTAATATGAGTTCCCTGCTTGAGTCTGTTAAATCTGGTCCAATCAGGGAGCCCTGGCCGACAGAAATAAACAGGATTGTCAGATGTTCTGCTCACTCTGAGAGCTGGATCACTGTCAAGGTCTCTCCTCATGTAAATAAAGGGTGACTTGGTGATGAGATACTGGCCTCTGTGGAGTTATTTCAATGGCAGTGAGAGAAAAGCATGCTGCTGAAGAAATTCGCTCGCAACAGTCATCTTTGAGTTGGGGTAAGCATTTCTTGCATCATGCCGTTATTGGGAAGCTTGACTTGTTCAATCTCAGTTGAAGATTGGGCTCAGTATATGGAAAGACTGTGTTATCTTATTCCAGACAAATAATATTGAGGCAGATGAAAAGCAACTAGTAATTCTCCTGACAGTTTGTGAACCTGCAACCTTTTCAGTCTTTCCCTGAGACACGAGATCTAGCTGCGAAAAGTAGTTTACCGTTTGTTGAAAATCCCCAGATCGGCAAAGCAATTTGTTGAGCTTCAGAGTCAGTACAACTGGAGTTGCCTTTTCTGCAAATTTAACAGCTTTAATGATTGTTTCGCTTTCCAGCCTTCTGATTTCTGCCTCTACTTTTGCCCATGAGGCAAATGCCACTGGGCAGGCCTGGCAGAATCATGGAACTACTTCGTGGTAAACATGCAAGGTGATCTTAGCTCTGTTGAAAGTCCCTAAACCTTCCTGAAAACCTGCTGGATATTTAATTAGGATGGCTTCACTCAGGCAGCCACTTTTAATCGAAAAATGTTGAGCCAATCTGGATGAATCTTTCTCAACCGATTTCACCCCATCAAGGTGGCAAGGTGGCTCAGTGGTTAGCACTGCTGCCTCACAGCACCAGGGACCCGGATTCGATTCCACTTGCGGGCGACTGTCTGTGTGGAGTTTGCACATTCTCCCCGTGTCTGCGTGTGTTTCCTCCGGGTGCTCCAGTTTCCTCCCACAATCCATAGATGTGCAGGCTAGGTGAATTGGCCATGCTAAATTGCCCGTAATGTCTGGGCATAGGTCTGGGTGGGATACTCTGAGGGTTGGTGTGGACTTGTTGGGCCGAAGGGCCTGTTTCCATGCTGTAGGGATTCTATGATTCTATGAAGCTCAGGTACAAGCCTTTTACTACAATCAGTGAACCAGCTGTTTCTTATAAGAGACCAGAACCGAAGTTGTACCCTTAATTTGTGAGGGTTCCCCAGTTCTCAGTCTAGCTGAGGTCTTGCACAAACATAAGGGTTGGAGTCCAGGGGGAATTTTGTTAAAAACTGGTTCTGCGATCAATGAAACGACTGCACCGGTATTGACCTCCATTAGGACTGGGTGACCATTTAACTTGATGTTTATTTTGATTGGTTCTGATTTGGATGTTGCTGAGCAATTTAACTGTTCCAAACCAGCTGTAGGATGCATTGAGCTGCCTCTTACTGGCAGATACACCACCAGTGGTACCAACACTGGAAGGGTTTTAAATTTTCTGGGCACACTTCCAGTCACAGCTGACAATATCAGACTTTGGACACAGAAAGATTCAGTCCTGGAAAAACTGAAATATCTGGTGGTGACTGGGGAAAACGAAAGGGCCTTCACAACCAAAATTGAAAACCTTTTGGACCAGAGGTCCAGATCACAGTTGGGGACGGCATTTTATGTTGGGGAGCAGGAGTGACTGTCCCAAGCAAACATCGTCACCAGATACTGGCTGAACTCTACCAGGGTCATCCAGGGGTTTCCAAAATGAAGATGTT
>NC_063332.1:40536492-40570214 GCF_021869965.1 Rhincodon typus | reverse complement strand
ACGCCTTGTTGTCCCATGCTGGTAAGAAGTTATGTTTGGTGGCCAGGATTGGATACAGACATACATGCGTTGGTGGGGCAGTGCCCGGAGTGCCAACAAGGACAAAAATTACTGCCAGCATCAGCCCTACATTTGTGGGACTGGCCGGGTAAACCCAGGACTCCTATGCAGGTCCTTTCATGGGCTCAATGTTCTTAGACATTGTGGACGGCCGCTCAAAGTGACTCAACGTGCACAGAGGTTATTCATCAAACACAGGGCTAGGGATAGAAAAGCTGCGTGCATCTTTTGTAATACACAAGCTCCCTGCTTTGAATGTCGGGTCCAGTTCAATGTGTTTATTGATGGAGTTCTGGTTGGGGCTGTTAATCTGGTCGAATCAAGGAGCTCTGGCTGACAGATATAAACAGGAGTGTCGGAGGTTCTGTTCACTCTGAGAGCTGGCTCTAAGGGAACTGGATCAGTACTAAGCAATCTCCATGTGTAAATAAAGGGTGATTTGGTGACAGGAGTCTGAGTTATTTCAATGAGTGTTGACTGCTTCAATTGAGATTTGAAGAACTGACTGGAGAGATGGGAATATTTGGATTTGCATGCTGTGTCAGTCAGAACTGTGCTACTGAATGCTGGAGAGGCTACAGAGTGGTAGATGCCACATCAAAATGGTATGAAAATCACTTTTCCTATCATGAGGTCATTAAACCTTTCCTGACCCCGTATACAGGTCCTAGGCACTACACTTGGTGACTTACACACTTAACGGTAAGGTTCTGGGAAGTGTTGGTGAACAAAGAGACCTTGGAGTGCAGGTTCATAGTTCCTTGAAAGTGGAGTCGCAGGTAGATAGGATAGTGAAGAAAGCATTTGGTATGCTTGCCTCTATTGGTCAGTGCATTGTGTATAGGAGTTGGGAGGTCATGTTGTGGCTGTACAGGACATTGGTGAGGCCACTTTTGAAATACTGCATACAATTCTGGTCTCCCTGCAATAGGAAGAATGTTGTGAAGCTTGAAAGGTTTCAGAAACGATTTACAAGGATGTTGCCAGGGTTGGAGGGTTTGAGCTATAGGGAGAGGCTGAATAGGCTGGGGTTATTTTTCCCTGGAGTGTCGGAGGCTGAAGGGTGACGTTATAGAGGTTATAAAATCACGAGGGGCATGGATAGGGTAAACAGACAAGGTCTTTTCCCCAGGGTGGGGGAGTCCAAAACGTGAGGCCTTAGGTTTAAGGTGAGAGGGGAAAGATTTAAAAGGAACCTAGGGGGTAACTTTTTCACGCAGAGAGTGGTGCTTGTATGGAATGAGCTGCCAGAGGAAGTGGAAGGGACTGGTACAATTACAGCATTTAAAAGGCATCTGGATGGGTACATGAATAGGAAGGATTTAGAGGGACATGGGCCAAATGCTGGCAAGTAGGATTAGATTTATTTAGGATATCCGATTAGCATAGACGAGTTGGACGGAAGGGTCTGTTTCTGTGCTGTATATCTCTATGCCAGCTTCCACAGTGTCCACCCAGACAGATGACACAGCACATCTCTCTTGCTCCTCACTGCCATCAGGATGAGCTTCAGGGAAAAGTCTGAGAACTGACAGCATCCTTCTTTCCATTTATTTGTCTCTCCAAGTCCTCACATTTCAGTCCTGCAGCTATTCTGACCCCTGCCTGAGTTCTTTTGAATTGCAAGCCTTCATTGATGGAAAGTGATGCCTGCGACTACATTCGCTGATGCGAATGCAGTGGCTAAGTTAAAGAGCCACAGAAAAGCCCTAGACAGAAGAAACTAGTTCCTAATCCATTACTGGCCTTCCTACTGTATGCACATCCATTCGAAAAGTTCACTATTATGCCCCAATGCTTCAATGAATGGGTTTCATACCAGCCTCATATTTTGCTTCTGACCAAAATATGAAACTGAAGCTTATAGCAATCAGTTGAATGGAAAATGATCATTGATCTGATGGAACTTGAAACTCAAACATTCATGCTGCTGTATCAAGTTGGATTGTATTCTATGTGTTAGAAGATGGTCTATTCTGCAGTGACTGGGATCGACTGCTTTATTCCAATTATTATCGGAGTAGGTTCCCATCATTTGACAGTCAATCTTTCCAGTTACTGAACTGCTGTGGTGATTGACCATTACTTAAGGTGAACGGCCTTTTAAAAAATGACAAACAGATTATCTAACTATGACAAACTCACAGTGCTATTTACGAAACAAACTCATCTAACTCTGCCAGCAGTTTGCTAAAATCATTAATTTATGGCTTAATGTCAACAAGTCATTCAGCTGTGAATTAACTCTCTGCCCTCCTCACCCTCTCGTTCTTTATCTGTTACCAGTAAAGTGAATTTCTAAGTTGAGTTCTCACTCTCGGAAATTTCCCAGCTCAATAAACTAGATCCACAGTGGTTCACAATTTTTTTAAATGATTTATATGTGGGAGCCATTTATAATAATTCCTTGGGTGACTGGCTGTGTGGAATTTGCACATTGTCTCTGTGTCTCCGGGTGCTCCGGTTTCCTCCCACCATCCAAAGATGTGCAGGGTAGGTGGATTGGCCATGCTAAACTGCCCATAGTGTTCAGGGATGTGTCGATTAGGTGAGTTATAGGGAGATGGGTCTGGGTGGGATGCTCTGAGGGTCAGTGTGGACTTGTTGTGCCGAAGAGCCTGTTTCCACATTGTGGGGATTCTGTGATCTTCTGTGATCAAATTTGCTGATTACACAAAATTGTTAGGAATGTAAGTTGTGAGGAAGGAACAAGGAGGCTCCAAGAGGACTTGAACAGGCTCAGTGAAAAGGCTAGAATATTACAGATGGAATATAATGTAACTTAGAGTGAAATTATTAATTTTGATACAAGAAACAGAAATGCAAAATATTCCTTAAATGGTGCCAGTTTGAAACATGAAGGGGTCCAAAGAGACCTGGGTATCCTTGTTCATGAGTCACGTTTCGTTAGCATGTTGCAGCAGTTAGGAGAGCATTTGGTATGTTGGCTACACTGCAGGAGGATTTGATTACAGGAGTCAAGATGTCTTGCTGCATTTGTGTACAGCCTTGGGGAAACCCCGCCTAGAGTTTTGTGTATTGTTTTAGTTCCCTTATCTAACGAGGGGTATAGTTGCTATAGAGGGAGTGCAGTGGAGGTCATCAGATTAATCTCTGGGACAGTAGGATTGTTTTATGAAGAGAGATTGATGAGATCATGTTTTCCCTCGTATTTCAAAGAATGAAGGTATCCTCATTGAAACGTATTAAATTCTTGCAGGGTGTGATGGGGTGGATGTAGATAAAATGTTTCGCCTGGCTGATGAGTCAAAAAATAGAGGACATAATCTCAGGATATGGGCTGGACCATTGCAGACTGAGATGAAGACACATTTCTTCACTCAAATGGTAGTGAATTTGGAATTTCAATACCTCACATAGTTGTGGAAGCTGAATCATTAAGCATGTTCAAGGCAACAATTAATAGATTTCTGGAGGCTAGTGATGTGAAGGGTTACAGAGATTCTGTGAGAAAATGGCATTGAGATAGATGATCGGCCATGATTGACGGGAATGGCTGAACTGCTTATTCCCCATCATATATTCGTATAATGATTTTATAACTCCACAACTTCATTAGGCTTTTCTCATGATACTGTGATCAAATTAAAATGGGTTGGGAGTCACAAATGAGATGTTAAAGAGCTACATTCAGCTCTGTAGCTGCAAGTTACATTCCCTGTTCCTCAGGAAACAAGGTGCAAATGGAACAAAAGCAAAAATTGCTGGAGAAAGTCAGCAGTTCTGGCAGCATCTGGGGAGAGAAAGCAGATTAATTGTTTCGGGTCCAGTGCCCCTTCTTTAGAACACTCGGAAATGGAACACTTTAGGAGAGACTGGAGGGGGTTGGAGGTGGTATGATTGTCATACATTTTCTCAAAAAAACAGTCAAATCTACTTCCTGTGGTGCATTTAGCAAAAACATCTGAATTCAAACTGCACTCATGTTTCAAAAGTTCCGTCTAAAGCAGTTCTACCATCAACTGTAGAATAAACGTAATTCGAAGCTTGAGCATTTCAACGTGGCTGTTCGAGAATTGCAATATTACAAGTTTGTCATGCATTGCTCTATTACATGCTAAAGTTTGAATTCTTTCCAGATTAATAATATTGAAGTAGAGTGACAGTCGGCTTAAAAACAACGCTAGAAGTGGACAGAATCTGGTTTTGTTTGTTTGGCAGGCATATATTTAATTATTTATAGGAAGCACTTTCTGAAACGTAATCAAAATTTCATTAACATTGACAGAAGCGACATTAGTTAAAAATGTTGCTTATTTGTTAGTCCGTGAACGCCATATATTTCCTCACAGAAACAAAGGATCAAATTCCAAAGACATTTTTTTTTAAAACGGACTTTCCGTTGAGCGATGACTGAAACATGCCAAGGATTTTGTCTTTGAAGTCATTCTACAATGCTTTATTGTGCTAGTGTTTTGTGTAATTATAAAGAAACAAAACCAGGTTAAATTCAAAGGAAAATGCTGATCTTGACGGAAACTATAATCAATTTATACTAATAGTCTGCGGAATCCTATTAATCACATGCTACTCTCTGTGTGTACGACTACAGGAACCCCCATCCATTCTTCGCTTTCTAAACATTAAAGAAATGAAGACACAACACTTTGGAGAATCAGTTTAAAAATGAAAACTGTGCAGTTTTACTCCATTTACAAAAAAGATGATTTAATAACAAAGATTTATTGACAACAGACTGTCTATTCTGACTGCATTTAACACTCTGAGGCTTCTGTGACAAATCTTTGCCATTTGGCAGGCTATGATTAATGATTGGAAGGGTCAAAGGGCAGTGTAAAGGTCACTGACCTTCCAGCTAGTTCTGTCTCATGGGATTTAGAATCATACAACAGAAATTCACTTTTAAGCTGTACACAGCTGGAATCTTCAATGACACATTGATTCCAATACTGAGGTGGCAGATAATTATTCTGCAAACAGGCCTATTTTAATTGTAAATACATTTTTAAACACTTTGGATCTAAAAGTGGTTCAGATTTCATTCTATTTGTTTGCCTCATTTTCATCACTTCGTTGGCTGTGTTTTTACTTTTGCAAAGAATATGATAGCAATGTTGGATAACATGATATTTAGATCCACAGAATCAAAAAAGGAAGAAATTGGATCTTTTCTAAATACATCCATTCAAATTTCATTTATTCTGGAATGTTCATTATGGAACATCGATTTGCTGGCCAAGTGTATTAATCCACCAAAAATGGCCCCTTAACCAATGCGTTTCCATTTCTTGAAGTCACAGTAAATTTTGGAACAGCTGCCGTGACGTTATTGCTTTATTTGATGTTGTTGACAGCTAGTAACCATTTCAGATTTAAGTTGTACTTCAAAATTGCCTTGCACCATCATTTTTATATTGAAAGTTTTGACATTTCAGCAAACTTCCATAGTAAAAAATCGATATGTTACATTGAAGAATTGGTCAACTGGACCTTTCATGGTAAACTACAACCTATTGTTGGATGATGAATGGACCACACCAAAAATAATGGATCTGGATTTTCATAGAGTTGCTGAGACTCTGAAGACAGTTAGAAGTGTTGGGCAGAACCTGATTCTGGGATATTTGACCCCATTCGGTGCCCCCAATTTCTGTAAGCACAGCATAAGTTTATGGGCTGGTGTGGGCTGCAAACTCATCACCCCTGCGCTCAGATGCGGCTGTCTCCATTGTGGAGATTGGCACCTTCTGGAGCTGTCAACTTTAGGGGAAACTATTCCAACAGACTAACGGATATCTGAGCTCTCAAGCTTTGGTTGACATGAAATATGAGGGGCTTAGCGGGGTGGATAGAGGGTCATGAATAGGCCTGAGTGCAACATGAGGAGCTTGTGGTGCTTGAAGAGTTTTAATTGCTCCTAAATCCTACGCTTCCCTTAGAAATCAAAATTCCATCCACCTCAACTTTATCTATACTCAGGACTCTATATTTATATACATTTACTGTAGTCATTCACAACCGTCTGGGGTACAGAATTCCAAAGATTCACAACAATATAAGTGAAGGAATTTCTCTTCATCTCACTCCTAAAATTTCAACCCCTTACCTTGAGGCAGTACCCTTGAGCCAGAGGAATTGATTTTTCAGGTTGCCTGCTGTGTCAAGCCCCTTCATCGTTTTAAATATTTCAGTGAGATCACTGCTCAATCTTCTAAACTTCTAACTTAATCAGCCTCTTATCTGAAGACAACCATCTCATCCCAGCGGCTGATCAAATAAGCCTCTACTACGCCACCTTCAACATTCCTTAGATATGGAAATCATAGCTATCCCCAGTATTCCAGGAGTCCTGATCAAAAACCTATATAGTCGTAGCAAGACCTTCTTGTTCTTGTAGTGCTGTCCCCCGTTGTAAGGACCAGTATGGCTGTATCTAAAGGCTAACCTTCTGTGAGCAACAACATGCAAAAGTTTCTTTTTTTTTTCTATTCTATTATTATAGTGCATAGCCAGCGATGCCCACATCCCACAAATGAATAGAAAAAAAACTCACACTTGCCTATACTCCTGCCATTTTGTTACTCACTATCTTGTCTATATTAGTTTGTAGCCTCTTTGTGTTCTGCTCAAAGATTACAGTTCTACATAGATTTGTATCGTCATCAAATTATTCTTGCTCTCTTTGCCAAAGTAATTCATTTATATTGTAAATAACTAAGGGTTCAACACTGATCACTTAGTATTAACCTTATATGTGGCACCTTATCAAACATCATTCGGAAATCCAAGTTTGTAGTTCAACGTTTGTAGGAATGGGGAGTCAAGAGAGGTTAGCAAGAAGAGTGCTACTATAATGTTTATGTAGAGTGGAACTTGGAAAGTTAGCAGCAAGAGCAGTCAAACCTGCCGTGGGCAAAGATGTGGATCAGGTTTCCCAGATTTATGGACAGATGACATAAGGGCAGTGGCTGGCAGAAACAGCAAACAAAAAACGCAGCCATGGAGTGAATGCGGAACTGGATTTATTCCTCAGGCCAAAATGAACATTGACATTTCACATCATTGCAGTCCCCTTAATGTGTATTCAGAGAGTAAAACTGTGCAGTAGGACTCATTTTTGTTTTCTTTTTGAGGGATCTTTTTGAGATTTTCAAAGGGTACCAATTGATTTTGTGGGCTAAATTATGTTTTCTGAAGGTTCCTTTACCATCCCATGAACCCCTTCATCAGGTGATGTGGTCATGTCATAACAGTACCTTCTGTACCCATGCTGTAATATAGGATTTGGATTCATACAGAAGCAGAATTAGAATTTATTCAGATTCTCAATAACCATTACAGACGATTAAATATAAAGTCACAACACACAGCAAAAACATTAATTTCCTAAACTCCCACAGTAGTTAAATTGTCACAAGACTGAAGGAATAATTTAAACAAATGTTCTTTTTTCCTAAAGTAACTGACATACTTTTGCACACATAAAGCCATTACCCTAAACACACTTTGTACAGCCAGGTGAGGTCTCAGCTAAACTGTTACATGCATGTCAGTACCAACATTCAAGTAATTTACAGCATGTAAGATGCTTTGAGGCAAGGGTTTGGGGTGTAGTGGTAGTGTCCATACTTCTGAGCCAAAAGACTAAGCTTCAATTCCCACCTGTGCTGGAGGTCTATCATGACGAGCTAGACAGGTTGTTTAGGAATAATTACCTTAAACAATCCACTAAAACTGACAGCTGAGATGACCAAGACACTTAACAATTAAAGATCTTGTGGTCATATCCCTACCTCTGGGTCAGGAGGTCTGGATTCAAGTCCCACCTGCCCTACAGTCGTGTCATAACATGTTCAAAAATAAAATAACTGTAAAACACTTTGTGATGTGATAACATAAATGTCCAAAGCTTTATGAAATGAAACTATTCAATATTAAATTATCAACAGACACAGTCTTCATATAGTAGTATTCATTGTATTTTCTCCTATATAGTCACCTACCAACTCCTGCAGCTTTAATCTGAATTATAAAAATAATCAAAATTAAATCCACATTAATTTGCAAGGAATTCATTCTTCAGCTTTCCTGTTTCCAGTTCAGTGAGTGTTTCATTGTTGAAAAGTTTAGAACTGTTTTCTTCTGTTTGCAGTCCGCTTTCTACTTTGAAATCCTTTCAGCCTCTTTGCAGCCTCTTACTCCCTCTTTCAGTCCCTCACTACCCTTTCCAGCCCTTCTTATCTCAATGTAGCTGCTCTTCCTCCTTTCCCATTCTCCTGCTTTCCTCCCATAACCCTTGATCCCCTTACCAATCAGGAACCTATCTCTGTCTTAAATGAACTCAATGACTTGGCCTCCACAGTCTGTTGTAGCAATGAGTTCCACAGATTAACCGGCCTCTGGCTGAAGCAATTCCTCCTCATCTCAGTTCTAAAGGTTCGTCCCTTCATTCCGAGTCAGTGCTCTCAGGTCCTAATCTCTCCTCCTGGTGAAAACATCTTCTCCATGTCCACTCTGGCTTTGTGGGGGAAGCAATGGTCTAGTGGCATTATCGCTGGACTGTTAATTCAGAAAACCATGTCATGTTCTGGGGACCCGGGTTCAAATCCCACCACAGCAGACAGTCAAATTTGAATTCAATAAATAACTGGAATTAAGAGTCTAATGATGACTATGAATCCGTTGTCAATTGTTGTGGGGAAAAACCCATCTGGTTCACTAATATCCTTTATGGAAGGAAACTGCCATCCTTACCTGGTCTGGCCTACAAGTAACTCCAGACCCACAGCAATGTGGTTGATGCATAACTGCCCTCTGGGCAATTAGGGATGGGAAATAAATGCTGGCCTAGCCAGCAAGGCCCTCATTCCATGAAGGAATAGAGAATAGTAAATAAAGAAACTCTCTCAAGGCCTATCAGTATTCTGTAATTTTCAATCAGATCCCCCTTGATCCTTCTAAACTCCATTCAGTACAGACCCAGAGTATTCAACTGTTCCTTGTATGATAAGCCCTTCATCCCTGGGATCATTCTTGTAAACCTCCTGTGGACCCTCGAAAGCCAGCTCATCCTTCCTTAGACACTGGGCCCAAAACTGCTCACAATATTCCAAATACAACCTGACCAGTGCATTATACAACCCCAGCAGTACATTTCTGCTCTTACATTCTAGCCCACTGCCTTCCTAACTGCCAAATAAATCTGCATGTTAACCTTAAAAAAATCCTGAACTAGGACTCCCAAGTCCCTTTCTGCTTCAGATTTCTAAAGCCTTTCCTCATTTAGAAAGCAGTCTATGCCTCTATTCTTCCAACCAAAGTTTATACTTCACAGACGCCCTCATTGTATTTCATCTGTCACTTCTTTGCCCAGTCTCCCAGCCTATCTAAGTTCTTCTGCAGCCTGCCCACTTCCTCAACACTGCCTGACCCTCCAACTATCTTTGTGTCATCTGCAAACTTAGAAACAATGCCCTCAGTTCCTTCATCCATATCATTAACGTGTATAACAGTTGTGTTCCTGACACTGACTCCTGCGGAGCTCCACTAGTTACTGGCTACCATCCTGAAAAAGACCCCGACACCCCTACTCTTTGCCTTCTGCCAGTCAGCCAAGCCTCTACACATCCCGGTTCCTTGCTCCTAACACAATGGGCTCTTATCTGATTGAGCAGCCTCCTGTGCAGCCCCTTGTCAAAGACTTTCTGGAAATCCACATAGATGACATCTACTGGCTCTCATTTTGTCCAACTTGTTCATTAACCTCCTGAAAGAATTCTAACAGATTTGACAAGGATGACCTCCCCTTGATGAAGCTATGCTAAACTCTCCTTATTTTCAGGGTTTGAGTGAAGATTTGTAGCTTGGGTGCTGGTTGTAGATATTGGTGTGTTCACCGAGCTGGGGGCTTTGATAGCAGACGTTTCGTCCTCCTACTAGGTGACATCCTCAGTGCTGTGGAGCCTCCTGTGAAGCGCTGTTGTGCCGGTTCGAATATATATGGTCTGGTATGGTTTAGCCAGCAACTAAACGTCACGACCAGATGTCCTTGGTTTCAATACACACAGATGAGAAAAACCACACTTTCAACTGGGACAACACTACTATCATTGGACAAGCCAAACAGAGGACAGCCAGGGAATTCTTGGAGGTTTGGCATTTATCCACAGACTCCATCAACAAACACATTGAATTAGACCTGATATACCGGCCCTTACAACGCACAGCGGTTGTATTTGGAATATTGAACTGGCACCTACCGGAAGCAGCAAAAACCCAGCCCTAACTCCCCACCTACACTCACCTTTACTGGCCCCATCCCCGCCTCTTCGACCTGTTTGTTTCCTCTCCACCTATCCTCTCCTCTATCCATCTTCTATCCGCCTCCCACTCTCTCCCTATTTATTTCAGAACCTCCTTCCCCTCCCCCTTTTCTGATGAAGGGTCTAGGCCCAAAACGTCAGCCTTTCTGCTCCTATGATGCTGCTTGGCCTGCTGTGTTCATCCAGCCCTGCACCTTGTTGTCCCAAAAAAACTCGAACTGGCGCAAGACGACAGCGCATCACAGGAGGCTCCACAGCACTGAGGATGTCACCTAGTAAGGGGACGAAATGTCTGCTAACAAACCTCCTAGCTTGGCGAACTCACCAACATCGCCTTATTTTACAATGCACTTCCAAGTACTCTGCAATTTCATCCTTAATAATGGATTCTAAAATCTTACCAATGACCAAGGTCAGGCTATAGTTTCCTCTATTCTGCCTTCCTCCTTTTTAAAAAAGGGGTTTTACATCAGCCATTTTCCAGTCTTCTGAGAACCTCCCTGACTCCAATGATTCATGTAAGATCATTACCATTGCCTTTACATTCTCCTCAACTTTCTCCTTCAGAACTCTCGAGTGTAGTCCATCTGTTCCAGATGATTTATGAACCTTCAGATCTTTCTGTTTTCTCAGCACCTTCTCCTTAGTGACAGACACTACACTCACCTCTGCCCCTCACTCTCTTGAAGTTCTGGAATGCTGCTGCCGCCTTCCATCGTGAAGAAAGATGCAAATTACCTATTCAGTTCATCCGCCATTTCTTTGTTCCCCATTACTACTTGTCCAGCCTCATTTTCCAGCAGTCCAATGTCCACTTTTACCAATTCCCAGGACTCAGAGCTATGCTTGCCAGTCCCAGGGCACAGACCCTCACTTGTAATCCCCAGGCTCAGACCCACACTTGGCATTCCCCAGGCTCAGAAACACACTCGGCATTCCCCAGGCTCGGACCCACACTCGGCATTCCCCAGGCTCGGATGCACATTCAGCATTCCCCCAGGCTCAGACCCACAGTTGGTATTCCCCAGGACTTGAAGTTGTGCTCAGAAATCCCAGAAACTGAGTTCATTGCTGATACTTAAATCCCAGCTCCTCTTCAAATCACAGCATCGACAAAGCAGCCCTTGTCAGGGGGTCCGGAGCTGCGTGATCCTGGAGGAATCCTACGTGAGCATCTGAGAGCAGGTTATTATTGAGAAAGTGCTGTCAATTAGGTCATCCTTCACTTTGCTGATTACATTTTTAAATTTGTTCATGGGATTATAGGCATCACTAGCTGGGCGAATATTCATTGCCCATCCTTCATTGCCCTTAAACTGGGTGACTTGCTAGGTCCATGTCAGAAGGCAGTTAAGAGTCAACCACATTACTATATAGAATCATAGAATCCCTACAGTGTGGAAGCAGGCCATTCAGCCCATTAAGTCCACACTGACCCTCCAGAGAGCATCCCGCCCAGAGCCACCCTCCTACCCTATCCCTGTAACCCTACATTTCCCATGGCTACTCCAACTTGCGTGAACACTATGGTTAATTTACCACAGAAAATCCATCTAATGTGCACATCTGTGGACTGTGGGAGGAAACCTGTGCACCTGGAGTAAACCTATGCAGACACAGAGAGAATGTACAAACTCCACACAGTTACCCAAGGGTGGATTCGAACTTGTGTCCCTGATGCTGTGAGGCAGCCCTGAGATGCCCTGAGTCTACAGTCAAATGTAGGCCCGGCCAGGATAGGCCAGGATAGGCCAGGATAGGCCAGGATAGGCCAGGATAGGCCAGGATAGGCCAGGATGACAGATTTCCTTCACTAAAAAACATTAATGAACCAGATAGGTGGTTTATGATAATCAACAACGGCAAAGTTTAACTCTGCAAAGATACCTGGTTGCCCTATTAGATATTGCTTAATATGCCAATGCGATAACTATAAGAGATTTCCATGTTTGTGTTCAGAATTGCGGGGGGAGACAATGCTGAATGAAATGGCGATCTAATTATTGTCTCAGATGTAAATGGTTATTCCATGAGGTAAAATCCATAGGGATAATATAACCACACTGCTGTGATCATTTTTGCAATTGATATTTATATTGTTTCTTTCACTTGGAAAGCTGGCAATTAGTTTGCGGTTAAAGAACAAACTGAACCATTGCAACAGAAATGATTTCAAATTGAGCAGCAATCTACGATCTATTCTATTTCAGCATTTCAGAGTCTCCTCATTTTAGACACTTGCAAATGTTCTTAAACAACTCAAAGTAAGTCACCAGGAAGCAGACTGGCCTCATATTCACCAAATTCGTGCCATTCAGGTTTTGAGCTTTTTGCATTTCATTCTGCAAGCTTTCATTATCTCCTTATTAGCTGTATAGACTCTTGCCAAGTCAGCAATGGAAACTTTGCTGTTATATCCTAGGAAATGTCACAGAGTGCACAAGACATGAAAGGGTTTTTCATTTGCTTTTCAGTTTTGCATTTTCTTTAAAAACTGACGTTAAGGAAACACATTTTCCTCTCTTTGTGAGTATTAGCAAAAATCTGACTAGTATATGAAGGAGAAAAATGTACTTCATATTCACCTTGAACTTTTCACTACCATTAGTGGACTTAGGAAAATATATTCCTCGATATCTATAGGTTTTGGTGAAGGTAATAACTTCATTAATCAATTATTGCCCAGATACAGACAAGAATGCATTGTTAGTCTATCCTCAGTTGCCAGTTCAATTGCTTTTCATTCTCCAACAAGGGCTCAAAAGACTTAATGAATAACTGAATCATGCTTAACCGAATGAAGAACAGCGGCATTTGAATGTTAATGTTGTCCACATAGGATTTAACTGTAACTGCAACATGCGTAAATGTTAATAGTAATTGGAGTATAAAGAGGAATCACCAACAGTCAAAAACTGTGTGGGACTCTCTGGCAAATGTGCCATGTGAGTTTGCATGACTTATTTATTCAATTGTTCATGTGATAAGGACAGTTAGAGCCCATTCCTAACTGCTTTGAAAGTTACAATAATGAGCTGTCTATTGAACTGCTGTGATCCTTCAAGTCGACGATACTTACATACTGTCAGAATGGGACTCAGTGACACCATAGGAATATCGAGAGATTAAAGTCAGGATTGTCTGCAGCTCAGAGGGAAATGTGCACGGGGTGGTGTTCCCATGCATCTGCTGCCTTGGTCTTAATAGAAGAAGGTGCTATCAAAGGTGTCTTAGCGAGTTACTGCAGTGCATCATGTTAATAGTACACACTGCCGTCACTGTCCAATGACGGTAAAATGAGCAAATTTTGAAGATGGTGGATGGGATGTCAATCAACTGTGTTGTTTTCTCCTGGAGGTTGTCAAATTTAAGTGTTGTTAGAGCTGCACGCATGCAGGCATGTAAAAAATATTCCATCATAGTCCTGACTAGTGCCTTGTAGATGGTGGACAGGCTTTGGGGAATCAGGAGGTGAGTTACTCGCTGCATTATTCCTCGGCTCTGATCTGCTCTTGTAGTCAAAGTTCAGTTTTTGATGAACAGTATCCCCCAAGATGTTGATCGCGGAATTCAGTGATGATAATGTCATTAAACATCAAGGGAAATGGTCAGATTCTCTCTTGTTGGAGATGGTCATTACCTTGTACTTTTATGTTGCATGTGTCACTTGCCAATTGCCACCTGAACCTGGATATTGTCCAGGTCTTGCTGAGATGGACCATGAATGGTGCTGGACATTGTGCAGTCATCAGTGAACAGCCTCATTTCTGACCTCATGACAGATGGAGATCATTAATGATGTAGCTAAAGATAGTTGGGATTAAGGCAATGCCCTAATAAACTCCTACAGTGATTTTCTGGAGCTGAAACATAGAAATGTAGAATATAAATGCAGGAATAGGCCATTCGACTCTTTCAGCCTGCTCTGCTATTCAATGTGCTCGTGACTGATCATTTTACTCATTACTCTGTCCCCAGTTTTGCCCCATATCCTTTGAGCTCTTTAGCCCTAAGAACAGTATTTATTTCTTTCTTGAAAACATTCAATGTTTTGGCCTCAACCACTTTTTGGGCTAGAGAATTCCACAGGCTCACCAATCTGAGTGAAGAAATTTCTTGTCATCTCAGTCCTAAATGACTTACCCCGTATCCTTAAACTGTGACCCCTGGGAACGTCCATTTTGCATTGACCTTTTCTAGTCTGGCTACAGTTTTGTAGATTTAGGCGGCACAGTGGCTCAGTGGTTAGCACTGCTGACTCATAGCGCCAGGGACCCGGGTTCGATTCCACCATCGGGTGACTGTCTGTGTGGAGTTAGAACATTCTCCTTGTGTCTGCGTGGGTTTCCTCCGGATGCTCTGGTTTCCTCCCACAGTCCAAAAATGTGCAGGCTAGGTGGATTGGCCATGGAAAATTGCCCATTGTCTTGAGGGATGTGTAGATTAGGTGGGTTCTGGGTGGGATGCTCTGAGGGTCAGTGTGGACTTGTTGGGCTGAAGGGCCTGTTTCCACACTGTAGGGATTCTATTATTAACGAGATCCCCTCTCATTCTTCTCTCCAGTTCACACAATCTTTAATGAACCAGTTCTCTTCATACATCAGTCTTGTCATCCCAGGAATCATTCTGGTAAATCTTTGTTGAATACACTCCATATGCCAAAACATCCTTCTTCAGATAAGGAGATAAGGACACTAAAACTGAGATGATTGACCTCCTACAACTGCAGCCATCAACTTTGCGTCAGGTATGACTCCTAACAAGTGGAAACCTCTCTCCTGATTTTCATTGATGTCAGTTTTGCTAAGGCTCCTCGATGCATACTTGGTCAATTATGTACATAGTACACACTGGATATCAAGGGCAGCTCACCTCTGGAATTCAGCTCTTTTGTCCATGTTTGAACTAAAGCTACAATGACATCAGGTATGCGGTGGCCCTGGCAGAACCCAAACAGAGCATTAGGTCATTTCTTTGCAAGTGCTGCTTGATAGCACTGTTGGTGATTTCTTCCATCATTTTGCTGATAATCAAGAGTAGACTGATGGTGTAGTAACTGCTCAGGTTGGATCTATTATGGTTTTTGTGCACAGGAGTTATCTGGGTATTTTCCACACTACTAGATAGATGCCAGTTTTATAGGTGTACTAGAACAGTTTGGTTAGGGGCATGGCAAGTCTTTGGTACAGTTGCCAGAATGTTGTCAGGGCCTATTGCCTCTGCAGTATCCAGTGTCTCCAACCATTTCTTGATATTACATGGAGTGAATCTAGTTGGAAGAAGACTGGTATCTGTGTTGCTGGGAACCCATGGAGAGCGTCCAGATGGATTATCCACTCGGAACTTCTGGCTGAAGTTAGTGGCAAATGATTCAGCCTTATCTTTTACACTAATGCACTAGGCTCCCCATCATTGAGGATTGTAACATTTGTGGAGTCTTCTACTCTTACAAATTTTTATAGATGCATCATAGAAAGCATTCAATCTGGATGCATCTCAACAGCAACGGCTGTTCCCAAAACCGAAAGAAACAATGGAGAGTTGTGAACATAGCCCAGTCCATCATGCAAACCACCCTCCCATCACTGACTTCATCAATACTTCTCACTGCATTGGGAAAGCAAGCAATATCATCAAAGACCCCTCCCACTCCAATTATACTCTCTTCCAACTTCTTCTGTAGGGCAGAAGATATAAAAGTCTGTATACACGTACAAACAGATTCAAGAACAACTTCTTCCCTGCTGTTATCATACGTGTGAGTGGACCTCTTAAATGTTAATGTTGATCTCTCTCTGTACCTTTTCAGCAGCTGTAACACTGTATCCTGCATGCTGTTCTGTTACTGTGATGCACTTGTATAGTATGATCTGACTGTAAAGCATGTAAGACAACACTTTTCACTGTACCTCAGTACACATGACAGTAATAAATTAAATCAAAATTTAGTGAGTTGTTTAATTGTTCACTACCTTTTATGACTGGAGTGGGAGGACTATAGAGCTTAGATCTGATTAGTTGACTGTGGGATTTTAGAGCCTTTAATTGTCAGTTGCTTCCACTGTTTAGCATTTAAACAGACCTGTGTTGTATCTTCACCAGGTTGACACCTTTTTTTAGGCACACATGGTACTGCTCCTGGCAAGTCCTCACGCACTCTTCAATGAACCTGGGTTGATCTCCTGACTTGTTGCTAATAGTAGAGTGGGGAATATTCTGGGCCACAAGGTAACTGATTGTGGCTGAAAAAAACCCAGCTGCTGCTGATGGCCCACAATGGCTCATGGATGTTCAGTCCTGTGCTGCTGTTTCTGTTCGAAGTCCATCCCATAGAGTACAATGTTGGTGTCAGACAACACAATGGAAAATATCCTCAATGTGAAGACTGCATTTTATCTTTGTAAGGATTGTGCAATAGTCACTTAATTGAGACCGTAATGCATAGACGCAGTTGTGACAGTTAGAATGGTGGGGACAAGGTCTAATAGATATTTTCCCTCCTGTTGATTCTCTCACCACCTACTTCAGGTATAATTTAACACTTCTGTCCTTTAGGACATGACCAGCTCAGTCAGCATTAATGCAACTGAGTCTTTGGTAACATTGAAGTCCTCCACTCAGCATACATGTCTATTTCAATGGTCAACCATAGCACTTGGATTTCATTGATTAATCTATACCACAGAACCAAAAGGATAACTGCCCCGTGTTGGGCATAAAGAGCCATGGCAACACATGAGGCTCAAGTGGCAACTGTACTATGTGGAGCTCAATGAATAAGTCAAATAATAAATGATGTTCTATGAATACTGGAGAACATAGGGATTCAAGTATTTCACATGGAGCTTGGTAAGCAACACTTAGAGGCAGGTCAATATTTAATCTTACACATGGGATGGATAAATAATTGCGTACTATGAGTGGCTCCGAACTGTACACTTTCCAGGCAAAGAAGGACTCAATTTTATCCTGTACTGCACTGACCCATTTGATCTCACAAGGTAGCAGTGGTGGCAGTACAGCTGGCATCCAGATCTCAACTGAGGTAGCAATGGAGATGAGAAATCATCCATGCATTTTAGTGCAACTGTACTGGCCACAAGTCATGCTCCTGATCATTCTACAATGAATGATGCTGGAAATTTTTTGATACCTGGATATTATGATACAGGATTAAGACAATCCTTGATAGTCTCTCAACTAAATAATCAGTTGACACTACAAGTGCAAATGAAGAATTGGCATTTAAGCTACGGCACTGCATTATGATCAGAACTTGTGAAAGTATCTTTCCACATTGCACAATGTCTTAAAGGAAGGGATGAAGAACAGTAGGGTTTTGAAACAAGACATGATTCCTAAGTTGACCTCCCACCACCTCCCCACGCATCAAAGCATGTGAGATTGACTAGGTTCTATTGTTTTCATGCTACTGCGACATCCACCAGAGATTTATAAGGCTGGAAGGATAACTGTGCAAATTCCAGAACGTTTGTTTAACTGACTTTTTTTAAGTATGTGTTTTTCTGTCCATTTATGGTGTCTCTTCAACAGTTGTATTATATTTGCATTTTCAATCAAAAGCATTTTTGAAAAGCTGTGTACAAGACAGAGCAGGGAGGTGATAGCCTCATGGTATTATCACTAGACTATTAATCCAGAGACCCAGGCAATGTTCTGGAGACCTGGGTTTGAATCCCGCCATGGCAGATGGTGGAATTTGAATTCAAAAAATATCTGGAATTAGGAGTCTAATGGTGACGATGGAACTCTTGTCAATTGTAGAAAAAACTCACCTGGTTCACTAATGTCCTTTAGGGAAGGAAAATGCCATCCTTAAATGGTCTGACCTACACATGACTCCAGACCCACAGCAATATGGTTGACATTTAACTGCCCTCTGGGCAATTAGGGATGGGTAATGAATGCAGGCCTAGCCAGTGATGCCCACATCCCATGAGTGAGTAAAAAAAATGAAATCAGCACAACACTGTAGCAGCAATGCCTTAATTCAGTTCACAAATAACTAGATATATTTGGACAGAGGGACTCAAGCCTTATCTGTAGGCAAACAAATTTCACCTCACCCACAGCTGTTATTGCAATACATCAAAGAATTCTTCACAACTGAACCTCTCACTTAATGATTACAAGTCAGCAGCTCTATCTGCTCCTGAAAATCTAATACCTCATCTTTTCTCCTCAGTTCCATCGCTTGCTTATTGATTGCAAGCAGCGGGATTACTATTCATTCTAATATTGAGCAGGAAAGTTGTACGGGTCTATGAATAAATGTATGTAACTATCTGTAGTGGATAATTACAGACAACCAATGTAAAGTGCAAAGGTCAACTTTAATCCTGAATTAAGTCAAGGCTTTAGATGGGTATGGCTTACTGAGGTAAAAACACTGCCTGCACAAGGAAGAACAGGTGACCAGCAATCTAGATAGATTGGGAAATTGAGCGGTAGCATGATGAATTAAATTGAATCTTGACAAGAGCAGAGAAATGAAATGACATAAAGAAAAACAAAATAGAAACTTGCATTTATGTAGCAATTTTCACAACCTTGAGGTGTTTCAACGCACTTTACAGCCAAAAAGGTACTTCTTGAAGTTAACACAGTGGTTAACTTAAGCTGAGAAAACTCCCACGATATGAGCATGATCATATTATGACCAGCTGATCTATTTCTTCTTGTGATGTTGACGAGGGAATATATATTGGCCAGGAATAATCAGGGATGAGAGCCCCATCTTACTCAAAATAGTGCCTTGGGATGTTCTATATCCACACACCCAGGAGGATAGGGCTTCAGTTTAACTTTATATCCGAAGGACGGAACCTCTGAAAGTTAATGCTTCTTCAGTATTGCACTGGATGTTAGTTTTGGTTTTGTGCTCAAGCCATGGAGTAGAACTTGATACCAGAACCTTGTGATTCAGAGGGAAGTGTGCTATCAATACTTAATAAAATAAGGCCCATGGAGGTAGTAATCTGGTTGGATAATGGAATGGCTAACAAATAGCTGATAAGAGAGTTGAGAATGAGGGGTATTTTCAGGATTGCAACTTCTACCCAGTCTGCCACAGGTTCATTGCGGGGCCCACAATTATTTACAATATATGTTAATGTCTTGGATGAGGTAAGTGTCTGTACTAAAGACAAGTTTGCACACAAGACAAAATTGGGAAGGCAAGTGACACAAAGAGTCTGCAGAGAAATATAGACAGGTTAAATAAATGGGAGAAATCTTGGCAGATATAACATGAGGAAATATGATGTTATGCACTTTGGCAGGAAGAATAAAGGAGCTGAATGTTATTTAAACAGAGAAAAACTACAGAAAGCTAAAGGATACAAGGATGTGGCAGCCCTCATTCATGAATCACAAAAAGCTAACATTCAAGTTCAGCAGGTAATAGGGAAGGTAAATGGAATGTTGGCTTTTGTTTCAAAGGAGTATAAAGTGGGGAAGCTTTGCTAAAACTATATAAGGCACTAGTCAGATCAAAGCTGGAATATTTTGAACAGTTTTGGGTCCCTTATCTAAGGGAATATATATTGGCATTACAGGCAGTCCAGTGAAAGTTCTGGGATTGGTACCGGGTATGGAGGGACTGTCTTGGGAGGGCAGGTGAGTAGGTTGGGCCTGTATTTGTTGAATATAGAAGAATGAGAGACAACCTAATTGAAACACACAAACCTCTTAGGGGACTTGACAGGCTAGATGCGGAAAGGTCGTTTTTCATTGTGGGAGAGTCGAGAACCAGAGAGCATAATCTCAGAATAAGGGCTTGCATATTTAAACAGTTTGAGCAGGCATTTCATCTCTCAGTGGATTGTGACTCTGTGAAATTCTTTACCGCTGAGGGCTGAGGATTGTGAACTATAATCCACGTTGATTTAGACAGACTTTTACAGAGGAACGTAAAAAAATTCAAGCAGGAGTAGGCAATTTGGCCCTTTGAGCCTTTGCCACCGTTCATTATAATCATGGCTGATCACCCAACTCTATAGCTTGTTCTCACTTTTCCCCAATATCCTTTGATCGCTTTAGCTCCAAATGCTATTTTTAATGAGTAAGGGAATCAACAGTCATGGGGAAAAGGCAGGAAAGTGGAGTTGAGAATTATCAGCCACAATCTTACTGATGACAGAGCAGACACAATGGGCTCACTGATCTATTTCTCCTCTTTTATGTCTTAAGACCTTATGTCTTATGGTCTTAAGTAGTGACTGGCATGAGTGATAATTTCAAATCATTGCCAGAGCTAAGCATTGCAGAACCAGTCAGAGTGTAAATGTTCAATGCTCTCAAGAAAAGTCAGCTCACATGGCAACTTCAGACTAGAGTAGAGTAGTTGTTACTTTGATTCTGTATGATGAATATGAACAACTATATATATTTTTGCAACCACAGGTATCTCCTTACACCTAAAGCAGCCATGTCTTCACTGTAGGCAGCTGATCAGACAGAGGTGATCTTATCATTGGCACAGAGTACAGAATGACATTCATTCCTCAAGGTCCATGTTCCAAAGCAATCAGAATGGATCAGCAAAAATGGTTTACATGGTAACAACACTTGCCATTGTATTGAAACTCCTGGACAAGTAACACCACCTTAGTTGATTAGGTGATACCAGAAGAACAGCCAAAGATAAAGAACATATGCACCATAAGGAGACCTACATCATTTAAAAACTATATATGCAAAATATGGGCCAAGATTGGTGCAAGTAGAAGTGGAGTTTACACACTCTTTAGTTGATGACTGGTGTACATTGGATAACTTCTGCAACTTATAGCAATCTATTATAGCGCACGCAATTTTTTCTTTCTATGTAAAGGGGTATGTTTGGAGAACTGTAGTTGTAGATACTTTCCTTACTAATCTGTTCTGAGATGGTATTACACAACTCTCGAATAGGTGGGACTTAAAACCAAGACTCCAAGTTCAGAAGCAGGGACACTGCCACTGCACCACAAGAACCCTAAAAATATGATTGTACCCTTAGTGTATTGGCTGGCTTACCATAGTAATGTAAACTTTGTTTCTATTGTACGTACCTTTCGCTGCAGTCTTTGGCAGAGATTAAACATACATTGCTTGAAATAGCCTTATCTCTCAGTCTTCCTACTTCATGAATTTGTGTAGTCTATTTTTCTTCAATAAGCATAACCAAAAGAATTTTGATTCTTTTAGTGGTGGGTGTGGAGTACTTAGTTCTGTTCAGAAACTGCTCCAGCACCAATAGAGAACAGCATTCAAACTAATAAAACACCATACCGTTAGCCATCTTGTCTGGTCTCTTCCTGAATAAAGATCGTGTTTATTAACTTCACAGACAAATATAATGACTCAAAGAAATGCTTTCTTCTATTTTTGGCTTCAGGAAAATTCTGAATGCATTGACAGCTGCATCTGCACATACTGTAGGGAGTCTATAATTAAAGTATGGGGCCTTACTCTTGAGGCTTCAGCAATTAAACATGTAAAAACAAAAAAAAAGTAAATAATTTAACCAGTTATCATAACAAGGGTTGAAATGAATAAAATCAAATTAACTTTTTTGTTTAAAAAATGGACATTTTAACTTGAAAGGCAAGTAATTGGAAATAAAACCAAGAAAAACACAACTTGTATAAGACCAGTTTATGAAGCGAGTTTAAAATGGTAAAAATAATTATAATGGAAAATTAGCATAGCATATAATAAGCAAAGAAAATACTTTTTATGAATATGTCATAAGGGAATTGTTCATTTAGGGATGGAGCTGTTCTGAAAACAAAAATGAGGCAAAGAATGACAAATGGACTGAATAAGTACTTTAATTCAGCTTTCAAAGAGGATGTGGGCATTAGGATTGTAAATCATGAGATTCCCAAAGAACAGTTAAGAACATGAGAATTAAGAGCAGGTGTAGGCCATTTAGTCCTTTGAGCCTATCCCATCATTCAATGTGATCATTCAACATCATTGAGTGAAAATCTTCATCTTCATCTCCGTCTAAAATGGCCCTTTCTTTCTTTTGATCTAAGGGAAACCAGCAGAGAACAAGCAAAGTCACCAATTTTACTTCATGTTTCTCCACCTTGTCATAGACCTTCCTTATGACCACTCTCCAAATGTCCAGATGTCACATCCTTTACAATAAATTGTAATAATTTCCCCATTCCTGACTATAGATTCATTAGAATGTTGCAGAGTTATATTTGAGAATTAACACTTTATTCCATTATGATTGAGAAGTAATGTTTACAAATCTTAAAGCTTACAAAACGTGATAATAAGGTGAAATGTTATTTTCAGGATGGTAATGAGAGCTCACTAATATAATAACCAAAAAAAAAACTGAGGTTAGAACGAGATATTTAGTTTTCTGTCACCAAACTTGTTGAAGCAGAGTTCATAAATTCTTTTAATGGAAAACTGACTGTTTTAAGAAGAGTAAAATTAAAAGGATTGGGGAGTGAATTGTGGCATGCAATTAAATGGAAGAATGCTGGGGATGTCAAAATGGTCCAAACTATTGTTTCTATGCTGTCAAAACCAGGATTTCATAACATAGCACTGAACATTTGAGCTGTCAATAATGATCACTGTGCCAGTTTCCATCGTGAACAGTGTATTTGAGGGAACAATGTAAACCTGTAAACTATGTGACGCAAATACTGACAATAACATCCTTGCATCACTATCCCTGCCTTTTTCTCTCTGTCCTGTTCTCAGTCTTTTTGTTTTATACATCTTGATTCACTTGTCACAACCTGGCTTCGTAGCTCTGTGTCACTTGTGAACATAGGACAAGTGATCTGCTTTAAAGTGCTTTACAAAACTCACACAAGCTACAAGTCAACAAACTTCACCTCTACTTACCCTACTCACACTCCATTCAGATCTGTAGTCCAAAGCTGATTTTGACTTTACCTATATATCAACATTGACAGCACTTCAAAAGCAATTTCTTGGTCATGAATTTTTTTGGGTGTCATGAGAATATAATAAGATGGTTTATAGATGCAAATTAATTTAGAATCTCATCTAATACAAAATGATACATTTCAGTCGATCGTTATACCTTATCTGTGCATAAGCACAACAATATTAAGAAGATGCACAATGCCAAATCAACATTGCAAGCAGCTCAATAAGAGATATCCCTGAAGAGAACTGTTGAGCACACCCTCAGCCACAAGGGCTGAAAATTTGCCAATTGGTGCAACCATATTACTGAAAAAATGCTAGTCCTTGGGAAGTGTTGTTGTGGCATGTATCACAAGGTTATATCACAAATGCATGAGGCTCAGTGGTGCAAAAGCAGATTTAATCCTTTCATTACCATAATTTGCCAATTTTGTATTTATAACTTGTACTGAAAACTGAAAGATGCAAGCAGAGATTGACATGAAATTTCATATTAATTTTTGCATACAGCAACATTACGCTTAAGCAGCGATGTAGTATTTTAGAAACATTGTGAGAAAGTTTGATGTGAATCATACAACCATTTTGAGTGTTTGCAAATAGATTTCTGTTTCACTTTCTTATCAAGCCAGAGTTCTTTGAAACACAAATGTAAGTTACCTGGAGGGTATTGCAGAAGGATAATTAATATTTAATGCCTATTGTTTTACAGTTCTTTTCTCCTTGACCAACAGTATTAACTTATATTGGAGTAGATTTTAAAAGATAGGACTTATGGACATTTAGAGAAGCAAAAATTGTTTAGAGAAAGCATGGTTTTGTGCGAAGAAAATCGTATCTCAAAACTTGATTGATTTTTTTGAGGAAGGTACCGAAAAGATTGAGGGCAGAGCAGTAGCCGTTGTTTACTTGGACTTTGGTAAGGCCTTCAACAAGGTTCCACATGGTAGATTTTTTAGTAAAGTTAGGTCACATGGGATTCAGGGTGAGCTTGCCAATGGGATACATGATTTGCTTAATTGGCAGGAGACAGGCAGTGGTGGAGGGTTTTTTTTGGAATGGAGACCTGTCATTAGTGGTATTCCACAGGATCAGTTCTGGATCCTCTTTTGTTTGTCATTTATATAAATGATTTGGATGAGAATATAGAAGGCGTGGTTAGTAAGTTTGTCGATGACACCAAAATAAACAGTGAAGAAGGTTTTCTAAAATTAAAAAGGGATCTTAATCAAACAGGTCAATGGGCTGAAAAATGGCAAATGGAGATCAATCTGGATAAATGCGAGGTATTGCATTTTGGTACAACAAACAAGGGTAGGACTTATACAGTTAATGGTAGTGCCTTCAGTAGTGTTGTAGAACAGAGGGACCAAGGGGTTCAGGTACATAATTCTTTGAAGTTTGCATCACGTAGACAGGTGGTTAGAAAGGCATTTAGCATGCTTGCCTCCATTGCTCAGTCCTTTGAGGGTTGGAGTTGGGAAGTCATGTTGATGTTGTACAGGACATTAGTGAGGCCTCTTTTGGAATACTGTGTCCAGTTCTGGTCACCCAGTTATACAAAGGATATTATTAAGCTGAAGAGGGGGCAGAAGAGGTTTACCAGGATGTTGCCAGGTATGGAAGGTTTGAGTTATAAAGAAAGGCTGGACAGGCTGGGACCTTCTTCACTGGAGCTTAGGAGGTTGAGAGGTGACTTGATGGAAGTTGATAAAAATAATGAGGGGTATAGATAGGGTTAATAGTAGTTGTCTTTTCCCAAGGGTGCAGGACTAGGGGACACATTTTTAAGCTGAGAGAGGGAGATTTAAAAAAGACATGAGGGGCAGATATTTTACACAGAGGGCGGTTTGCGCATGGACCTCCTGAAGAAGCAGCGAATGCAGGTTGAGTAAGTATATGAATAGGAAAGGTTTGGAGGGATATGGGCCAGGAGCAGACAGGTGGGACTAGTTTAGTTGGGATTATGTTCAGCATGGACTGGTTTGACCAAAGGGTCTGTTTCCATGCTGTATGACTCTATGTCTCTACAGCCTTGGGCATGACCCCAGAATTGCTTGCTCAAACGATCATTCCTTATGCAGTGACAGTGAGCAGTAGTAGGCTGATAAGTTTTGGGATTATTACTATCAAGCTCATTCCTGCATATCTGATATCTTTCTGTATCACATTCCAACCAGGTTCATTGGTGGAATGAAGGAGAATCATGACATTCCTATCCCTGCCCATGTCAATGTACTTGGGAGTGCCAAGAACCTCAGACAGCACCTTCCAAACCCACGACCACTTCCATCTAGAAGGATAAGGGCAGCCGATACATGGGAATACAATCACCTCCAAGTTCCCCTCCAAGCCACTCACCATCCTGACTGGAAATATATTGCCATTCCTTCATTGTCGCTGAGTCAAAATCCTGGAATTCCCTCCCTAATAGCATTGTGGGTCAACCAACAGCAGGTGAACTACAGTGGTTTAAGAAGGCAGCTCACCACCACCTTCTCAAGGGCAACTAGGGATGGGCAATAAATGCTGGCCGGCCAGCGATGCCCACATCCCACAAATGAATAGAATAAAAAAAGGATTAAACAGAAGCCTTGTGTATAGATCCAATACATAATGCCAGCATGTTCCAATCTTGTATTGTCATCTTTGTTACCTAGTTTTTCATGTGAAAAATTTAGAAGATTGAAGAATAAAATGCAGTTGTTTCTTAAACAGAGCATCCAACAGGCATTTGTCAAATGACCTGATTGATCCAGCCATCAGGGAACGTCGGTTTCATAATATTTATTAAATAATTAATGAAAATTCCTTTCATAAAAGAAAGTAAGTGAAAACTAGTTGGGGATCAACTGGTAATTGAAAGTGCTATACTATCTTCTACTTGAATTGTTATTTTTATATCAAAAAATTCATTATTGATTAACCAACACTTTACTGACAAACTGCTAATATTTCAAGTACCAATATACAGAGTTTCTAGGATTTATTAACCATCTGGTCAATGAATCTAACTCTGAAGAGATTCGTGTTTTCAATTGAGCAACAAACATTAACTTCCAAGCCAGGTTTGTTTTCTATTGAATGGATGTTTCATTAATGCCGACATTTGCACTGAACTCCCATGGATATACTACAAGAAAAATTCCTCAACTACTCTTTTTATACAGCTGCAAGTCAGAGGTTAACAGTTAATGACTTTGTACGATTATCGTGTACTGCATTTTCTATTGATAAGAATGTTATGTATGTATTATATATATAGTTGCAAACCTAACCATTAAGAGCAGAGTTTTCAATCAAGCACTGGCTGACTGATCTTATTTGAATTAAACCTGGGATTAATATGAAGTTAATTAAGGAATACTGCACTGTTGTTAGGCTTGGGTAAATTAAAGTATTGTGTTAATTGGTTGACTAAATGTATGCCCAGATTATTTTAATTTAATGTCCAATGCAACCTAAATTTCATCACCATTAGTTATCCAATGAACTGTAGCTCAAATAAAAAAAACTAAAGAACTGTGAAGGAGATAGCAGGAACTGCAGATGCTGGAGAATCTGAGATAACAAGGTGTAGAGCTGGATGAACACAGCAGGCCGAGCAGCATCAGAGGAGTAGGAAAGCTGACGTTTCGGGCCTAGACCCTTCTTCAGAAAAGGGGGAGGGGAAGGGGGTTCTGAAATAAATAGGGAGAGAGGGGGGAGGCGGATAGAAGATGGATAGAGGAGAAGATAGGTGGAGAGGAGACAGACAGGTCAAAGAGGCGGGGATGGTGCAGTGGGAGAGAGATCCACTGAGGTTGTTTCGGAGGGAGGAGGGTAACTTCTTCAGGGTAGGCATCCTTAGAAGAGGCTTCGCAGTGGGGTTAAAATTGTTTCAGAGATAGTAGGAACTGCAGATGCTGGAGATTCTGAGATAACAAGGTGCAGAGTTGGATGAACACAGCACGCCCTTGACCGTGTCTCCCGCATTTCCCGCAACTCATCCCTCACACCCCCTCCCCGCAATAACAACCAAAACAGAATTCCCCTCGTCCTCACGTACCACCCCACCAACCTCCGGATCCAACGCATCATTCTCCGACACTTCCGCCATCTGCAATCGACCCCACCACCAAACACATTGTTCCCTCCCCACCCTTATCTGCTTTCTGGAGGGACCACTCTCTCCGTGACTCCCTTGTCCGCTCCACACTCCCCTCCAGCTCCACCTCACCCGGCACTTTCCCTGCAACCACAGGAAGTGCTACACCTGCCCCCATACCTCCTCCCTCACTCCCATTCCAGGCCCCAAGAAGACTTTCCACATCAAGCAGATGTTCACCTGCACATCTGCTAATGTGGTATACTGCATCCGCTTTTCCTGTTATGGCCTCCTCTACATCGGGGAAACCAAGCGGAGGCTTGGGGACCGCTTTGCAGAACACCTGCGCTCAGTTTGCACTAAACAACTGCACCTCCCAGTCACGAACCATTTCAACTCCCCCTCCCATTCCGCAGACGACACGACCATCCTGGGCCTCCTGCAGTGCCACAACGATGCTACCCGAAGGTTGCAGGAACAGCAACTTATATTCCGCTTGGGAATCCTGCAGCCCAATGGTATCAATGTGGATTTCACAAGCTTCAAAATCTCCCCTCCCCCTACCGCATCCCAAAACCAACCCAGCTCGTCCCCGCCTCCCTAACTTGTCCTTCCTCCCACCTATCCCCTCCTCCCACCCCAAGCCCCACCCCCAACTCCTACCGACTAACCTCATCCCGCCCCCTTGACCTGTCCGTCCTCCCTGGATTGACCTATCCCCTCCCTACCTCCCCACCTACACTCACCTTTACTGGCTCCATCCCTGCCTCTTTGACCTGTCTGTCTCCTCTCCACCTATTTTCTCCTCTATCCATCCTCTATCCGCGTCCCCCTCTCTCCCTATTTATTTCAGAACCCCCTTCCCCTCCCCCATTTCTAAAGAAGGGTCTCGGCCCGAAACATCAGCTTTCCTGCTCCTATGATGCTGCTTGGCCTGCTGTGTTCATCCAGCTCTACGCCTTGTTGTCTCTAAAGAACTGTGAATGTTGGAAATCAGAGATTGCTGGAAATACTCAGCAGGTCTGGCAGTAACTGTGGAGAGAAATAAGAGTCAATATTTCGGGTCCAGTGACCCTTCTTCAGTACCTGCCAGACCTGCAGACGTTTTCATGCAATTTCTGAGGTTCTAATATGTTGTTTGCTAAATGCCTCTTCGATGCTCAGTTTATGAATTTGTTTCTGAAACAGGGTTTTATTCATCAACCTTCTCATGTCCTTACATGAAAACCTATGTAACAAAAGTGACAATACAATGTCAGAACTTAATTAGCATACATTCTCAAGACGCTCGCCCATTTCCTAATGTCTATGTTGGAGCTCACTTGAAAATTCCAAAGTAATGAAAGACAGTTTTCTTGCTAACAATCTACTTGTGAGAAAATTATGTACACACCAATACTTGAAATAAGAATATCACATACAAACTGCACTGATTTTTTATCACAACACCTTAAATTGTTTCCATTATCAGGGAGAGATTTGCCTCCAACTTGCCTTCTTATCTCTGTCACCTCTAATTAGGATGTGGAGGTGCCAGTTTTGGACTGGGGTGGACAAGGTCAGAAATCAGATGACACCAGGTTAATATTCAACAAGTTTATTTGAAATCACAAGCTTTCGGAGTATAGCCCCTTCACCAGGTGAAGTGACAGAGATGCACACAGGCACAGAATTTATAGGCAGAGAGATAAAGGGCAGAGAGATCAAGGGCAGAGAGACCAAAAGATCATACAAATGGTCTGAGTGTGATGTCAAATAATAAGTCTCTGCAAGTGATCAAAAGTGTCAGAGGGTGTGAGTAAAGTGTCAACAGCTGAATAACAAGCAAAGGGATGACCTATAATCCGATTAAATGAGGCAGAGAGATAATTACAAAAACTTAAAAATAAGGTAGTGCTGGAGACAAACTAAATGACTGGAATAACATGATAGGTATAAGAGTCACATGCCGAGGGTTGAACAAAAGTAATAACTGTAGAAACTAATTAAAATAGAGAGATCATAACAATTTATCAAGGTGTTGGTGTCAAAAGAGGACAGGAAGGAAGATATTACAGATACGGAACAGTGTGGTGGAGTCACATGTAGCGCAACATGAACCCAAGATCACAGTTGAAGCCATCTTCATGGATACGGAATTGGCTATCAGTTTCTGCTCGGCCATTCTGCATTGTTGTGTATCTCGAAGGCCACCTTGGAGGATGCTTACCCGAAGAACACAGGCTGAATGCCCTTGACCGCAGAAGTGTTCCTCGACTGGGAGGAAATGTTCCTGTCTGGCGATTGTTGCACGGTGTCCATTCATCCATTGTCAGCATACGACTCTTATACCTATCATGTTATTCAAGCTATTTGGTTTGTCTCCAGCACCACGTTATGTTTAATATTTTGTAATTATCTCTCTGCCTCATTTAACCAGATTATAGGTCATCCCTTCGTTGTTATTCAGCTCTTGACACTTTACTCAGATCATCTGATTTCTGACCTCTAATTAGCAATAACATGTTATTTACTGTACATTTTATTGAAGATCATGGCAAGTTTTAAAAAACGTGCTCTATATCTTGGGTAATGTGCAATTCTCAAATCCATACAATTCCTTAATTTACTGCAGATTTTCACAATGTCCCATTCTTCCAGTTTCGCACCTCTCTCATTTCCTCCCATTTTCCCAGGTCCTTGACTTTCTTAGACATTTACAAAGCTATGTTTCCTTAATGTCTTTAATGCCTCTGTTCATTACTTGACTGAAATTATCTCCTTCATGATTCAACTTGTGATTCCTCTATTCATCCTTATATATATATCTGACAAGACAATTTGATTCACGCACAAAGAATGGTAGAGAAACTCAGGAGGTCTAGCTGCATCTGTGATGACAGAAACAGAATTAATGTTTGCCTCTGGTATGTCTCTTCCTCAGAAATCTGAAGAACAGTTCTGAAGAAAACATACCTAACTCAAGAGGTTAACTCTCCACAAACGCCATCAGACCTGCTGAGTTTCGCTACCTTTTTTTTGGTCCAGATTGCTAGCATCTGCAGTATTTTGCTATTATTATAATACTATTTGTTCGTTCATTTCATTATTGTTTATTGAAACAGTGTACAAATTGGTTATCATGATACTGTACAATAACAATTAGACTTCAAAAATACTTTTTTGGTTGTCAAGCACTTTGGGACATTCTGAGGCCCTAAAAGTCACTACTTAAATCACAGAATTGTTGTGATGCAGAAGAAGGACATTCAGCCCATTAAATCTGTACCAGAATAAACATAACTCCTTATTTCAAAAACTTTTTTTTTACTCATAAGAATAATGCAGATTGCAGTCTAATATAACTGAATTATTTAAAGTCATTTGAGAATGTGAAAGAGTATAAAGAAGCAGATTGTTTCCAGGAATTAAGGATTCAGGAATGAGACCCATATACACAATTTTAAATATGAGAGATTTCGAACAGAAGTTAGCAGGCATTTATGTGCTGAAAGGACTTTCCAGGTGTGGTTAAGACATCTGAGCATTTAAATTTAGGCTAGTTAAGTGCTTGAAAGGAATTGAGCGGTTGCTTGGGGCATAGCCTCAAAATAAACGGAAGCAGACGTAGGACTGAGGTCAGGAGGAACTTCTTCACCCAAAGGGTTGTGAATCTGTGGAATTCCCTGCCCAGTGAGCGGTTGAAGCTACCTCGCTGAATGTGTTTAAGGCAAGGCTAGATAAATTTTTGAACAGTAAAAAAATTAAAGGTTTATGGTGAGTGGGCGGGTAAGTGGAGCTGAGTCTCAAAAAGATCAGCCATGATCTTCTTAAATGGCGGAGCAGGCTCGAGGGGCCAGATGGCCTACTCCTGCTCCTAGTTCTTATGTTCTTATGTCCTTATGGGTACAGAGTATAATTAGAACAATTTGTCCACAAGGAATATTAATAATGATGTGGAATAGGTCAGCCAAATGGCCTACTTCCATGTTACAGATTCTATAGGTTCTTTATGAATTAGTAAATGTTGATTGTGTTGTGCTGTACAGGAAAACACATGTATCTGGTCTTGCAACTTTAACTAAAACAGCAGATTTTACTGAATTCAGTCAATCATTCAGAGACCATTTTGATCTGTTTTTGAAATATTTAAAGTAGTTTAAAGGTTAATTTCTAAGTATTCAATTGCATTTGCTATCTGTGGAATTGATTATGGATCTATTTCTGAAAGCTTATGAGAATGAGATTGTTTCTGTCAAATTTAATTTGCAAAATAATAATGTGTGACAACATTAAACTGAAGAACCACAAAAAAAATTCCTATTCAGTGGTAAAAGAGTCAGAAAATCTTCAGCCAGATGTGCCGAGTGGATGATTCATCTCAGCCTCCTCCAGTGTCCCTAGCATTACAGATACCAGTCTTCAGCCAATTCGATTCACTGGATACTGCAAAGGCTAAGGGGCCTGATAACATTCCGGCAATAGTACTGAAGACTTGTGCTCCAGAACTTGCTGCTCCCCTAGCCAACCTGTTCCAGGACAGCTTCAACACTGGCATCTACCCAACAATGTGGAAAATTGCCCAAGTATGTCCTGTACACAAAAAGCAGGATGAGTCCAACCCCACCAAACATTGCCCCTCACTCTACTCTCAATCATCTGTAAAGTGATGGAAGGTATCATTAACAGTGCTATCAAGCAGCACCTGCTCAGCAATAACCTGCTCAGTGACGCCCAGTTTGGGTTCCGCCAGGGTCACTCAGCTCCTGATCTCATTACAGCCTTTGTTCAAACAAGGTCAAAACAGCTGAATTCCAGAGGGGAGGTGAGAGTGACAGCCTTTGATATCAAGGCTGCATTTGAACAAGTGTGGCATCATGGAGCCCTAGCAAAACTGGAATCAATGGGTACCAGGGGTCCACCATTCTGGTGGTTAGAGTCATACCTGGCACCCAGGAAGATGGTTGTGGTTGTTGGAGGTCAATCATCTCAGCTCCAGGACATCTCTGCAGGAGTTGCTCAGGGTAGTGTCCTAGACCCAACCATCTTCAGTTGCTTCATCAATAACCTTCCCTTCATCATAAGGTCAGAAGTGAGGACGTTGATTGATGATAGCCGCATGTTCAGCACCATTCACGATTCTGCAGATACTGAAGCAATCCATGTTCGAATGCAACATGATCTGGTCAATATCCAAGGATGGGCAGAGAAGTGGCAAGTAACATTCACACCACACAAATGCCAGGCAATGGCCATCATGAATAAGAGACAATTTAACCACACCCCCTTGGCATTCAACAGTATTACTATCACTGAATCCCCCAATATCAACATTCTGGGTGTTATCATTGACCAGAAACTCAACTGGACATACCACATAAATACAGTGGCTACAACAGTAGGTCAGAAGCTAGGAATACTGCAGCAAGTAACTCACCTCCTGATTCTTCAAAGCCTGTCTACCATCTACAAGGCACAAATCAGCAGTGTGATGGAATACTCCCCACTTGCCTGGATGAGTGCAGCCCCAACAACACTTCAGGACAAAGCAGCCCGCTTGATTGGCATTACATCCACAAGTATTCACTCCCTTTACCACTGATGCTCAGTAGCAGCAGCGTGTACTATCTACAAGATGCACTGCAGAAATTCACCAAAGATCCTCAGACAGCACCTTCCAAACCCACGACCACTTCCATCTAGAAGGACAAGGGCAGCAGATTTATGGGAACACCATCACCTTCAAGATCCCCTCCAAGCCACTCACCATCCTGACTTGGTAATATATCGCAGTTCCTTCACTGTTGCTGGGTCAAAATCCTGGAATTCCTCCCTATTGGTGTTGTGGGTCAACCCACAACATGTGGACTGCTGCAGTTCAAGAATGCAGCTCACTACCACCTTCTCAAGGGCAACTAGGGATGGGCAAGAAATGCCGACCAGTCAGCGACACCCACATCCCACAAATGAATTAAATAAAAACCACTGCAGTTTACTTAAGTTGCATTTTTTTTCTTTCTTGGATGTGGGTAGCAATGGTAAGGCAATTTGTTGCCCATTTATCAATGTCCTTGCACTGAGTGGTTTGGTAGATCACTTCAGTGGGCAATTGAGAGTCAATCAAATTACTCAAGGTTTGGGACAGTGGTCTCCAACCTGTTTAAGCACAAGATTATATACTGAATTTATGTGCAACCCAATATCTAGCTCAAAGAAAATATGGAATGAGCAGTTTATTTTTAATGCTATATGAATCTAAAACCACGTAGATATAATTTTTGAGACAACAAGGTGCAGGGCTGGATGAACACAGCAGGCCAAGCAGCATCATAGGAGCAGAGCCTCTCTGCTCCTATGAT
>NC_063332.1:40504556-40521492 GCF_021869965.1 Rhincodon typus | reverse complement strand
TCAGATTTCCTGCTCCTCTGATGCTGCTTGACCTGCTGTGTTCATCCAGCTCTACACCTTGTTATCTCAGATTCTCCAGCATCTGCAGTTCCTACTATCTCTCTACATACTAAATCTGATTTGTACAAGATAAAAATTTGACTTTGTTACACACGAATCATGTGTATTCAGTTATCGGACTTTGCTTTCTGATTTTCATCAGGACCTTTTTAAACAGCATGCTGGTTTGAGTTGTGAGCCCCACCCTGCATTGGCAACCAGCCCCTTTCATTGCAAACATGGGAATGTCCAACCCTCTCCAATTTTTATGCTGTCGGGTCAGCTTTACAAATAAAGAGTCATGATTGACAGATTTCAAAGATGTCATGAACGGTAGTCTACTATGAATCAAGATGTAAAGGACCATTTTATGGCCTGCATGTTAGGCAATGCCTCTTCACACACCTGCCATGACCACACATGTTCAAAAAACTCATTTTACTGCAGGTCAATCATCAACACCTCTTTAAAGTATCAATAGCAATAACTGCAAGTTCATGAAAACACTTAATGTAGTGTAAATAACTGTGCAATTGGCAATAGAGAACAGAGAGCCAAAACTATTATACAGTGTTGCTTTTCCAGCACAGGTGTTTCAACAAACTCATGGATTCTGAGCTTTCAGGCAAGAATCCATAATGGGGATTATTTTTAACTTTCTCCCGAGGCAGACGTTGAAGCAGGAAAACATTCCAAATTTGGTTATCCACCTAAATAATGAAGATCCAGGCCCACATGTGATGTTTAATCTCCCTGAAGTCCTGTGTATGAGATCCTTACAACTTCAAGTCTGAGCAGTCAACAAATATGAGCTGCTTCAACACTTTGGTCTTTGTGCCTTGGCTAGGGAGTGAAAAAAGACTTGGTTTCAGATAGTTAGTTGCTAATCAGTATCTCTTCTTGACTATACAACTGAATACCACAAGAAATGAGGTTCACACTTGGCTACAGTGCTTTCTTTGATCATGCTAACTATCACTTGCCAGATTGGCATTCCGGATGAGATACTGAAGGATTGAAAGTGAATTGGCTGACTGCAATAAATCATACTTTAGTACGAGCCTTTGCATTGAGGACAGGAACAAAAGCAAGCAATAACTGATTAAATAAAAATAGTGCCAAAACAAAGTTGCTGGAAAAGCTCAGCAGGTCTGGCAGCATCTTTGTAGGAAGAAACAGAGTTAACGTTTCGGGTCCGGTGACCCTTCCTCAGTACTGTTCTCAATTCTGAGGAAGGATCACCGGACCCGAAACGTTAACTCTGTATTCTCCTTCACAGATGCTGCCAGACCTGCTGAGCTTTTCCAGCAACTTTGTTTTTGTTCCTGATTTACAGCATCCGCAGTTCTTTCCGCTTTTAAATAATATTAGTACGTCTAAATATCAGTTCTGGCATCAATTAGTACCACTGAGAAAATACATTCTTGGTATAAGCATGTTTTCCCTTGAGAAACTGAACTTGTTCCTAATAATATTCTTAACAATAATTATAAATTTAGTAAATTACTGGACCAAAGTTGATGATTGAGTGTAATGAGTAATTCCATATGACAGCTGAAGTGCTTAGTGGTTATAACACTAATTCCCAAATTACCATCAGTTGTAACAATACAGCTGTCCTGGAATTTGTTCCAATTGAATAAATGAGTTCAAATTAATTTTAGAAATATTTGAAGGTTCACATTATTTAAGCTAATATAGTCTGTGGATTATTTGGCAATAGTAATACACGTTTTCAGTCACAATATCATGCGACCTTCAGAAGCAGCAACATAAAAACCTGGCAAAAATAATATTCCAGCTGACTACAAAGAATGCTCATGGAACAGAAGGCCACTCATCTGTTTTTGAAATTTTGGAGGTTCACACAACTGAAAATTCAATAGATTTTGATGGCTGCTCACTAAGGATGAAATATTGAAGGGTGACGAGCATTCAAATGGCTGTATGACTGAATGCACTATTCAGGGAGCTACTGAGGTCAATCTTCACTTTTGGCCAACTACACTGGCAGAATGTGGTGACAGACTCCTCATTGAAGACTTAGAGGCTGGAGCCATTTTGAGGGTTTTCAGTGTACGTGATAAAGCTACAGGCATTCCAATGCAGCTTGCTTCTTGGCCTCTGGGGATTCTTGGCCTGGTGTGGCCTCAGAGTGGACTTCCAGTCCTGAGATGATTCCTAGAAGCATGGTCCCACCATGGCTAGGCACTTAAGAAAGACTGTAATATATGAACTTTCAGCTTTATTTCTTTATTTTCTGCTTAAAACTAAGAAGGTCTGCGATGTGTAACCTTAACCTTATTTCATCTATCTTACACTCCACTATAGTTACTACAATATTTAGTTTTCAACTTTGTTCCTTCTGTCTTGTTCTTAAGATTCTGTGCCTAGGTATTTGTACCTAAGATGGCGTCTTGGATGGCAACATTATAAACTTTTCACTGTACTCCTGTACTTTTGTACTTGTACATAAGACAACAAAATCCAAATCAAGAATCAAAAATTCATTTAGGTCAGCTGAAATTTAGGACGGTCTGACGACCTCAGGTCAGGAACATGCTAAATCTGGGAGTGGTGTGACAATGGTGGGTTGTTGGCATTGGGATGGAAGCACAGTCCGAAATTATTGTTGGAGAATTCAGAGGAACTCTTGCTGCATCAGTTGCGGGGTAGGTTATTAGGAGAGAATGTGTTAAAGACACAGTTTACAGAAATGATTCCTACATCTTACCTATTCCTAGACCCTTTGCATATCACAAATATCTAAAATAGAAAAGATTGTCACTCCAGTGCTCTCTGATTTTTTTAAAATTTGGTATTACTATGTCGCTTAGATACAGTGCTTTTAATGTTTCCTTGTGTAAGTAACAATTGCAGTTTCTAACATCAAACTACCACAAAATAATATTCTTCTCCACTGCAATAATGGAAGATTTGGAATAATGGAAGACGCATGGGTCATGTTGCTGTTCTGTTTATGAAACAAGCTGTTGCCGTCAAAGGGTTTGCAGGGACTTGTTCTACAGTTGAGCAAGCAGCACAGATGTTTGTTAAAAGAAGTCAAAGCTTTACAACCAAAGACTTAATATATGTATTTCAAACCCCTCAAAACAATAGCTCCCAGGCACTGAACCCATCCTTAATACCACAAAGGCACATTATTAGGATGACTCCTGACTATATATCAAATTAAGACACAAAAGGTGTTTATCAGAAACTGCAGCTGCTATTAGTGGCCACTTCCAACTCCTTTCCCATGCATATTTACATCCTTTAATTATCTGAAACAAGTGTTAGGAGGCTAAGGAATGGAAGTCTAGGCAGCCTTTCAATTGAAATAATGTTGCACAGTTACATTTATGACTTCCTTTCTTCGCACTGCCCTGTTGTATCAAAAAGGCCTCTTCTGCTTGTTTCCTCAGAAATGAGCATAGTCTTGTGGTTTTGCTCTCTCTCCATGCCTGCAAAGGTTTCTTTTATTACATCCTGCACTTGCAGCTTGTTATTTTATCGTAGACCATCTTTTTCTGGTGGTGTTTCTGGTGATATATAGATCTCAGGAACTGACCCAGAAAATTCCACAACACTAAACAATCACTGTGTCTAACAGAACAGCTGTCAATTTATTGTGTGTTATTTGTAGGTTTGATAAATTGTAACCCTCCTTTCCCTTCCCTCCCCACACAGCCATATCCACAGAACTGTGACTACCATTCTGCTGTACTGACAAATTGGCAGTGAACAGATTGACAGTCATTCTTGCATCATGAGAATGCACAGTTATTAGGACTACTTGTTCTCTTTTCTCCATGTGCATTAAAAAATGTAAAATACAGGAACTGATTGATTAGCTTCTGCGTAGAAATACCAATGTGTTTGTCTCATATGAACAAAGGAATAAAAGTTCAGCCCCTCAACGCTGTTCTTTCATTTAATGGGATCGTGGGCTAATCTGTGGCCTAACTCCAGTTACCCATCTTTTCCCCTTTATGAATGCTTTCAGGGATGTAACCACATGTCCATTGCTAGCAAGGTCAGCATTTGTTTTGTCCATCCCTAACTGCCTTTGAACTGAATAGCTTGCTAGTCCATTTCAGAGACAATTAAGGGGCAACCACATACTGTAGCTTAATTCCTTTGGTTAATAAAAATCAACCAATCTCAGATTAAAAATTAAAAATAGATCTTCCATCAATTACTGTTTGTGGAAGAAGTTGCACACTTCAATCAATATTTGTGTGTAGAAACGCTTCTTAACTTCACTCCTGAATAGATCTGGATGCAACCATGAGCCGACAGTCCTGGACCCACTTTAAACTTGTAATTCAGGAAATGTCTGATCTACTATGTCAACTGTTTTAGTAATTTGTGTATTGCCTGCACTGCACTGGAGCACCTTGATTACCTCCACATGCCTAGCAGTGCAACTTGAACTCATAATCTTCTGGCTTAAAAAAATACAAGAGAACTATAAAACAGATCCATGACAGTAATACAATATAAAATTTTGTAGTTCATCCCCAAGATGTGGCTGGAGCAGCAACCAGTGTTCATTCTTAGTTACCCCGGAGAATGTGTAGATGAGCTGCCTTTTTGATTGCTGCAGTCCATTGGCATGAGTACACCACAATATTGTTCAGGAGTGGGCTTTGACCCAATCATAATGAAGTAACACTGAAATTGTTCCAAGTTGAATGGTGTGTGACTTGGGCGGAAATGTATAGGTCATTTATATTCATATGGTAGAAGGTGTGGCTTTGGAAGGTGCTGTCTAAGGAACCTTGGTGTGTTGTTGCAGTACATGTATATGGCTGGTTTAATTCTGTTTTTGGTCAATGACAATGTCCAGGATTTTGACAATGGGAGACTGGGTGATGATAATGCCTTTGAATGTCAAGGGAAGTAATTAAATTCTTTCTTGTTGGAGCTGCTCAGTGCCTGGCACCAACGTGGTGCAAATGTCACTTGCCACTTATCTGCCCAAACACCAATGTTGATCAAACACCAAAATCCTGAAACTATCTCCATAACAGCAGTGTCAATGCCCCAACACCATATGGACTGCAATGGTTCATGGTGAGTCTCCATGACCTTCTCAAGAGAAGTTATAGATGAACAATAACGATTCATCATTGCTAATGATGCTCATATCCCATGAACAAATAAAAATGTCAGAATAATCTTATGTTCAGGCCGAATATGTCCAAGACAGCAATTACTTGAATACTATTTTCATAGAAATTGTAAGGAAATTTCTACCATAACAGGACTCTTATATTTTATGAATGTTTCCATGGAATAAAACATAAAAGGACTCATTCTGAATATCACTGCATTACATATTGTATATAGCAGCCTCTCATAACACTCTTAATAAAAGGTCCCTAGGTGCTTCACAACATTATCAAAACATTTCTCATTGGAACATGTAAAGAGATATTAAACGTTTGGTCAAAGAAGGTGTTGATTTGAATTGCAATACCTCTCCTCACTTTAGATTAATTGACCGTTGATAATGACTGCCCAGGCATCTACCTCTGAAATAAGTTTGAGTAATGAAGAGCTGCGGACACCCAGGGAATTATAAGCCAGCAGAACAGCAGAGTAGAACATTTAAAAACAAAACTCCAAACACAAAACTTATTTTTAGCTACCATTCACACCATACATGATAAGCAGTTTCTTTCATACCTATGGCAAACTGCATAATTCTTCTAGAAAATTGATTCTCTGCAGCCTTCGGTGCATAAAATTATTATTAAAACTTTATGAAATTATAGTAGCTTCCCTTTGAGACCTAATGGCCATCATCTGAAAATGCATGGCTTTATTCTGTTTTTGTTCCTGCTTCTTTGAACATTTTACATGGAAGCGTTGAATCAATGCAATCAGAGTAACAGAGAAAGGTTACGCTCTCACTCTAAGAGGGTTAAGGTACAGTATTAAATATCCTAGTTTGTTTTGCCATGTGTCTTGATTGCTTGTAAGCACAATTCATCGGCCAGTCTTAGCTGACAAAACAATAACTTTAGAGCAATAATTGTGTTTCAATTAGTGAATGCTGTGTTCTAAATTCCCATATTTCCTCTTCTGCCCTATTGAAAGCATTAGCTAAGGCTTGGAACTAGACTACAGCTTAACAGGTGCCAACTGCTGTCTGCCACCTTTAATAAATGGGCATTTGTCACATGTGTAACCAATGTTGTGAGGTTAATTGATTTTTCATACACTACTTTTGTGGAGTTTGAATTCACAGTACTCCTGACATTGAATATTAATGGAATGAATGCGAAACTCTTACACAAGAGGGACTGTACACATAATTTCCAAATAATAACATTCTATTATTCAGAAACAAAAATAGACATTGCTGGAAAAGCTCAGCAGGCCTGGCAGCATCTGTAAAGAGAAATCAGAGTTAACATTTCAGGTCAAGTGCCCCTTCCTGAAAACTGATGGTAGATAGGAAAATGTCAGTTTATATGCAGACGATCAGGTGGGTGGAGGGGGTAAGGAGTAAATGATAGGTGGGGATAAATTAATGACAGTGACCCACCTTATCTTCTGCATATAAACTGACATTTTCCTGGCTACCATTAGCTTTCAGGAAGGGTCACTTGACCTGAAATTATAACTTTGATTTTTCTCCACTGATGCTGGCAGACCTGCTGAGCTTTTCCAGCAATTTCTGTTTTTGTTTTTAACATTATATGAATGCTTTGTGTTGTGTGTAGGTCACACAATGCAAAGCATTCATAGAATGTTAAAAATATATGTGTAGTTGTCATCATTATCAAATAGTCAAGAAATATATTGCACACATATTGTGAAAGGACCAGCACATTTCATAATCATAAGCAGGCTTGAGAAATTGCTGGAATCCATCTGTGAAGAACCAGTAATTTAGTGATTAGCAAGTCTTAATTATTAGTCAAAAAAAAAACCCAAAGAACTGCAGATGCTGAAAATCAGAAACAAAGACAAAAATTGCTGGAAAAGCTCAGCAGGTCCGGCAGCATCTGTGGAGAGAAATCAGTGTTAACATTTTGGGTCCAGTGACCCTTCTTAATTGATTAGACAAAATAAACCAGGTTTTATGAGAAAGATATCACAGTTAATTAACCTGCTAGAGCTGGTAAACATATAACTAGGTAGATAAAGCAAAACAAGCAGATAATGTACATTTGAACTTACAAAAGCCATTTGATAATAAATGGCTGTTACACAAGGGCTCACAAAATTAAGGGTGACGTATTAGCATAGATGAAAGAATGAATACGAAGAGTAGGAATAAACAGATCATTTATAGTTTGGCAGGCTATTACCAGTGAGGTGTTGCTCGGTCCAACTCTGGGGTCTCAGCAATTTAAAATGCATATTAAGAAATTAGATGAAGGGAGTGATTGCCATATTGTACCCAAATTTACAGTCAATACAAAGTTAGGTGGGATAGTAAGTTGTGAGACATTCACAAGAAATCTATGAAGGGATGTAGATCGTTAAGTGAGCTCTCAAAAATGACAAGATAGAGTATAGACGAAATATTAGGATATTGACTTATTAGAAAGAGTTAAAATGTAAAAGATTTGTTTAATATTAGGAATTATTAAATGATGGTGATGAAAGGGATTGAAGACTCCTTGTACATCAAACATGGTAAGTTAAAAAATACAAGTACAGGAAGCAATTGGGAAGGAAAATATTAACTTATCGGATATTAACCTACATTTTAAGAGATTGTACAGGAGTTGTTACTCCTTACTGGGGTAGCACACTGGAAATTAAGTATTATCATTAATCCAAGAGTCATCACAAAGGTTAAAAATTTTATAAATGTATGTAAGATTCCCCAATTTACTTGTCTTTCAGTCATAGTTTGGCAGAAAGCACGGGCCAGCTTCTGTACAGGTATTTCTGCTATAACACGTTTCATTAATGCGAATTGGCTATAACGTGATTGATGAATAGTGGATGCTGTTCAGATAACGCAAACTTTCTACTGTACCGTATAGCAATTTCCCTATAACGCGATTTTCCATGGCGATTTTCTGTAGTGCGAGGTCGCACAAGAATGCAACCATTGTGTTATAGGAGAACTACCTGTACTTGACAAAAATATATAAATTCTATCTACGTATAAACAGTTATAAGCCACTGACATATAACTTTACTAATTTAAATTCTAACCCATACAGACATACGTACAGATACAAAAAAACAAATTTGTATTGTAGGTGGAGAAAAAATCTGGGAAGTTAATTCAATAGTCCCTGTAAACAGGGTTCACGAAGATGATAACAAGGTGTAGAGCTGGATGAACGCAGAAGGCCAAGCAGCATCAGAGGAGCAGTAAAGCTGATGTTAGGGTCCAGACCTGAAACATCAGCTTTCCTGCTCCTCTGATGCTGCTTGGCCTGCTGTGTCCATCCAACTCTATACCTTGTTATCTCAGATTCTCCCGCATCAGCAGTTCCTATTATCACTAAGATGATACTTTTGGCTTGCCAGGATTTGTTGCTCCTAAATCTTTATTTTCCAGGTAATTTCACTTGCTTTCAGGGGGCACAGAATGACTAGTTCACAACTTATAAAGTCTCTAACTTATCTATCAATAGCAGCAACTGTTGAGGAGGAATAAAAACTGGCTTTCATCAGGTTTTAGGATATTTTTTACTGCAGAGACAAAGACCTTCCCTTTCAGATGTCCAAAGGCTCTTGACTGTCCCATTCACACCCACAAGCTGTTTAGTTACTTGGGAACCAATCATATAGCTGCTGGTAGGCAGAAGGTATTTGACATCAACTCCACAAACCAATCAGATACTTTTTGCTAACTGAAACCCATTTTGTCTTTTTGTTTTCTTTTGCATTTTGGTCTACAATCAAAAATGTAAAAAAAAAAATTAAAATGATACAGTGGTTACAGAGTAAGGAAGTATACCTGTAATTACACATGGCTTTGCTGAGACCACATCTGGAGCACTATATGCAGTTTTGGTCTCCTTACTTAACGAAGGATTTAGCTGTCTTAGAGGTGTGGCGAATGTTCACTAGACTGGCTCTTGTAATAGGAGTGTTATCCTATTATACAAATGCTGCCACCTCCACACTTCACATCAGCTGTGATAAGGGTCATCTAGATTCAAAACGTTAGCTTGGTGTCTCTTCATGGATGCTGCCTGGCCCGCTGTGATCTCCAGCATTTTTTGTTTTCAACACAGATTCCAACATCTGCAGTAAATTTGCTCCTATATTGTGTTATCCTAAGAGGACAGATTGAGTAAGAAGAATCTGCACGAATTGAAATTGTGAAGAATGGGATGTGATAAGACATAGGAGCAAAAGTAGGTCAGTCAATTCATTGAGTCTGCTCCACCATTCAATGTGATTATAGTAGATCTGACACCCTCAACTTCACTTTCCAGGCTTTGCCCCATAACCCTTGATTTCCTTACTGGTTAAAGAATCTTTCTATCTTAACCTTGAAAAGATTATATATTCCAGCCTCTATGGTGCTCTGCAACAAGGATTGCTACAGATTGACTCCTTTTGACAGAATAAATTTCTCCTCATCTTAGTCTTAAATGGGCAATCCAATTCTCTGATATTATACCCTTTGATCCTAGACTCTCCCAAAAGGGGAAACAATCTTTCCATATCTACCCTATTAATTCCCTTCAGCATCATATCTATTTCAATAAGGTCTTCTCTTATTCTTCTAAACTCCAATGAGCACAGGTCCAACCTACTGAACCTCTCCTGACATGAAAATCTCTCCATACCCACAATCAATGCAGTGAACCTTCTGTGGACTGCCTCCAATGTTAATATGTTTCCTTAGGTAAGTGGATCAAAGCTGTTCACTATATTCCAGGTATCATTTAACTAGTGCTTTGTACAATTTCAGGAAAACCTCCCAATTTTTATACTCCATTTTCCCTTTGAAATAAAGGCCAACATTCCATTTACCTCCACTATTACCCGCTGAACTTGTAATGCGAGCTTTTTGCGATTTAAACACAGGAACTTTCAAATCCTTCTGCTCCATACCTTTCTGCATGTAAATAATATTCAGCTCCTCCATTCTTCTTGCCAAAGTGCATAATGTCACATTTTTAAACATTGTATTCCATCTGCCAAGTTTTTGCCCACTCAATTAACCTGTTTATATCCCTCCATGGACTCCTTGTGTCATCTGCACCACCTGAGTTCCCACCTATTTTTGTATCACCTGCAAACTTGTTTAAATTACTTTCACTTTCTTCATCCAAGTTATTAATACATATTGTAAATAGCTGTGGCCCCAGCACTGATCACTGTGGCAGTCCATTAGATGTAGGTTTCCATCCTGAAACCATCCTCCTATCCCGATTCTCTGTCTCCTATTAGTTATCCAATCCTCTATCTATGCTAATATGCTACCTCAAAAACCATGGGCTCTTATTTTATTAAGTAGCCTATCATGCAGTATCTTATCAAACACCTTCTGAAAATCCAAATATTCTACATCCGCTGCTTACCCTATTCCTATCCTGCGTGTTACGTCCTCAAAAAATTCTAACAATTCTGTCAGGTATGATTGCCTCTTCATAGATGCATGATGACTCTGCATGATCATATTATGCATTTCTAATGCTCTGCTCTGGCATCCTTTATAGTAAACTTTAAAATCTTCCCAATAATAGATGTTAAGCTAATTTACTTATAATTACCTTTCTTTCATTTCCTCTATTTAAATAAAGGTTTTACGCTGGCAGTTCCCTATCCTCTGGGACTGTTCTAGAATTTTATTGAATTAAAATCTGACATGGTGGGACTTGAACCCCTGTCCCCAGGTACATGTATCTGGGGTTTTGAACCATCAGCTTCCCAGAGAACTATTTCCCTAGCCTCATTCACCAAGTGGCCTTTGTTTATTTAGTTTCACTCTCATTCCTTTGTAATTACTCTTATTTAAGTTTGGTACAGCTGTTTCCAGCAGAAGCTGCTCCCTGACAAACTGATAGCTATATTCTACCATGTTCTGGTCACTGGTTGGATCCACAACATATTGTTCGAGATAAATGTCCCAAATATACTCTAAATTTTTGCCATGTCAACCTCTGCCAATCTGACTTTTCAATCTGCAAGAAGATTAAAGCAGCAGGATTGAGCTTAAGAGCCACGAGGTTATGCTACAGCTCTATAAAACCCTGGTTAGACCACACTTGGAACATTGTATAAAAACCAAAAGAACTGCGGATGCTGTAAATCAAGAACAAAAACAAAGTTGCTGGAAAAGCTCAGCAGGTCTGGCAGCATTCTCCTATTTTCTGCATATAAACTGATGTTTTCCCAGCCACCATCAGTTCTGAGGAAGGGTCACCAGACTCGAAACATTAACTCTGTTTCTTCTTTCACAGATGTTGCCAGACCTGCTGAGCTTTTCCAGCAACTTCTGTTTTTGTTCCTGATTTACAGCATCCGCAGTTCTTTCCAGACACCCAGCCCTGCACCTTGTTGTCTCGGATTCTCCAGCATCTGCAGTTCCTACTATCTCACATATTCCCCTCCCCTCCCTTGTCCGCCTTCCGCAGGGACTGTTCCCTCTGGGACACCCTGGTCCACACTTCCTTCACCCCAAAACCCCCCCACAGACCCACGGCACCTTCCCCTGCAACCAGCAAAGGTTTAACATTTGCCTCCTCCCTCCCAAGTATCCAAGGGTCCAAACATACCTTCCAGGTGAAGCAACACTTCACCTGCACTTCCCAGAATCTAGTCTACTACATTCGCTGCTCACAATGTGGTCTCCTCTAAATTGGGGAAACGAAGCGTAGACTTGTCGACTGCTTCACAGAACATCTACATTCAGCTCGCAAAAAAGACCCTGAGCTACCTGTTGCCTTCCACTTTAACACACCATCCTGCTCCCTGGCCAACATCTCTGTCTCTGGCTTGCTGCAGTGTTCTCGCGAAGCTGGAAGAACAAAACCTCATTTTCTGCTTGTGTACCCTGCAGCCCTCTGGACTCAATATTGAGTTCAATAATTTTAGGGCCTAAACTCTCCCATGTCCCAGCCCCCTACCCCACACACCAGGCCTTGTTATCACATAGCCTGCCATTACACACTACCCATTGTTAGTCTCTAACAGTCCCCATTAACAGCTATTCACCCTCCCAGCCAGATCATTATCAACCCCTTTGTCTGTCCAACTGTTCTTCTCTCTCTTTGGGCTTTATCCCCACCTATCATTTATTCCTTACACCCTCACCCCACCCTATCTTCTGCAAATAAATCAATATTTTCCTGGCTACCATCAATTTGAGGAAGGGTCACTGGACCAAAAAGGTTATCTTTGATTTCTCTTCACAGATGCTGCCAGACCTACTGAGCTTTTCCAGCAACTTCTGTTTTTGTTCAATATGTGGGTACCTAACTTTCATTGTGGCCACAGTTCAGTTAGCCTTTATTAAGAGCAGAGTATCTCCTGTCATTGCAGATATTGATCAGTTACATTACTGTCAGTGCACAGGAACACCAGATCATGATGAAGCAAAAACAGAAGTTGCTGGAAAAGGTCAGCAGGTCTGGCAGTGTCTGTCCTCCGGACTCAATATTGAGTTCAATAATTTTAGGGCCTAAACTCTCCCATGTCTCAGCCCCCCACCCCACACACCAGGCTTTGTTACCACATAGCCTGCCATTGCACACCCCCTGTTGTTAGTCACTAACAGTCCCCATTAACAACTACTCACCTTCCCAGCCTGATCATTATCAACTCCTTTGTCTGTCCAACTGTGTTTCTCTCTCTTTGGGCTCTATCCTATCGTTTACTCCCTACCTCACTTACCTCCGTAATTTCTTCATATAAACTGACGTTTTCCCAGCCACCATCAGTTCTGAGGAAGGGTCACCGGACCCAAAACGTTAACTCTGTTTCTTCTTTCACAGATGCTGCCAGACCTGCTGAGCTTTTCCAGCAATTTCGTTTTTGTTCTTGGAATATTGTGTTCAGTTCTGGTCACCTCATTATAGAAAGGATGTGGAAGCTTCAGAGAGGGTGCAGAGAAGATTTACCAGGATACTGCCTGGACTGGAGGGCAGGTCTTATGAGGAAAGATTGAGGGAGCTAGGGCTTTTCTCATTGGAGCGAAGAGGATGAGAGGTGACTTGATAGAGGTTTACAAGATGATGAGAGGCATAGATAGAGTGGATAGCCAGAGACTTTTTCCCAGGGCGGAAATGGCTATCACAAGAGGGCATAATTTTCAGGCGATTAGAGGAAGGTACAGGGGAGATGTCAGAGGTTGGTTCTTTACACAGAAAGTGGTGGATGTATGGAATGCACTGCCAGTGGTGGTAGTACAGTCAGATACACTAGGGACATTTAAGTGACTCTTGGATAGGCACATGGATGATAGTAAAATGCAGGTTAGGTTGATCTTAGAGTAGGATAATCGGTCGGCACAACATTGTGGGCCAAGGGCCTGTACTGTGCTGTACTGTTCTATGTTCTAAGTTCTAAAGTCACCCATGATTGATGTATTGCCTTATCTCATTAAAACCTGCAATATTCAGAGTGATTAAACATGCCAAGAATCTGAAACATAGGATCAGCCTTTGGGACTGAGGTCATTTCTTCACTCAAAGAAGCTGTGAGCCTTTGGAATTCTCTGCTCCAAAAGGCTGCAGATACCCTGTCAATGAGTACTGAGCTCAAAGATCAGCCATCAGTTCTAGCTGCATACCTCAGATTTTATAGCATCAATGAAGGTTGTCTTGCTCCCTAGGCCGAGGCCTCAGCTAACCTAGCAACTAAAGGAAAAGAAGAAATATTGCACAGAACAGATAATTGTTTTTATGGCACTGCACGTGGACCAAAAATGCAGTGTATTTTCTCCAAGCCCGCATAGCTAATCTCTTCTCCTTCTCGAATCAGATCCTCTTCCCTGTGAGCATTGGGCGTCAGTCATCATCCAACCATTTCCTGCTATCACTGAACTACCTCCTGTGTTTACTGACCATTTTATCCTACAATTACCAATCATGGTCACCAAAGCCCCTGCCATCACTGTGCCCCCATCTTCACACCTCTGTGATCAATCAGCCTTTATGATCATTAACTCCATTAGGAATATTGATCCTCAGCTGCCACCAACACCTAATGCCATCAATCATACCCACCTGTCCCCATCAATAATGGACACCATGATCAACAACTTTCTTCTCTGATCAGTAACCACAAGGCCATCACTAACTCTGACAATTATTGAACACCCACACAAATAACATATCTCTACATCACTGCTCCCCTCACAATAACCAATTCCCTCCTATTAGCACTGCTATCTCTGACCTGTCCATCAATGATCCCCCTCCTTGACCAGTTACAATTCCACCACCATTGACATTGTGCCTAAGTAATCACTGATATAACAAGGTGTAGAGCTGGATGAACACAGCAGGCCAAGCAGCATCAGAGGAGCAGGAAGGCTGACGTTTCGGGCCTAGACCCTTCTTCAGAAATGAATAATCACTACCCATTTGTGATCACTGGCCCCATTCTGTGATCCCATCCCTCAGTCTATAACCAAAATGTCATCCATACTGGGATGTTAAAACTCTATGGCATTTAACTGATCAATACTCCTCTCAGCACCAGCTTAAAATCCCCATCCTAGTAAATATCACCTCCATTAGCTTTCTTTCTCTCTCCACAGGTATTATATAATCTTCCAAGTACTTATGATACTTTGAATTTTTATTTCATATTTCCAGCATCCACTGTATTTAGCTCTTATTTAATATGACATTTATATTACCAACATACTTCAGAAACAGCATCATCCAGGGATGGGATTAAAAAAAAACCATAGGTTAGGAAAGACTTTGGTCCCTGTCTTCTCCAAAAGCTGTGGTCAACTTGTTGCTTTCAGAGCTGGCATTTTATATCTGGCTATTGTTGGCTAAGGTGTCTGTCAGCACATATCTGTCCATCAATGTCATTTTTATATTATTTCTGTTTGCAAATTATAAGATCTTACACTTGAATATATGTGGCTTCTTGCACATGTAACTGAGCCACACTGTAAATCCAACTGATGATCTTAAATTGGTTGTTCGTGTAATTCTTAGCACAATCTGATTGTTTAGCAAATGCTGTCCATTTGCTGAATCACATTGAATGCAGGAGGCTATGTTCTTAGTTTGATCTGATTGGATACGTACAGAGAAAATGCTGAAAAAACTCAGCAGGTCTGGCAGCATCTGTGGAGATGGAAATAGAGTTCATGTTTTGAGCCTGAAATGTTGAGTTCTCCAGAAGTGAGAAAAATATTAGTTTCAGACTTTCAGAATCTAGTATTTTTCCTTTATTCTGGTTCGATACACACATCTTATGAACAGCAGATTTGGGTCACTGGGGCGTATGGCCTATATGCCTGCTATCGCACCAACATTGTAACTCATACACCACACCACCCATTCTTGTTGTTTTTAGAATATCTATTTTCATTTGGTAGCAGCATCCATTAGCGGAGAATTCCACTCATGTTGCTACTGCAGTGTAGTATAATGAAATGGCTAGCTTCAACTGTTGATTGAATTTGTAAAACATCTAACCCTTACATGGCAATCTGAGGTAACTGGATATTTTTTCAGGACCAAAGGCTGTGGCTTTGGCTCCATTCATGAGTTTAGTCAAAATACATCAAGCAATGATCTAGTCAGGGTAGCCATGGTCGTGCAAGATAGCTTTGATGCGCTCGATTTCTGCGCCAAGCTTACACAGTGAGCAAATCGCTTGGTTTCTACATTTCAGGTGTTGAGAGATTCCTGGTGGATTATGGAATTGTTGGAATCCCAATAGATATATTGACTGGTGATGGTGAGATTGCAGTAGTCAGTAATAGAGAACTCTTTGGCAGATTTCAAAACCAGTGCTTTGAGGAAAGGGAGTTTATTTCCATTACAAGGGCAAATTTGAGCACAGGATAAAGCCTATTAACATATGTATGGAAAAAAATATGTTCCAGTTCAATTTCTAAGTGAAAGCAATTGATTTTCACCTTTTAATATTCCGGCAGTTCCTATTTATAAGATCATCTACTTGGCAAGAGCTCCAGCATTTGCTGGGTTAAGCCTAAATTTCCGCTACAGTGTGAGGCAATCAAACATAACAGATGCTTAATCTGTGGGAAAAGGAGTTAATCTGTCTGGAGCACCATAAAACTGAAAATTAATTGCACCTTGCCAGTGGAATATAATTCCAGGATGTTGTCTTCCTTTCTGCTCTGAGCCTGCCCTCCAGCATTACTTGAACAAAAAAAAAATTAGACAAACATGAAGCTCAGCCTAAAAGGCAGAATCTGCATGAACTTTATGATTAAAAAACTCACGCGAAATAAGTGAAAAAAAACTTTTAGACACAGGAAATGAAAATGCAATCAAATTTGTAGTTGCTTAACGATGTTGTTCCAAAACACAATAGTTGTCTCAATCATCACTGATGTTTTTATTGCATGTCACAGAACAAATTTGTTTATTTACTCTTGCTTCTTGTTTCAGGTAGTTTTAAGGTCTGAGAAGTGCTATAGATGCATTATCCCACGCTTCTGGTGTGTCACTTGTTCACATATTATCGTTATCACACAGTTATCAGACACATCTGAACACATTTTACACAATGAAACCTTGCCTAATTTTTTTCCAATGTAATGTGTAAAAGTTACACAAAAATAGAGTTTAATATATAGCATGCAGCATGCCAGCTATTTTTATTCTGATCATCAAACCAAATTTTATATTTTAAAACTAGATACAGAGGCTGGAGAGATGGCTGCCTGAGGATAACCTGACTTATTTTATGGATTATAATCACTTCCCTGCCTCAAGAGGGACCAAAAGAATAT
>NC_063332.1:40488302-40504056 GCF_021869965.1 Rhincodon typus | reverse complement strand
AGACTCCATTTTCTCCCCCTTGGTCCAGGAACTCCCTACCTATGTCCGTGACACCACCCACGCCCTCCACCTCCTCCAGAACTTCCAATTCCCCGGTCCCCAACACCTCATCTTTACCATGGACGTCCAGTCCCTCTACACCTGCATTCCCCATGCAGATGGCCTTAAGGCCCTCCGCTTCTTCCTGTCCCGCAGGCCCGACCAGTCCCCCTCCACTGACACCCTCATCCGCTTAGCCGAACTCGTCCTCACACTCAACAACTTCTCTTTCAATTCCTCCCACTTCCTACAGACAAAGGGGGTAGCCATGGGTACCCGCATGGGCCCAAGCTACGCCTGCCTCTTTGTAGGTTACGTGGAACAATCCCTCTTCCGTACCTACACCGGCCCTAAACCCCACCTCTTCCTCCGTTACATTGATGACTGTATCGGCGCCGCCTCGTGCTCCCACGAGGAGCTCGAACAGTTCATACACTTCACTAACACCTTCCACCCCAACCTTAAGTTTACCTGGACCATCTCTAACACCTCTCTCCCCTTCCTGGACCTCTCTGTCTCCATATCGGGCAACCACCTCGAAACCGATATTCATTTCAAGCCCACCGACTCCCACAGCTACCTAGAATACTCCTCCTCCCACCCACCTTCCTGCAAAAATGCTATCCCCTATTCCCAATTCCTTCGCCTCCGCCGCATCTGCTCCCAGGATGAGGCATTCCACTCCCGTACATCTCAGTTGTCCTCGTTTTTCAAGGACCGTAACTTCCCCTCCTCGGTGGTCGAGAACGCCCTCAACCGTGTCTCCCACATCTCCCGCACCTCATCCCTCACACCCCGTCCACGCAATAAAAACCAAAAAAGAATCCCCCTCGTCCTCACGTACCACCCCACCAACCTCCGGATCCAACGCATCATCCTCCGACACTTCCGCCATCTGCAATCCGACCCCACCACCAAAGACATCTTTCCCTCCCCACCTTTATCTGCTTTCCGGAGGGACAACTCTCTCCGTGACTCCCTTGTCCGCTCCACACTCCCCTCCAGCTCCACCACACCCGGCACTTTTCCCTGCAACCGCAGGAAGTGCTACACCTGCCCCCATACCTCCTCCCTCACCCCCATCCCAGGCCCCAAGAAGACTTTCCACATCAAGCAGATGTTCACCTGCACATCTGCCAATGTGGTATACTGCATCCGCTGTACCCGGTGTGGCTTCCTCTACATCGGGGAAACCAAGCGGAGACTCGGGGACCGCTTTGCAGAACACCTACGCTCGGTTCGCAACAAACAACTGCACCTCCCAGTCGCGAACCATTTCAACTCCCCCTCCCATTCCTCAGACGACATGTCCATCCTGGGCCTCCTGCAGTGCCACAACGATGCCACCCGAAGGTTGCAGGAACAGCAACTCATATTCCGCTTGGGAACCCTGCAGCCCAATGGTATCAATGTGGATTTCACAAGTTTCAAAATCTCCCCTCCCCCCACCGCATCCCAAAACCAGTCCAGCTCGTCCCTGCCTCCCTAACCTGTTCTTCCTCCCACCTATCCCCTCCTCCCACCTCAAGCCGCACCTCCATCTCCTACCGACCAACCTCATCCCGCCCCCTTGACCTGTCCGTCCTCCCTGGACTGACCTATCCCCTTCCTAACTCCCTACCTACACTCACCTTTACTGGCTCCATCCCCGCCTCTTCGACCTGTTTGTTTCCTCTCCACCTATCCTCTCCTCTATCCCTCTTCTATCCGCCTCCCACTCTCTCCCTATTTATTTCAAAACCCCCTTCCCCTCCCTCTTTTCTGATGAAGGGTCTAGGCCCGAAACGTCAGCCTCTCTGCTCCTATGATGCTGCTTGGCCTGCTGTGTTCATCCAGCCCTGCACCTTGTTGTCTCGGATTCTCCAGCATCTGCAGTTCCTACTATCTCTGATTAGATATAATTTTTGTTTTCTCCTCACCAAGTCTCAATGCTAGTGCCATGATGTCTGGGTTGTAGTTTGAGTTTGCTAAATGTGTATGGTCCACTAAAGGAATATCTGCGAGGCTGATGTGATACTTGGACTGGATCATCTTAATCTGGGAGAACTCTATATCACACAGGTATGTGAAGTCAAAGTAAGCTTTCTCTTTAAAAGCACAGAATGATAGGAGTAGGTATTTCCCTCCATTTCTGCTTCCCCAAAAACTGCTGTCCCTTGATTTGAATTGCAGCTCATTATCATTTTGCAAATCATCTCCATGTCATCTCCACTGCTTTGAAAATCAAAACACTTGATGGAATTTGGTAACCAATCCACCAACGTCTATATGAAGAAATAGGACAACCATAATGATTTGTTCCATCACATCCAATTCTGAAATCATTTGTTGAATTCTTCTGCTAACTTGGTCAGGCATGCACAGATGTTTTCCAGGTGGAAACATTTTACTTCGATTTTTTTTGTCCTCGTATTTATTTGCTCCAAAATTGGGAAGTGTTGCAGTAATTTACTTTTTGATTGGGAAACCCAATTTTGTTTTCAATCCAGCAGTGGTCACATGTGTTAAGTTGACGCCCATTCCCTGCATTCACAGTTTAGTTCATTTAAGTTTTGATGTTTTGTCCGTGAGAAACATGAAGTTGAGCAACCACTCATTGTCTGACAACTCACTGCACACTTCACTCCTTGAGTTAAGAAAAGTGATGACTTCAGGCATCAGATCTAAAAATCTTTGCAGGGCATTCCCTTGACTAAGCCAGCTCACATCAGCATGGATGATGAATTCACCACAGTCAGTATCAAGTTAGTTGAGCAAGGATTTAAACAAGTGGTGCTGAAGGGCTCTTGTTCAAATCGAGTTTCAAATCTTTAAAACAACTTTCATTACAAGAGAAAAGCCTATAACATTACCTACTAATGCTACTGGTGCATTGTACAAATGTCAATTGATAAAAGAAGAGAAATCAGGATTATTCTGCAAAACGCCACAAAGCTCGCATTTATTCTAAACATAGCTGTGGTGGAAACCATTTTTTTTTTGATTGAAACCCATTTCTCAAGCATATATCTTTTGAATTCATTGTAGATCTCCTCACCAAGCAAAAGGGTGAGAAGATTGTCTTTAGTTTTTATTCTCTTAAAAACCATGCACACGAAAGCCAGCAGCTGGGCTCTATCAGTCATGTTGATGGATTCATTGAACTGCAGTGAGAAGCATTCACAGTCCTATAGGTCCTGCTGCACTTGCTGAGAGACGTCTTCGGACACAAAGTCCATTCATCGCACTGCTGAGAAAGCACCAAGTGATATACTCTGGATTGCCACAATTATTTCCTCTTTGTTCTTGAAGTCTTTGAATAGTCAATAGCCACAGATATTGCTTGTTTAATTACTTCGCCATCTGTAAATGATTTCTTTTGTTTTGTCAAAATGTTGAATGATGCTTCCGTGCAATCCTTCCCTGTTGCTGCTGGTTTAGAAAAAAATGATTGTTGAGCTTTCAAACTGGCCTTCAACTTGTCAGCTTTCTTTGTCCAAAGCATGCTGCTCAAGAGAAAATTATCCTTGAATTTATTTTGGAAATGATCTTTTATAAATGGTGTCATTCCAAATCCCCCTTTTTATTTATCAACATACTTTGGTGACATAGAAGGAAAACACTCATCTTTTACAATTGTGAACCATAATTTATTTATCCGTTCTGTGTGGAAGTTGTACATTTTTGGTTTATTTCTAGATGACCCAGCTTCATCACTCATTATTAATGTTTCACCTTGTAGCTGATCACACTGCAGGGTAGCCTTTGGATATACACCTCTCAAACATTTTTTTGCATTCATTTAATAACATTTGTCAACAGTTTCATGGTTATCATTAGACTTTTCTCAATGAAGTAAAATTCAACCATGTTCCACGGTAGGATTCGAACTGGTCCCCAGAACATTACATGGGTTTCCTGGATAAATAGTCTAGTGATAAGTCCACTAGGCCATTGCCTCCTCACAGTCCAAGTGTGGAAGCTTGTGAGGTCCCTTCCATGGCCATGATTTGTTTCCAGGGCCTCTGGTCAGTTTGTGTTCCTCAGATATTGGATGTGGGATGCAGTAGCATTCATCATAGTTTTTCTTTGTCCTGCACAGACCTATTAGATAAACAGCTGAAGTAAAAGCAACGGCACGTGTACAGAGAATGAGTGCGATTAGCTGAGCTGCTCTTGATGGGCTGAATAGCCTCCTACACTTCTAGTACTGGCTTTACACATTCATTTCTAGTATACTGCTTTTTGGTTTGTTCGCAGTGCCACCACAAACTGCAATGAGAGTCCATCTGGACCAAACTGAAGCACAACATAACAATCTAGTAAAGTCAGTATAGACCATGCACTTTTCTCTACCGCGCAACTCCTGGAAGCAGAAGTCATGCAGTAGCATGATGATTGATTCATGCACAACGAGGGGACGAGGGTGGGCAGTGACATTGACTGTCAGAGGCTCCATGATCAACCAGTCAATTGTAATCTTCACGGTAGAGACCAGGGCTCTTGGGTAACAAGTGGGTCAAACTAAATAAGGATGGTACACCAGATGGGTTTTTTTGACGATTGGTGATAGTTTCATGATCATTATTACCGAGCCTGGTTTTCAGTTACAGACTTTATGAACTGGGTTTAAATTCCACCAGCTCCCATTCTGGAATTTGAAGCTATGTCCACAGAGACGTGGTTCCGTGGGCCTGGGCTTCTGAATTGCTAGCCCAGTCACATCACTATCATATCGCCCTCCTCCCTGACAACAAGTTACAGGAGGTATGGAGGTGAAATTAATCCTGGTAGGCAGCATAAAGTCATTCATAGTGAATCAACTGCTCCTTTTACATCTTGCTTGATTTCCATTTCCACTGGCAAATGGGTAATTGAAAGGGGTGTGAAATTGGCCGTATCTGCATTGAGAAATATTGCCCAGATAAAAGTCTTTTTAATCTTCTGAACAATGTTGTAAAAATTGCACTGGTACTGATGTATGCCAACACCATAAATGTGCTCATCAGAATTTCCATTAGTCAGTCTGTCTTACAAAATCATAAAGATGTTATTTTACAAACTGTCTGCAATTTTAGTAGAAATACAGAACATGAGAAATGTATAAACACATTATATTGTTCTGACATATAGAATTCTTGCTTCACAGTCCAATTAGAAACAGAGCCTACATCATTCCTTATCTTAGTGCGATTACCAATTTCATACCAATTTGTGTCAATTATCAAACATGGCTTTGTACATGATCTCATCAAAAATTGTATTTGAGACTTCTAATGTTATTCGAGAGAACAGCAGTTGAGAAAAAGGAAATTTTCCACCCACTGATCTGGACATCAATCAATCCTCAGTTTGAAAGGTGGACTGCCTGTTGACTTATTGTCCACGCTCCAAAATTCAGAAATCTTCAAATAATTAAAGCTTGTGTCCTTTATATTTTTAATCAAAAATGTGTTTCTATATTTTGGGCCATACTTTCAGCCAAAAGGTTGATTAAAATCAGGGATGTGCATAAGGGGCCAGTATTAGTCATCTTGAAACAAGGTATTGCAATAGATCATGAAACAATGATTGACTTGGTCCAACGATTGGTGAACTGGTAAGAAGAGGGCACAGATCAAGGATTAACATGGAAATAAGCAAAGGAAGCAGTTAGAGGATGTTAGTGTGGTGATTAGGATTGGTGGGGATGTAGGCAGCAACTATAGCATAATTTAGTAAGGAATTGATTTTAAAAAGTTAAGAAGTTTAAGAAGCATAAAGAAAATGATAAAGGATACTAAGGTGTGATTAGAGTAGATAGTTCCAGTAATAGAGATACACTGAACCTGATTACCTTCTACTGTACTGTATTCTCCATTGTAAGAATAGTCAAATGAGCCTACAGGACATGCCAGACTTCCGGAAGATTACGGAGGTGGCTGGGCAGAAAAGTGAGTGTGAGATGGCTGGTAACTTAATAAGACCCTTCTCCCACCATTACGAGAGCTATTCAGTTGACAGGTGCCATCCCCTGTCCTCCTCCTCCTCCACTGTGACTGAGGAAACATTCAACCCATGGCAACTGGGAGGATCCAGCATTTCTGGATAATTTAGTGAGGCCCTCAAATAAAAGCAAGATACTATGGAGGATGGAAATCTGCAACAAACAGAGAGTATGCTGGAGAAACTCAGCAGCTTCTGTGGAAAGAGAAACAAAGTTTACATTCTGAAAGAAAACTCACGTCGACTTCACACCACAGATGCTGCCAGACCTGCTGAGTTTCTCCAGCATTCTCTGTGTTTGGCAAAGAGCCCCTCGACTTCCAGTGTGGAAAGATTGCTACATCTGTGTCCGCAGGCCACCTTGAGGAAGAGGAAGAGCTTCCCCTTCACCCACCCAACAATAGTAGTCCAGAAGCTATGCCATTATTATTTAACAATTCTTTTAAACATTACGCTGAGAACAAACTCCACCTTGAGGTGCCCTCTCTCTCACCCTTGCCTGCTTTATCAGGCTGCTGTACGCTCAGTGCAGGAGGGTTTCCTATTAGGCCTCTAGCACTGGGAGCATGCCTGCCATTCTCAATTGGGCAGCAAGTGTGCCTCTGGTCATTGGTTTGAGAATTAGGTTGAGTAATTATTTCTAACATGGTCCTGGGCAGCAAACTGCCTTCAATCCTGACATCAAGGTCACAGCCACAAAAACACAATGACATTGAAATGAGGGGGGAGACAGAGAAACATGATACACCCTGAGAACAGGCATGGGGATTGATATCCAACTGACCTGCGCCTGCTGTTTCTGATGCAAGCAGAACACAAACTTTAAGCGACCTGGTCATTCGAATGACTGTTACATACACGAAACGCTAACCATGTCGCTGATGCTCTGGGGACCACAAAGACTGCAGTAATTCAAAAGGCAGCTCACCACCACCTTCTTGAGGCCAATGAGGGAGGGCAATAAATGCTGCTAAGCCAGCGACATCCACACCCCAAGAACAAGTAGAAACCAAGTAATTATTTATTCATAATCACAGCATTACAATGTTAGCCTTGATGGTCACATTTTAATAACATGATATGGCATCTCAGAAACGCTTGTGAGGTATATTTCTTCCTGCAGACGTTGTGTGCTGGCTTCTATAGCCACAAATGGACAGAATGTCCATTCCACACCTCCCCAAAAACTGACCCCAAGTGAACACAAAATATGGCACAATGTAATATCATCACACCACTCTCCAACCTTATGGAATACAGGAGGGCATGGAAATATACAATGCACTCACCATTTTGTAAAGACTAATTAACAAGATATTGAGAGTTTGTTCAGGACCTAATAGCGTGCAATTTCTCATTGCCTGCAGCATTTTTTGGTCATCAGATGTGAATACATTTGGGAGTATTTTAAGCAGCTATAACAAGGGCAGAAGAATATTTGGACCATGGATAAATGCAACAGCAGCAGTTCTGCTTGGGAAGGTGATAGCATATTTGTTCCTTTAAAACTTCACTTTGAATCTTGCAAGAAAGATAAAGATGAAAGGTTCCAAAAGCAGACTGCCTTTAAATGAGTAACTTCCTATTCACAGCATCACTTCTTTTCTTGCTACAGGGGCAGGGATAGAAACCCCAGGGGTACTCCTGTCCCAAGCTGATGAAAGCACCTCTGCCTATGACCTGAACATAGTGGATTCCCTGAACCCCAGGCTCTGGGGACGCATTGGGCACTGGTGCACCCCACTATCCCGGGCACTGCCCCCTGCCACATGATGTCCCTGTCTACAAGCACAAGTGGTGGTGTGTAAGTGGGAACATGTCGACCAAACAGTTTCCCCTTCGACTCCCTTCACCTGTTGGAAAACGTAAAATCCAATCCTATGGCAGGATCATACCAGCACTTAGCTAAGGGTTAATTTTGTTCAGTTTCACATAGGGTTTTTCTCTCTCTAAGAGGCCCAGCCTCTCATGCTATCTTCCCAAATGTGTCTCATTATCTATGCAAAATGCCTCTGTGGCACCTCATTCATTGTACCCATGCAAGTGCGGTAGGTGGAAATAACCACCGCTGCTGGGATTCCCAGGCTTTTCACTTTAAAAAGCAGTTGTGCATCCAGTCAAACATTGGCAGTATAGAGCTGTCCTCATGGTTCATTGCACGGGCCCCGGAAAATGGGTGCCTCACTTTGTGGACAGGGGCCTGGAGCTGCTAGTGGAGAGGTGGTGTGAAGGAGGGAAGTCCTCTTCCCCCAGGCCGAGCTAAGGAGGTCAAATCTCCTTATTCTGTCAGCCTAGTCTGAGATTGTCATCTAGGGCAATGCAGTCCCCACAATCCAGAGAAACGCTCAGCAAGGCCACATTCACCGGGCTGTAGAGGTACAGACCCTCTGGTCCTGACTGCTCCAAGCTAAGCCTCTGTACCGTTCTAGGACGCTGCACTTAACATGCCAGGTCCTCCTGATAGAAGGCTGTCTCCTTTAACTTGACTCAGACTTAGACTTGACCATTTGCTTGATGCACTGTCACATACTCTGCTGAAACATGGTACAGGCTTGAGATTGACGTAGCACAGTGGCATAGGACAGGAACATGAACATCTCCTTGACTGATCACTGCTGGCAAGCTAGACAAGCTACCTGGCCTTGTTTCTTCACTAAACATCAAGGCAAGACAGAAATACTCAGAGCATTTCAGCTCTGACTGAAGGATCAAAACACAAAAAGGCAAGGCAAAGCAGGATTACTGTGGATACCCAATAAGACACAATGTGGGTGTGCAGTGCACGCGATCACTGCACATGGGCTCTGAAATGTTTATGATTACTTTCCATGTTGGAGGCCCAGAGGAGCAAGCAGCAAGCTGGTGTCACTGGGCAGGCCAAGTGGTATTATCGCTAGACTATTAATCCAGGAACTCAGCAAATGTTCAGGAGACCCAGGTTCAAATCTCACCATGGCAGATGGTGCAAACTGAATTCAATAAAACATATCTGGAATTAAGAATCTAACGAAGATCATGAAACCATTGTTGGGAAAAATCCCATCTAGCTCATTAATGTCTTTTGGGAAAGGAAATTTGCCACCCTCACCTCAGCTGACCAGCAATGTGGTTGACTCTCAACTGCTGTCTGAAATGGCCTAGCAAGCCACTCAGTTCTATCAATCACATCGAAATTTTAACAAAGAAATGAAACTGGACGGATCACCTGGCATCGAACTAAGCACCAGAAAAGTCAATAGCAGAAACTGCCCTGTCGTCCCTGCAATGTCCTCCTCACTAAGATCTGGGGACTAGTGCCAAATTTGGGAGAGCTGTCTCAGTGACTAATCAAGCAACAGCTAGTGGAATCATATTATAGACAATGTCCAAGACACCACCGTCACCATCCCTGGATATGTCCCATCCCATTGGCAGGTCAGACCCAGCAGAGGTGGCGACACAGTGGTATACAATCAGGAGGGAGTTTCCCTGGGAGTCCTCAACATAGACTCTCGATGCCATGATCATGGCTTCAGGTTAACCATGGAAAGTAATGAAACTTGCTGCTGATTACCACATAGCCTCGGTTGATGTTGAAAGCACTGAGGATGGCAAGGGCACAAAACGTATTCTGGGTGGGGGATTTCAACGTCCACCACAAACAGTGGCTCAGCTGCAGTACTAATGATCAAACTGGTCAGGTCCTAAAGGACACAGCTGCTATACAGAGTCTGCAACAGGTGGTGAGGGAACTAACAAGAGGAAAAAACATATTTGACCTCATCCTTACCAATCTGCCAGCTGCACATGCATCTGTCCATGACAGCATCGGTCAAAGTAAATACCGCACAGTCGTTGTGGAGACAAGGTCCCACCTTCACATTGAGATTACCCTCCAGAGTGTTATGCGGCACTATCAACGTGCCAAATGGAATAGACTTCAAACAGATCAAGACTGGGCATCCATAAGGCGCTGTGGGCAAGCAACAGAAGCAGAATTGTACTCTGGCACAATCTGCAACCTCATGGCCTGAAATATCTTCCACTGAACCATTACCATCAAGCCAGAGGATCAACGCTGGTTTAATGGAGAGTGCAGGATGGCATGCCAGGAGCAGCACCGTGCATGCCTAAAAATAAGGTGTCAACCTGGTGAAGTCAAGTGTGTGCCAAACATCATAAGCAGCAAGTGTTAGACAGAGCTAAGTGATCCCACAACCAACGGATCAGATCTAAACTCTGCAGTCCTGCCACATCCAGTCATGAATGGCAGTGGATAATTAAACAACTCACTGGAGGAGGGTCCACAAATATCCCCATCCTCAATGATGTGAGAGACCAACGCATCAGTGCAAAAGATAAGGCTGAAACATTTACAGCAATCTTCAGCCAGAAGCACTGAGTGGATGATCCATCTTGTCTCCTCCAGTGGACCTCAACATCACAGATGCCAGTCTTCAGCCAATTTGGTTCACTCCAAGTGACATCAAGAAGCCACTGCAGGCAGTAGATACTGCAAAGACTATGGGTTCTGATAATATTGCAGAAATTCTACTGAAGACTTGTGCTGCAGAACTTGCCACTCCCCTAGCCAAGCTGTTCCAGCAAACTCCCCACTGGTTGGAGTCATAACTGACACATAGGAAGATGGTTGTGGTTATTGGAGGTCAGTCATCTCAGCTCCAAGACATCTCTGCAGGAGTTCCTCAGGGTAGTGTCCTAAGCCCAACCATCTTCAGCTGTTTCATCAATGACCTCTCCTCCATCATATGGTCAGACGGGAGGATGTTTGCCGATGCTTGCACAATATTCAGCACCATTTGCGACTCCTCAGCTACTTAAGCAGACCATGTTCAAGTGTAACAAGATCTGGACAATATCTAGGCTTGAGCTGACAAGTGACAAGTAACATTTGCACCACACAAATGTCAGGCAATGGCCATCTCCAATAAGGTCAGAAGTCACACGACACCAGGTTATCGTCCAACAGGTTTATTTCAAATCACAAGCTTTCAAAGCGCTGCCCATTTTGCCACTTCACCTGACAAAGGAGCAGTGCTCCAAAAGCTTGTGATTTCAAATAAATCTGTTGGACTACAACCTGGTGTTATGTGACTTCTGACCTTATCCACCTTAGTCCAACACCGGCACCTCACATCATCATTTCCAATAACAGACAATTTAACCACTGCACCTTGACATTCAATGGTGTTATCATCACTGAATTCCCGCTATCAATATCCTGGGGGTTACCATTGTCTAGAAACTCAACTGGACTCACCATAAAAACACAGTGGTTACAAGAGCAGGTCAGAAGCTAGGAATACTGTGGCAAATAACTCACCTCCTGACTTCTCAAAGCCTGTTCGCCATCTACAAGGCACAAGACAGGAGTGTGATGGATTACTCCCCACTTGCTTAACGGGTGCAACAACACTGAAGAAGATTGACACTATCCAGGACAAAGCGACCCACTTGATTGGCCCTACATTCACAAGCATCCACTCCTTCCACCACTAACGCTTAATAGCAGCGATGTGTACTATTTGCAGGATTCCAAGATCCTTTGGCAGCACCTTCCAAACACATGACCACTTCCATCTAGAAGAGCAAGGACTGCAGATACATGGAAAGACCACAACATTCAGGATCTCCTCCAAGTCACTCACCATCCTGATTCGGAAATATATCGCTGTTCCTTCACTGTCGCGGGGTCAAAATCCTGGAATTCCCTCCCTAACAGCACTGTAGGTCAACACACAATGATTCAAGAAGGCAGCTGTTCACCACCTTCTCAAGGGCAATAAGGGATGGGCAATAAATGCTAGTCTAGCCATTGACACCCATGTCCCAAGAGTGAGTAAAACAAAAAGGTCTGACTTTCACACCAGGCATTATCGACTTTTGGTTGCTATCCCGTGGAAGTGAGATTGGGAAACTTTATAACTGAGGCAAGATTAACGAATAATGACATATTAATGCATCCTGATGCATGTATATAGGTTTCCTAATGCTCAGTAGTGAGAATCCTGTCTCCCTGCTCAACACTTGGTTGGAAAATGAAAGTTTTTGCTCTCATGTTGAGAAGCTCCTCACTGGCCATCTCACATAACTTTCCCATATTTCTTGCCAATGCCTATGCCATTTAGGGGCTGGGGGTACTCAACCCTGGTTGTCTGAAATACTAAAAGTGCTCTATTCCCTAATATTTATCATCCTCGCCTTCTTCAGCACCAAATATAATTGAAAGAGGATGTGAAAATAGACCTTTCAACTTTTTCAGACCACCAGTCTGAACCTGGACCAGACGAGAAAGTACTAATGCTTGTTCCCAATTCCATTCAGTCTACATGTCTGACCACAATCCCTTCCCAATGCATGGTCAGCTTTTAAAGCAAATACATTCAAAGAATGAGACCATCAAAACTAAGAATATTCCAAGGTTATGCTAAATTTTAGAAACAACAAGCTCATTTTACTTCAATATTTCAATTGTCAATGATTTAATGAATATTGGCATTTCATCACATAAATTCAGGAAGGTCATTCCATTATACTGCATCAAAAAGGTGATTCCACAATTTTGAGCTCCCAGCAGAGTGTCACATACTCACGAACCACTTTTGAAGATAAAATTGAAATATAGCAGCCCTGAGGTTCTGACCTATACCCCTAAAATGCATGGCTCCCTGTAGGAAATATCAAATTCACTCAAGTGTCCAGTTTGCATGTAATAATATCCATTCAAGCTTGTAGTTTTTCTGAGATCATTTGATGGTCACTGAATTTAAGTAAGTTCAACCAAAATGCTTCTAGATGTTACTGAAAGAAAATGAGTAATATGGAAAAACATGGGATTTGGAGTGAGGTTAATGATTCATGTTGGATGCTTCGTCCAAACTGTGAGGTTTGAGTAAATAAAAAAGTCAGTTTTTGTTTCTGACTGAATAAGTTCTGGTGGAGTGTTCTTTCCTTTCAGATGTTTGCTGTTTTGTGAGATTCAATTTTCATGAATTAAAAGTTTAGTCCTAATTTTAAGCTCGGTCATTTGGCGATATATGGAGGTGAGGTAAGAATGATCTTAAGATCATAAAAAATAGCAGCATGAGTAAGTCCTAAAGCCTGGCGCCTCAAGACTGCTCTGCCATTCAATAGGCTCGTGGTTGATCCAGCATTCCTCATATCCACTTTCTTGCCTTTTCCCCTCAATCTCCGATGGAAAATCAGAACCAACAACACTTCTTCAGTATTCCTGTCACTCATCCATGTAACTCCTGGGGTTTTCCAGAATGTGGAGACTGTACATTGCAAATAGGTAGAGGCCTTATACATATATATTGATAGATAGATAATGTCGTCAAGACCCCAATATAATTTTGCTGTGACTAATCCCAGGTAAGGTTTCTCCATTTGTTACAATTCCAGATGGGATTTCACAAAACATTAAACTCCCCAGTGAGGAGAGGTGAACTGTCTCTCTTTAGCACTTTAAAAAGAATCAATTCAACCAGGTTTTCTTGAATCGACAAAAATAACAAGTTCATTTATTACAAAATCAAACAAAAAATAATAATGCAACTCACATGCATGAAGATTAGAAAATAAAGTCCAAAAAGATAAAAATTTTAAAAAAGATTCATTCTCTGAATTGGTCAAAGAGTGTTTAGCTGAACACTGCGGCCATTGCAGGGGATGTTACCAATATCATTGACCTTAGCAGCTGAACAGTCTATTTTGAGATCCTTGACTTTGTAGTGGATTAAACTCTTTTGTTCTGATTTATTTCAGCAGTGGCTAACTGGTGGGACATCAGACTGGAAGACATATTGTTTTCTTTGCTTTACCTGCAATGCAGGGTTGTTTTGACTGTAGACCTCACACTAGTCCACACATGAGAACATCAGGCCACTAGCACACACAGACCAGGGCTGCAGTCAGTTTTTTTTATTTCTGAAAGGACAAAATCACAAGAACTTTGCAAGAGGTCGCTTTCTTCTGAGAAAGGGGAGATAGTCAGTCCCATATTATCTCTTCCTGTAATATTTACAAAGAGAACAAAGAGCAATACAGCACAGGAACAAGCCCTTTGGCCGTCCAACCCTGTGCCGCCGCATTTTGCCATTCCGTACTAAAGCTGTCTTCACTGACAGGATCCGTATCCCTCTATTCCCTTCCTACTCACGTATTCAAACAGGTGCTTCTTGACTGCTCTCTCTGTTTGAAGTTTCCTGACACTGTACGGGTGTGACATTTTATGAGACCCACACAGGATTTTGCCTGACAGTGACTAATTTATATCTGCAACTGAATTTATATCTGCCTATGACAGAATTCTTTTAAAAAAAACACATTTTGAATCCAAAAAGGAGGAATTTCATTGTATTTCAGATCTAGAATCATAGAATATCCAGTGTGGTAGCAGGCCATTTGGCCCATCGATTCCACACCGACCCTCTGAACAGCATCTCACCCAGACCTTCCCCCTACCCTATTCTCGTAACCCTGCAATTCCCATAGCTAATCCATCTAACCTACACATCCAAGGATATGAAGAAAAGACAGGAAAATGGGGGCAAGGATTAGCAGGTTAATCAATTAATTCCCAAACAGGCTTGATGGGCTGAATGGCCGACTTCTGTTCATATATCTGTTGATGTTATAGATTGCTCAACCTTTCATCATAAGACAATTCCCCATTCTGGGTATTAGTGTAGTCAACCTTCTCTGAACTACCTCCACTGCAATTACATCTTCACTAAGTATGGTTTCCAATTCTGTGCACAATGTTCCACATGTAGTCTCACTAGTACCCTGAAGTGTAATCTCCCAATTTTTGTATTCCATTCCCCTCATGATAAAGAATAACATTCTATTAGCTTTCCTCATTACATGCTGTGTCTGCATACAGACCTTTTGCAATTCATGCATGAGGACACGCAGTTCCCTCCACAACTCAAAGTCTGCAATATCTCTGGACTAGGTTTCTTTTTTATTCTTCCTGCCAAATGGATTTTCTTTTAAATCATTCATTGAATGTGGATGTTGCATTTATTGCCTATCCATAGTTTTCCTTGCCTTTTGAATCACTGCAGTCCATCGGTAAAGGTAAACACAATATGGGGGAGTAAGATACAGGATTTTGACTCAGCAATAATGAAGGAAAGATGATATATTTCCAAGTCACGATGGTGAGTGGCTTGGAGGGAATCTCACAAGCGGGGATGTTTCCATGCATCTGTTACCCATATCTTACTAGACGGTAATGGTTATGGGTTTGGAAGTTGCTGTCTAAGGAACCTTGATGAATTATCCTACATTAGACTCCATTCTTCAGATCTTCACTCATTCACTTTACATGTCTATATTTTTGTTGCCTCCTCACAACTTTCCTACCTATAAGACATTGGCCATTCAGACCAGAATCTGCTCTTCAATTTAATTAACTCATGGCTTATCTGCTGATCTTCAATTCCACTTTTTTCCTTTATCCCCATAACCCTTGATTCCCTTACTGATCAAAAGTCTATCTCAGATTTGAATAGATTTAATGACCCAGCCTCAAGAGTCCTCTGTGGTAAATAATTCCATAGATTCACTTCCCTTTGAGAGAATAAATTCCTCCTCATCTCGATCTGAAATGTGCAATCCCATATTCTTGCCCTCTGGTCCTAGGTTCTCCAACAAGGGGAAACAACCTTTCCAAAGTTGGTGGAGTTGTGGATAACGCGGAAGGATGTTGCAGGTTACAGAGGGACATAGATAAGCTGCAGAG
>NC_063332.1:40404884-40487802 GCF_021869965.1 Rhincodon typus | reverse complement strand
GCCAACTTGGCAAAAGTATATTCATTTCTGTCATGATGTGGGGGTGCTGGTGTTGGACTGGGTTGGACATAGTTGGAAGTCACATCACATCAGGTTATAGTCCAACAGGATTATTTGAAATCATAAGTTTTCAGAGTACTGCTCCCTCGTCAGGTGAAGGATTATTGATTTAATTTGATTTTTTGTCACGTGTACCTAAGTACAGTGAAAAGCTTTGGTTACGAGCAGTACAGGCAGATCATAGTAAGCAAGGGCATACAGATCATAGGGTGAAATTAAAAAAAACTTGAACAAAGGCATGCAGGTTACATCGCTGAGCGCTAAGCAAGATCAACATTAACAAGATTATCATTATTTGAAGTCAGAGAGTCCATTCATCAGTCTAATAACGGCAGGGATGAAGCTGTTCTTGAACTTGTTGGTGCATGTATTCAAGTTTCTGCATGTCCTGACTGATGGAAGAGGTTTGTGGAAGAGCATTACCAGGGTGGGATGGGCCTTTGATGATGGTGGCAGCAAGCCATGTAAATGGAGTGCACAGATAGAAGGTTGTCTTCTATGAGGGTCTGGGCTGTGCACACCACCTTCTGTAGTTTCTTACGGTCCTGGGCAGAGCAGTTGCCATACCAGGTCATTATGTACCTGGACACTGTGCTTTCAATGGTGCATCTGTAAAAGTAGGTGAGGATCCTTGTGGACATGCCAAACTTCCTGAGTTGCGTGAGGTTTAAGAGGCATTGTTGTGCCTTCTTGACCATCGCATCTACGTGGGAAGTCCAGGACAAGTTGTCAGTTGTTGTCACTCCTAGAAACTTGACGCTCCCAACCCTCTCAATTTCAGCTCCGTTGATGTGTATGGGGACATGTTTCTCCTCCTTTCTTTCTGAAGTCAATGATCAGTTCTTTAGTTTTGTCGATGTTGAGAGAAAGGTTCCCTTTCTATATTCTGCCTCATTGTTGTTTGATATCCATCCTACTATGTTGGTGTCATCAGTAAACTTGTAGTTGGCACTCATTCGAAATGGTGGACTATAACCTGGTGTCATGTGACTTCTGAATTCATTTCTGTCATCCAAGTTACTAATATATATTGTGAATAAGCATGGACCCAGCACTGATCCTTGTGGCTCACCACTAATTCCAGGTTGCCATTCCGAAAAAGTTCCCTTTATCTCAACCCTTTGTCTTTTAATCATTAGCCAATCCTCTATCAAGGCTAATATACTACCTCTAACATCATGAGCTCTTATCTGATAAGGAACTCCTTATCAATTGGCTTCTGAAAATCCAAATATATTACATCCATTGCTTTCCCTTTATCTATCCCAGAGTTACCTAGAGTCATACAGAATGGAAACAGACCCTTCAGTCCAACACATCAATGCCAACCAGGTATCTTAAACTGAACTAGAACCATGTGCCTGCATTTGGCCCATATCCCTCTCAAACTTTCATGTTCCTGTGCTTGTCCAAATATCTTTTAAATGTTGTAATTGAACCAGCCTCCACCACTTCCTCTGGCAGTTCATCCCATACATACATCTCCCTCTGTGTGAAAAAGTTGCCCCTTGGGTTTCCTTTAAATCTTTTCCCCCTCACCTTAAACCTCTGCCCCCTAGTTTTGGACTCTCCTGTCCTTGGAAAAAGACCTTGGATATTCACCTTATCTATGCCCATCATGATTTTATAAACGTCTATAAGGTCACCCCTCAGCCTCCTACACTCCAGGGAAAAAAAGCCCCAGCCTCTTCAGTCTCTCCTTATAACTCAAACCCTCCAATCCAGACAACATCCTTGTAAAAGTTTTCTTTACCCTTTCTAGTTTAACAACATATTTCCTATAGCCAGGTGACCAGAATTGGACACAGAATTCTAAATGTGGCCTCACCAATGTCCTGTACAGCTGCAATATGATGTCCCAACTCCTATGCTCAATGTTCTGACTAATGAAGGCAAGAGTACCAAAGAAGGGTCTAGGCCCGAAATGTCAGCCTTCCTGCTCCTCTGATGCTGCTTGGCCTGCTGTGTTCCTCCAGCTCTACACCTTGTTATCTTCTTCACTACACTGTCTACCTGCAATGCCACTTTCAAGGAACTATGAACCTACACCCCTAGGTCCCTCTGTTCAACAGAATTCCTAGGGCCCTACCATTAACTGTGAAAGTCCTGTCCTGGTTTGCCTTTCCAAAATGCAACACCTCATATTTATCTAAATTAAATTTCATCTGCCAATTCTTGGCACATTGGCCCATCTGATTAAGATCCTGTTGTACTCCTGATAACCTTTTTTTTAGTCCACTATACTGCCAATTCTGGTGTCATCCACAAACTTACTAACCATACCTCCTATATTCTCATCTAAATCATTGATATAAATGATAAATAACAGTGGATCTTTGTGGCACACAGCTGGTCACAGGCCTCCTATCTGACTAACAACCTTCTACCACAACCCTCTGTCTTCTACCAACAAGCTAATTTTGCATCCGATTGGCTATCTCTCCCTGGATCTCAAGTGATCTAACCTTACAAACCAGTCAGCCATGCGGGACCTTGACAAAGACCTTACTAAAGTCTATGTAGACAATGTCTACCGGTCTGTCTTCATATATCTTCTTGCTAGCCTCTTCAAAAGACTCAAACAAATTTGTGTGACATCATTTCCTATGCACAAAGCCATGCTGACTATTCATAATTATGCCTTGCCTCTCCAAATGCATGTAAATCCTATCTCTCAGAATCCCCCACAACAAATTAACCTACCACTGACGTCAGGCTCACCGGTCAATGTGAATAGGTTATGGGATGTACTGAAAGACCTGTGGGCAAGTGCAGTGTATGAGGTTAATAACTACATATTAGAAGCAATAATGCATCATCAGTCATATCAGTTAATGCTAGCTAATATGGAACTTGGTCCTGAGTGAGCTGCCATGAAGCTTGTGGACAGCTATAATTCTGCCCCTGGGTCCAGTTTAACATCATCCTTTTAGCTGGGTGTTGAGGCGTATGCTTTTCTCAAACAGAACAGTCTTCAACATAGCATATGCAGATTGTGACCCTATCTCTTAGATAGGACACAAGATTTTTTAATGGCTTATTGAGTGCAGCAACTCACTTGTTAGAATCAGTCAGAGTAGAAGCAGAAGCCACAAAAACTGAAGAACAAAATGCTCATTGCATCTCTATTGGTAAGGATTCTACATGGGAATGGTCTAGATTTCTTCTAACACTTGCTCGGTGACTGGGCTGTCCATTCCATGAGACCATGCCTGGATTTTAAGTGATTTTACCTTCCCTGTTCCAGCCATTCTCTTGATTTGTCTTTGAAAGTGTTCCTAAATTGTTAGAGGCATTAAAAAATTCCACAAATCAATTTATATTGATACAGTCAACATTTTATTTACATTTGTTTATGCTGCTTAACATGTCTCAGTGCATAAGTTGCATTGCTTAAATTCATGGGAAAACCACAGGTACAGAATTTGAATCAGGAATCTCAATGTGAATAGCCACAAAGCTCTGTACAGGGGCACCTGAAGTTCAAAGGTTTATTTCTCAGTCTATAAGTCATAGAGTAATGGAGTCATACTGCATGGAAACAGACCCTTTGGTCCAACTCATCCATGCCAACCATCTTCCCTAAACTAAACAAGTCCCACTTGCCTGCAATTGGCCCATATCCCTCTAAATCTTTCCTACTCATGTACTTATCCAAATGTCTTTTAAATGTTGTAACTGTATCTGCATCTACCATTTCCTCTGGCAGTGCATTCCACATACATGCCACCCTCTGTGTGAAAAAATTGCCCTTTAAATCTTTCTCCTATCACATTAAAAATATGCCCTCTAGTTTTGACTCCCCTACGCTAGGGAAAAGACCTTTGCTATTCACCTTATCTATCCCCCTCATGATTTTATAAACCTCTTGAAGATCACCCCTCAATCTTCTTCTGTCCAGTGAAAAAAGTCCCAGCCTATCTAGGCTCTCCTTAAAACTCAAACCCTCCAGTCCCAGCAACATCCTAGTAAATCTTTTCTGAACATTCTCCAATTTAATGGTACCCTTCCTATAGCAGGTGACCAGAATGGTACACAGTACACCAAAAGTGGCCTCACCCATGTCCAGTACAACCTTAACATGACGTCACAAATCCTAGACTCTATGGTCTGAGCAATGATGGCATGCTACATTTCCTCAGGGATGCTTCCTCTCCTCCAGCATAACTTCACAAGAAGTGCAGAAGGAAGCCTGTTTAAGTCCATAAACGTTTGAAGATGTGGTGACCAGGCAGTAACAGTTCCAAGGAAATTCCAAGCCTGTAGCTTCACCCACAGGTTAAAGAAGGTCCATTTAATGCTGTGGATTCTGGGATCTGACTCAGTCTGCTGGAATCCAAACTAAAACTGCAGCAAGGTAAAGGCATATTTCAGCATTGCCTCCCAAAATACTCACTCAGTTACAATCAAAGGAACAGGAAATCTACGCCTTGTCCCGGGAAGCCTGACAATTTCAATAGGAGAAAATAGTACAAAGGCTAATCTTGTCTGTTGAGCCTTTGCGAATGAGTTAAATAGCACGATTTCTGATTCTGTAACACTGGAAACCTTCATTTCTTATTCTAAGCATAGCATCAATGCTGAATGTAGAACAATTAAATTGTGGAGTTGCTGGATTTGTACACTTTATTTGCTGCTACTCGACCTTTTCCATTTGAGCTTTTCCCTCTTTCACCTTTTGGAAGTTCTAGCTAACATTACAACAAGATTTCATCTGCCTAGGTACACCGAATAGCCATTCTTCAGGCATAAATCAATGTAGTAAATGTTAGCAACTATTCAAGAAGGGGGCAAACCTCATCTACAGTCCCTTATCTGCACATGCTGGACACCAATCAGAAACCTAGCTGATCCAACTCTTCTTTTGTCCAGGATTGTGAATACTAATTGTACCATCACTCCTGCTGGCCTTATATTGATCAGCTGATTCTTTACACAGACTGGACATTAAATGAGGGATTTTCCTAATTTGTATGGACCCATAGGACTGCACCAGTGCAATTGTCATCCAAGCCTCTAGAGCAACTAAAAGACAGACAGCGATTTCCACCAAAAGATCTTCTATTTGCCCATCCTTACTTCAGGGGAAAACCACAGACAACCTTCAAAATTGTTATAATGGAAGGTGACCATGAAAACCCTCAGGTCAATTTTACCTTGGGGGGAATTTTAACCATGGCATTATGTTCTCGACAAAGAAAGTGGAATGTGCTCGTATTGCGCTGATGCTTCACATGCTTCTGCTTGTTCTCCACGTGGATCATCCTGATCCACAAAACAGGCTGCACCCAAGGCACAAAGCAGAAGGCTTCTCCTCAGGAGACAAACAGACCCATGCCCCAGAGAATGCACCTTCATCTGCCTCAACAGCAACCTTCCAAAGTGCTGTTACATCTGGTCCTCGGGGTGTTTGCTGAATCAGGGTCACTCTCTGGTGAATACATTGTGCACATGTCCCAGCAGCTGAGGGCGACTGTGATAACTGAGTCCTCTGACACTCATCAAAGTCACAAGGAATCTGCTGGAACTGCCTCCTCCTCAGGCTTATTCAATTCGTCCTCATTCAAGGAGAGGTTGTGCTCCTCCTATCGAAACAGGTGTCTATTTTGCATGGCCAGGTTGTGAAATGCTTAGCAGACAATGATTATACATGATACTCTTTGTGGTGCAGACTGCAAGGCCACTTCAGAATAGGCACGGCAGTGGAAGCACAGTTAAATAAGCCAATAGTGCATTCAATGATTGCTCGGGTTGAGGCCTAAGTTTGACTGTACCTTCTTCTGGTGCACTCTGGAAATGTACCATTGGTGTCATCAGTCAAACCCATAGAAGATAACCCTGATCACCCAAGATACAGATTTCAACATGGACTGGGGCCTCAAATAGCTCTGGAGGCTGAGTTGAACAAGATGTAGGTGTTGTGGCAGCTACCTCAGAAACAAGCACAAACCAGACTGGTCATCTAAAGAGGTCTCTTCCAAGCAATCATCTAGGAATCTTTAGATTCTGGAAAAATTTCAGAGGATTTGAAAAATAATACCCTTGATCAAAAAGGGAGACAATAAAAGAGTAACTATAGGCAAGTTAGGTTAGCACCTGTCATTCGGAAAATGTTGATATCTATTGTATCAAATGTCAGAGAAGAGCATTTAGAAATAGATGAAGTGATCAAGCAGAGTCAGCATCATTAGAATCTCTTTATGAGGTAGTAAGCAGGATAGATGAAGGAGAAGCAGTGGATGCAGCATATTTGAACTTTCAAATAAGGTCAACATGTAAGGGCACTAAATACAATAAGACAATATATTAGTATTGACTGAGGCCTGTTATGCCACTGTGGTAGTGTCACTACCTCTGAGCCAGGTGATCTGGGTTCAAGACCCACCTGCTCTACGGGTATGTCATTATACGTCTGAAGAGCCTAATTAAAATATGTAATAGCATGGATAGACTAATAGAGAGTTGAGATAAAGGGGGCATTTTCAGATAGTAACCTGCAATTAGTGGATTGCCACCAGGGATCTGTGCTGGAGCCACAATTATTTACAATATATTGATAACAAAAGTGAGCATACTATTGCCAAGATTACAGCTGACACAAAAATAGGTGAGAAAGCAGGTAGTACGATGACACAGAGTCTACAGAGATATATAGACATGTTGAGTAAGTTTGCAAAAATGTAGCAGGTCAAGTACAATATAGGAAGGTTACGTACTTTAGCAAGAAGAATAGAAGAGCTAAATATTATTTAAATTGGAAAGGACTGCAGAAAACTGAAGAATGGAGTGATTTGGGGTCCTTGTATATTAATAACAAACAGTTAGCATACAATTTTAGCAAATGATAGGAAAAGTAAATAGAACGTTGGCCTTTATTTCAAAACAAATGGAGTATAAAAATAGGGAGGCAATTGTTGACCCATTCAATGTGCCAACTGGCCTACTTCAGCTCCTACATTATAAGGTCATCCATGCATTTATGCATATTGTGATTTTCCTTCTGCTCTTCCTTGTACCATTGCATCCAATAAGGAAAACCACTGACCTCTGGCACAGCTGTACAAAGTCAACTTTTGCAAGTCACCCATTAACAAATGTGAGCTGGGATCAATGAGGTTGTCATGCACCACAGAGACAGTAAGGACTGCAGATGCTGGAAGTTGGAGTCAATAAATGTGGAGCTGGAAAAGCACAGCCGGTTAGACAGCATCCGAGGAGTGGGGAAGTCAACATTTCGGCATTTATTGACTCTTGTCACGCACCACCATCTTAGTCATTAAAGGCAAGACGTAACTACAATGAGTTTGACTGGAATGAGTTCTCAAATAAAGTCTAAATACATCCAAAGTATTGTGCTCGATTAACAACACTAACGAGTTATGAGGCTACAATATCACAGACTGAACGCATATAGTCTGGGTTCTGAGCTTATTGATGTTACTGTACATTTCATACACATAACTAACTGACTGAACACACTGCACTGACTTCCTTTCACAGAAAGAGTGACTGAAGATGGGGAGATTAACATTATACTGGAACATCACGTGAATGTCTTCGTCTCTGGTGCAGAATCTATGCCATAATACAATATTCTCCCTTTCTTTTCAAAGAATAGGAACCAGTTTCTGATAACACTTACAAGGATGCATACAGATATATTGTATCTATACATTCAAATGATGCTTTTGTGGATGTATGATACTGCCAGATCTGGTCCTTAAATACTTATCATGACTTGGCAATGTAGCTTCATTTTGCTGTGTGCAGATGGATGTGTATCATTTGTCATAGATGTGTGCTTGCTGTTTGACATGATATGTTCAGGATTCATGTCTTCATCCTGTGTGCTGGGTGATTGATGATATATCTGTCATCCATTTCTTCACAGTACTTGACCATTGATTATTACAATGTCATATGAACTATGCTGGACGCAGCAACATTATATCTTTCCAGCAACCTATGCATTTTTATGAAAATCTTAAACTTTTACACATTGTCCTGGTTCAGGGTAGGATAATTGCCTGCATGTTCATGATCATGCTTTTGTACCCCTTTCTCTCTTCTTTCCATCACTGCATCATGCACAATCAGTCAGGGGGCGAGACTGGGAGCTTAATGTGCCAATTACTTCTTGGATTTTATTCACATGCTTGCATGTTATTGAAGGAATTTTGGAAGCTTCTTTGGCATTATTCCTTGGTAAACTCGTCTTCATATATTGCTATGGAGCATTGTGTTGTGCTGTTGTGTTAATTTCTCTGGTTGATTGGAGTTCCTACACATTTTAGTCCAACATCCTCTTGCAGAACATATCTTACATGTTTCATGAAGTGTTTGATACTGTCTTTCCTGTGTGAGACAAACCACACTTGATGCAATATTTGGATATTCCATTGAGCCTGGTGACAGACACCTACAATAGTTGTTCTAGAATCAAGTACACGCAGATGCAGCTGGCTTGTAATAATCGATTCAAACATGAGTAAATGCTTCAGTACAGGTTTGTAGCCGTCATTCTTGGCTGTAGTTTTAACTTCAGCTTTGAACTCAGATATGTTGATGGATGGCTGACAGGGTCATCAGCTATCACTTCCTGTCATTAACCAGCTGTCATAACTGGCTTTTAGTGTTCACATACTGCCACCATGATTCAGTTTGTGATTTTCTGTCTGTGTGCCGATGTAACAGATATCACAATAACCAGGTTCTGTTGAGATGGATGTCTTGAATTTTCTTAACATCAGTAACTATTTAAACATTTACAATATCAAAGATTTAATTGGAACATAAGAGCAAGAGCAGGCCATCTGGCCCATTAACCCCACCCGCCATTCAATAAGATTCAATACCCACCCACTCACCTTCACCCTTAATTCTTTTACTGTTCAAAAATCTATCACTCTTTGCCTGATAAGCATTCAACGACGAAGCCTCAACTGCTTCACTGGGCAGGGAATTCCACAAATTCACAACCCTTTGGATGAAGAAGATCCTCCTCAACTCAGTCCTAAATCTGCTTCCTCTTATTTTGAGGTCATTCCCCTTAGTTCTAGTTTCACCCACCAGTGGAAACAACCTCCCTGCTTCTATCTTATCGATTGTCTTCATAATTTTATATGTTTCTATAAGATCCCACTGCATTCTTGTAAATTCCAATGAGTATAGTTTCAGTCTACTCGAGCTCTCCTCATAAGCCAACCCTCTCAAATCCAGAATCAACCGAGTGAACCTCCTCTTCACCCCCTCCAGTGCCACTACATCCTTTCTCAAGTAAGGAAACCGAAACCGTACACAGTACTCACCAGTGCCCTATACAGCTGCAGCATAACCTCCTGGTTTTTAAACTCCACCCCTCTAGCAATGAAAGACAATATTTAATTTGCCTTCTTAATGACCTGCTGCACAAATCACTTATACAAATAATCTGGATTCTTTGCTTAATGCTGTTACTATATATTACACACATATAACTGACTGAATATACCACAGACAAGGTGACTGAAGGCTATGTGAATACCTTTATACTGGAATGCCACATATTATGATGTCATGCAACTGCCTTAAAAGGTACATTGCCTATCTGGTCTAGAATCAATGTCATAATATCCTACCAGCCACACTGACCTCTTTGTAAATTTACAGTAGGATGATAATAACTTTGCTAGCTAGCTCAACAGATATTGCCCCAACTGAGGCCCTTAAGTGCTATTTCACACCTGGACACAGTTTCCGGGCTGGCAAGAGATTAAGGGCGAGGGAGATGCTCAGGAAGACACCTTGGATGGGTAAGTGGGGAATGGGGGTGGCATGTGCATCAATTTCCTCCAATTGAATATTTGTAAGATTGCCTCATATTTCTGTCTATCCAGTACCCAATTACAGCTGATATTCGAGTAATTATGTTTCTGATCATCAATGTTTTCAATGGTGATTATACTGTTTGATCACAACAAATCATATCATCTTCGACTTGGTTGATATTTTAACAATTTTTTATTCTACAGTTAAAAATTTTCTTAGACCGACCGTGCCCACAGTCAGAGTGACAAACATTGTCTTTTCTTTTCTGTCCTATGAGTATTAGCCTATAATTTACCAGAAGCAAATGGACTGTAATATTTCCAGTCAGCAAGATCCCTCACAATTTGAACTTTCCAAATTAATCTGATTCTTCAGATACAATAATCTCTCAATGTAATCCTACGGTTAATGTGAACACTCAGTTAATGTGATTGTACAGTGAATGTGACCTCTGAGTTATTGGGCTTCATCAACTTTTATACAGGACTGTAAAATATTTGAGACAAACACAGAGAATGCTGGAGAAGCTCTGCAGGTCTGGCAGTGATGGTAGAGAGAGAAACAGAATTAATATTTCAAGTCAAGTATGACTCTTCAGAATTCTGAGTTCAGGAGTTCTGAAAAAGGATCATATTGAACTTTGAAATACTAACTCCACAGATGTTTCTCCAGCATTCAATGTGTTTGTTTCAGATTTCCAGCAACCGCAGTATTTTGATTCTATTTTACCAGAGAATATTTGACCCATTGTACCCATCCTGGCTCTGTAAAAGAGCTATCTACCCAGTCTAATTCTGCTGTCATTTCTCCATTTTTCTGGCAACTAATTTCTCAATTATTTTTCCACTTCAATTTTGAAAGCTATAATTATTTTTCTGAAAGAGTTATTCCATGTTCGAAAAGCTTTCTGCATTTAAAATAAAAATAGTTGTCCTAACATCTTCTTTCAGTGTTTTGGAATAATCTGAAATGTACACTTTCTGGTTACCTTCTTCATAGAATCCTTATGGTGTGGAAGCAGGCCATTTGGCCCATTGAGTTCACACTGACCCTCTAAAGATGATCCTTCCCAGCCCTATTCTATCCCTGCATTTCCCATGACTAGCCCAGCTAGCTTGCACATCCCTGGACACAATGGGCAATTTAGCATGGCCAATCCACCTAAACTGTCCATCTTTGGACTGTGGGAGGAAACTGGAGCACCCAGAGGAAACCCACACAGACACGGGGAGAATGTGCAAACTCTACACAGACAGTCGCCCGAGGCTGGAATCGAACCCAGATCCTTGACACTGTGAGGCAGCAGTGCTAACCACTGGGCCACCATGCTGCCCCTTCTCCCAATTTATTTTATCAAAACTGTTCATAATTTTCAATACCACTTTTAAATTTCCTCCTAATCTTCCTGGTTCAAATGAAAAGAGCACCCAGTTCTCCAACCTCCCCAGAGAACTAAGTCCTTTCATCTCCAGTACTATTATGTTGAATCCCTGGTCACTTTTATCATGGCCTTGAAATCCTTCGTAAAGTAAGGCACCCAAAATTGAACATAATATTTAAACTTCTTCCCAAAATGTAAAATGCTTGCAAAGGTTTCTGAGTCAAATGGAAGTGATTCTTTCTTTACATGAATAGTGTGGACGTTGTTGAAGCAGCATGAAAAACTATTCAGGAATGACAGAATACACAGACACAGTTCTTCCGTTAGTGTCTCCAAAAAGATTGCAGACCTTGGAAAAGTCCATGCACATTCCTGCAGATACAGGATGTTCTTGAGCAAGAATGGGAGCAAGACAACAAAATGAATGACACCAGGATTGCTGTGTTGCACCGTAACGTGAGAAAACAAATCAAAATTGTTATTAATAGTCATTTATTGACTATCTGACTGCTTGCAATTCAAATAGCTGTGTACACTGGCTAACTTCCAGCGTTACTGGATCCCATCCAGTGTGAATGTAATTATATGGTGTAATGAACCCAGAATTAAAAGTGGTTTTATAGTTTCTGAGTAGAAGAGCCAAAACTCTTCTGTAAACATCACAAGCTACTGAATTTATGGCTCTTTTCACACTGGCTTTACAACTTCACACTTATTGTAAATTTAGAGAGGAAACTCTAGATGGTGGCACATGTTTGGTATGCAGAGTTACTTGGTCATCACAACTGAAAATATTTTCTTAAAATCTCAGGTTTTGGTAGCAGGCTAATTCTGCTTCTTATGTTCATGGCCATTTAGAGTCATAGAGTCAGAGAGATATACAGCACAGAAACAGGCCCTTTGATCCAACTCGTCCATGCTGACCAGATATCCTATCTAAATCTAGTGCCATTTGGCAGCATTTGGCCCACATCCCTCTAAACCCTTCATATTCATATACCCATCCAAATGCCTTTTAAATGTTGTAATCATATCAGCCTCCACCACTTCCTCTGGCAGCTCATTCCATACAAGCACCACCCTCTGCATGAAAAAGTTGTCCCTAAGGTTCCTTCTATATTCTTCCCCTCTCATCTTAAACCTATGCCTCCTAGTTTGGACTCCCCCACTCCAGGGAAAGGCTATTCACTCTATCCATGCCCCTCATGATTTTATAAACCACAAAAGGTTACCCTTCAGCCTCCGACACTCCAGGGAAAATAGTCCCAGCCTATTCAGCATCCCCCTATAGCTCAAACCCTCCAACCCTGGCAACATCCTTGTAAATCTTTTTTGAACTTTTTTGAATCTTAGTTTCACAAAATCCTTCCTTTAGGAGGGAGACCAGAATTGCACGCAATACTCCAAAAGAGGCCTAACCAATGTCCTGTACAGCCACAACATGACCTCCCAACTCCTATACTCAACGTACTGACAAATAAAAGCAAGCGTACCAAAAGCCTTCTTCACTATCCTATCTTCCTGTGACGCCACTTCCAAAGAATTATGAACCTACACTCCAAAGTCTCTTTGTTCAGCAACACTCCCCAGGACCTTACCATTAAGTGTGCATGTCCTGCCCTGATTTGCTTTTCCAAAATGCAGCACCTTACATTTATCTAAATTAAATTCCATCTGCCAGTCCTTGGCCCATTGGCCCACCTGATCAAGATCCCGTTGTGCTCTGAGGCATCCTTCTTCGTTGTCCACTACAACTCCAATTTTAATGTCATCTGCAAACTTACTAACCTTACCTCCGATATTCACATCCAAATCATTTATATAAATGATAAAAAGCAATGGTCCCAGCACTGATCCTTGTGGCATATCTCCAGTCTGAAACGCAACCTTCCATTACCATCCTCTGTCCTCAAGCCAGTTCTGTATCTAAATGGATAGTTTTCCCTCTATTCCATGTGATCTAACCTTGTTAACCAGTCTACCATGAGGAACCTTGTCGAATGCTTTACTGAAGTTCATACAGATCACATCCACCACTCTGCCCTCAGCACCAATCCTCTTTGTTGCTTCTTCAAAAAGTTAGTGAGACACTATTTCCCACGCACAAAGCAATATTGACTAATCATGGACTTTCCAAATATATGTAAATCCTGTCCCTCAAGATTCCCTCCAAAAACTTGCCCACCACTAATGTCAGGCTCACCGGTCTATAGTTCCCTGGCTTTTCACTACCACCTTTCTTAAATAGTGGCTCAACGTTAGCCAAACTCCAGTCATCCAGTACTTCACCTGTGACTATTGATGATACAAATATCTCAGCAAGGGCCTCAGCAATCTCTTCCCGAGCTTCCCACAAAGTTCTAGTTAACCTGGTGCAGCTGAGCTACAGCAAAATACAACTGTAAGTTGCAGTGGGAACTCAGCAACAAATTCAGTACAGATTTTTGCTCATCGGATTCAAGACTTTGTCTCTCAGTTTTCTGTCCTCTTCTCCAGAAAACAATTCACATTTATACAGCACCCTTAATGCAGGGAATCATCCGAAGCTGTTCCACAGAAGCATAACCATACAACAATTTACACCGAGTTAAAGGAGATATTAGGAAGGGCATTTCAAAGCGTAGTCAAAAAGGTAAAGATTTAAAGAGGGTATTAAGGAAGGAAAGTTAGAAGAGCTTACAAATCTGGGGAGGAAATTCCAGAGCTTCGGTCCTGGCCACATGAAGGATGGCTGCAATGGTAGAGCAAAGAGAGTGTGTAAAGGGAAATATAAGTGCGAGTTGGAGGAACAGTGTTCTCAGAAGGCTGCTGGGCTTCAAATAGAGGCAGACATATGGAGGAGCACGGCTATGTTAAGATCTGAACGTAAGAAATGGCAATGTTAACTTTGAGTTATTGGCTGATCCGATATCAATGTATGTCAGCAAGCACGGGGCAATAGGTAACTGCAAATTCATTAGGCTTTGCACAACAAAAGGTGAGGGAATTGAATCACAGAATCCCTACAGTGTGGAAGCGGCCCATCAAGTCCGCACAGACCTTCCGAAGAACCTTCCCAGACCTATCCTATCCATGTAGCCCTGAATTTCCCATGGTTAACTCACCTAGCCTGCGCATCTCTAGACAATTTCCCATGGCCAATCCACCTAACCTGCACATCTTTGGACTGTGGGAGGAAACTGGAGCACCTGGAGGAAACCCACACAGATATGGGAAGAATGTGCAAACTCCACAGAGACAGTTAGGTGAGGGTAGAATTGAATCTGGGTCCCCGGCACTGTGAGGCAGCAGTGCAAACCACTGAGCCACCGTACCACCCCACAGCATGTCCCCCATTGTTCTCCAGAGTTCTTTCAGTTATTTATACAAGTGCCCTGTATAATTTTCTTTTAAATTGTTTTTAAAAGATCTCACGTATTACTTTAAGATGGACAGAGAGTTTTCACATTGACTGCACTGTTAAAAATGTAGCCCTCAATCAACAGCATTAAAATTAATCATCTTTTCTTTATTAAGCCTTGTCATGAGCGCTTAAGATGCAAAATTTGCCATCATTACATAATAAGTACACACATTTTAAATCATGCAATTCCAAACACAAAGCTGGAATGAGCCAGAATTTCTGACAATTAAACTTTTGTTAGATGGAAGGCAAAATTTCAGGTCTTCAACAAACATTGTACGTTCACCATTGGATCATGCATCAAGACAAGGGTGGAAATGGGAATTACTTGGACCAAATGGGTGGTGTTTGGAACATGGGACCTAGATTGTTCTAATCCTCAGTCTGTAGTGAAATAGTACTGTGCCACAATGTCCAGCACGTAAAAAACAGTAGTAATAAGACCATAGACCTTAATAAATAGCAACGAGAGTAAGCCATTTGGCTCCTTGAGCCTGCTCTACCATTCAACAGCATCATGCTGATCTGACATCGCCCATAAGTACTTGAGCGGCACTGCTGCCTCACAGCGCCAGGGACCTGGGTTTGATTCCAGCCTCAGGCGACTGTCTGGGTAGAGTTTGCACATTTTCCCCGTGTTTGCGTGGGTTTCCTCTGGGTACTCGGGTTTCCTCCCATAGTCCAAAGATGTATACAGTAGGTGGATTGGCCATGCTAAATTGCCCATAGTGCCCAGGGATGTTTAACTTAGGTGGGTTAGACAAAGGAGATGCAGGGGTAGGGGAATGGGTCTGGGTGGGATGCTCTTCGGAGGGGCGGTGTGGACTTGTTGGGCCGAAAGACCTGTTTCCACACTGTAAGGATTCTATGATTATACTTTCCTGCTTTTTCCCATAACCCTGTGTTGACATCAATGCTGGTGGCTGAGTGCAAGAGCTGGGATCAGTACCTGCACTTGGGAGGCAGCAAAAGGCAGAGGGGAAGAGAATGCCAGGTAGCATTCCTTGTGGAGTTCAAAGCTGTTTTTCTTTACCAACCGGGCTACAAGAAATTCTTGTTGGAAATTCCTTCAGGCCACACTACTGCCTTTGTCACTTTGGTTTCCTGATTTCTAGACTTAACTTTCTACTGCAGTGCTGTTAATATAAATGAGTTACAACTTTAAACACGTTAAGCAGGCACCACTTATATATGAACTCTGTCTCCTTGAAAACAGCGGAGGGCGGGAATGCAGCAATATATACGAGTCCACTAACCACCACCCTAAATCTAACCACCTCTATTTTAATGGCAAACCTGCACTTTGGTGGAACAAAACCCATCAACAACCACCTTCCACGTTTTAAAGCTGCCTTCAGTCCTATAGGTCACACTGAAGTTATTTTTAATTCATTCACAGGATGAGGGGCATCGCTGGCTAGGCAGTATTTATTGCACAGAAGGCAGTTAAGAGTCAACCAAATTCCTGTGGTCTGGAGTCACGTAGGCCAGACCAGGTAAGGATGGCAGTTTCCTTCCTTAATGAACATTAATGAACCAGATGGGTTTATCCCCAACAATTGACAATGGATTCATGGTCATCTTTAGATTCTTAATTCCAGATATTTTATTGAATTCAAATTCCACCATATGCCATGGCAGAATTTGTATCTGGATCCCCAGAACATTTTCTGGGTCTCTGGATTAACAGTCCAGTGACAATACCACTAGGCCATCACCTCCCCTTGATTTCCCTGATAGTTTCTGAAAAACACACAAATTAAAATCCAAATGAATGATTAAATCTCACTCATGTATTGTGACAGAAATGTTCCTTTTTAATTTTCATACTTATGTATAATATTATATTTGATGCAATGCTCAGTGAGCAATATGCAAAAGTTTGCAGCTACCACTGGCTCTTGAAGGAATTAGTTAACGTGTTCCAATATATTTATAAAATCAGCATCTAGTGATAAAACAGCATTTTACACATACTGAGCATAAGGTATGTTAAAAAAAAACTGGATCTGAATATTGTGTGTTACTAACTAGCAATTTCCCTCACATGTTGATATTGCAAAACTGCAAAGGTTTCTTCGTCTAACTTGGGAAACCATTTGCTTAAAAAATTCAAACAGTTAAAGTTCTCCTGTTATCAGATAAATCAGATAAATTTGGACACAGAAATTTAATACAAATAATTGTTGGGAACCTATGCAAGTTAATAAGCTTCTATTACAAATAATATCTAAAACTCAATACAAGGAACAAACAAGGAGCACTGACAATGATTATTTCTGTGTTTGTCCAATAATGCTTGTTATATAAGATAGTTAGTACCAAAAAGGGTTTGCTGACATCATGAGATAGACTCCAGGCATAAAAGATTGTTCTGGAGGAACTAACTGAAGTTTCTAATGAATGTCTAAAGTGCTGCACCAGTTCTGTGTTTGTTAACAATGCTGTGTGACAATATTTCATTAGCACTCATATGAACTGACTCCTAAGTTGAATCTGATATCTCAGATGTTACATATTACTAACATGTAACTGACTTAATTATTTTTCATCTTCACGTTAAGATGTCATGTGGGCATCTTTCCTCATATGGTATCACTAACTTAGATCAATACCGGCAAGAAGGGTTGGTGGCAGCAAATCGACTCAATGTTCCAGAGTTCAAGTGGATGATCACAGTGATACAAGATTGCTGTTACAGTAACAGTCGACTAATATCTTGAATCATAGAATCCCTACAGGCCATTTGGCCCAACAAGTCCACACTGCCCCTCCAAAGAGCATCCCACCCAGACCCATTCCCTTTATCCCTGCATTTCCTATGTCTAACCCACCTATCCTAAACGTCCCTGGGCACTATGGGCAATTTAGCACAGCCAATCCACCTCCTCTACACATCTTACGACTGTGGGAGGAAACCCATGCAGACACAGGGAGAATGTGCAAACATCACACAGACAGTCACCCGAGAGTGGAATTGAACCTGGGTCCCTGGTGCTGAGGCAGCAGCGCTAACCATTGAGCTACTGAGCTACATGACATCCCAACTACTATTGGTCAATCCACTGACCAATGAAGGCAAGCTTGCCAAACACCTACTTTACCACCCTGCTTTCTGAGACTCCACGACTCTCTGGTCAGGGGCACAGACAGGTGTATTTGCAGCTGTCAGTGAGATAACAGAATAGTGTGTTGACCCCCAGTGCCCGGATCAAGGATGTCTCAGAGTGGGTGCAGAATATTTTGAAAGGGGAGAGTGACCTGAAGAAGATCATTGTACACATTGGTACCAACATCATAGGTAGAGAAAGGGACAAGGTTCTGCAGAGAGAATACAGGAAATTAGGCAGGACATTAAAAAGTAGGTCTTTGAGGGTGGTAATATTTGGATTTCTCCCAGTGCCATGTGCCAGTGAGAGAATAGGAGGTTAGAGCTGATGAATGCATGGCTAAGGAGCTGGTGTAAGGGGCAAGGATTCACATTTTTGGATCATTGGGATGTCTTCTGGGGTAGAAGTGACCTGTATAAGAAGGACAGGTTGCACCTGAATTGGAAGGGGACCACTATCTTGGTCGGGAGATTTGCTAGTGCTACTTGGGAGGCTTTAAACAGGGCAGGGGTTGCGACCCACAGAGGTAAGTCTGAGCTTGTACAGTAGTAAAGGGTTATGGTTAAGGCAGAGGGTGGTGCATGCACATAAGGCAAGTTAATATAAGGCAGGCAAGAGTATGGCGCAGAATGAGGTAAGACTGATAAATTAAACTGCTTTTACTTCAATGCAAGAGGCCTGACTGGTAAGGCAGATGAACTTAGGCATGGCTGGGAACATGCGACTGGGATATCTTAGCTATTACAGAAAGGTGGCTCAGAGAGGGGCAGACCTGGCAGCTTAATGACTGCCAACAAGAACAGCAAGCCAAAGGATGGAGGCACTTTAGAATTCAGCAAAGAAAGACAAAGAAATTAATAAGGAAAACAAATGCAGAATATTTGAGTAGACGAGTGAGAGGCATACAAACAATTAATTCTGTGAATATTGGAGAACTAGGAGTTTAGGGAAAATGAGGAAATTAATGAAATATGTAAAAGTTAGAAAATATTACTGGAGAAATTAAAAGGGCTTAGTGGAAATAAATTCTCTAAAACTGACTGTTCTTGTATTGTTTTCCTCAACACAGAATCACTGCGCTTATTGAATTGTCTGTAGCTTAGATACAATTTCCTTGAAAATCTCAAACATGACCATTTAACAGATGAATTGATAAGTTGCTTTGTAAGTTATGTACACATCCTTAGTCTAACATACTGCTGCTTGAAGTCCTCATGACTGCTGGTCATGTGATGGTATTCTGGCCCTTGGCTCGTTTGGATACCCCTGTACATTTACTAGACGTTGTTGTAGTCTTGGTGGTGCATTTGTCAGTGGTTTGCACCAAATAATTTCCAATAGTCTGTGATTTATTCCAACTGTAAATTTCACTGCACATGTATTTATACCAGAACAAGGTTTTTATGCCCTAAGTTGGAAGAACTTGTGATAGAATTTAGCATCCAAATGCAATTGGTTTGCAGTCTCACATCTTTCATCTTTGTGAAATGCATTCTTCCAGGATTATCTTTTACTTTGGGTTGCAGTGTGGTAATATACAGACTTCTGCTCACAGTGCTATTTAGAATGATTTGAACATGTGGTGGTGGTTCCCCTGCCGTACATTTGGGACATCTTTATTAAAGGCTGTCTTCATGATGAAACTTTGTAAAATGAGCTTTGCTATGTACGATGAGATAGTAAGAACTGCAGATGCTGGAGTCAGAGATAACACAGTGTGGAGCTGTAGGAGCACAGCGGGCCAGGCAGCATTAGAGGAGCAGGAAAGCTGACATTTCGGGTCGGGACCCACCCGAAACGTCAGCTTTCCTACTCCACTGATGCTGTCTGGCCCACGTTGCTATGTATGATGCTCAGAAGTTGAAAAATGAGGCATTGCTGCATGCCCTCTTTGTCCTGAGGGGTAAGTATGTGTAATACATTTATGATCTTGGGTCAGGGCAGGTTCCACAACCTGAACACATAGAGACAAAAATGTTGATCTGATCCATATTCACCTGATACCTGTTGGTGTTGAAGATATGACCATCACAAGGAGCTGCCAACGTCAGTGATTGTAACTTTAGACCATGTCTTTGGGGGTTTTTTTGCCCCTCACCACAATATCATCAGCAATACACACCCAGAAATACTTTCTGTAATTCTGCCCATACACTGCTTGAACAGATCTTGACTGACAGGTAGATCAAAGGTAGAAATAAAATCTTCCAAATGGTAATAATAATGGAAAACGAATGCAGATGTGAGAGACGGGCAATAAATCAAAAATCGTATGAACATACAAATTAGGTCAGCAGCTCTCCATGGGTGGGACTTTCACCCTTGGGTTCCTCAATTCCGTGGGAGCACCCTCTACTGGCCTGGCTATCAAATGGCTGAGGCAGTTAATCCCATAGGCCATCACAGAAAGACAAGGCTAGGGCTCTCTTGGTGGCTGAAACCCCTTCTGCTTCCTTAAGATTCCAGCCAGTGTTACCATTTCTGAGTCTTTTTGTTTAGTATTTGCTAATTTTCTCAGTTGGCAGGAATATAAGAGAATGACACATATTGGTAAAGCACAACTAGATGGCAACCACATTAGCTTTATGATTCAAATGCGCATCCACACTGAACCTGAGACTGTCATTTAGTCCCCAGAACAAAAGAAGGAGCTTTATATAATCTATCTGAACTGAATTCCAGAATAAAAGCAGTGGATTCCCCAAACTATCCAGTTGTCCGAATTCTCATCATTTTTATTTAGGGAAGTGTCCCTTCTCTTCTGTGACTGAGTTTGACTTCAGCACAGATTGATCTTTATTTGATCAGCTGACAAGGCTCCAAATGAAATGAACTGGGGCTAGATTCACATCTGCCTATGACCATTCTGTTTGCAAGCTAACTCCAGCCAACAACAGTGAACCCTGGAATTTCTGCCTCATTCCTTTTCACAGGTGCTTCAGAAATTCCACCAGAGAGTGACAAGAATTCCAGCAGTTTCCGCACATTTGCAGAAAAATACAAACGTAAACTCCTCTGTGGATATTTTACAGACCTGCCTGAAGCATCTATGATTCAAACTGGAAGAAATGTTTCCCTACACATATGATGGTGACTTACTTTTTATATCTGTTGTACACTTTTAATACTCCCTTGTGATAAGTTGGTTTTAAACTTTCATGAGAATGTGAGCATCACTGGCAAGGATATTTCTTGCCCTTGATAAGGTGAAGGTGATGGATATCCATGTGGTGTAGGTAGACTGACAATGCAATTACAGAGGGATTTTTTGAATAATGATGCTGAACGTAACAAGTTTGAAGTCAAAATCTAGAGCAAAAATTTGGCTGTAGCTCATATTGTGCCAAGAAGCAAGAGAAATGAAGATCAAGTCAAAGTTTCCATTCACGTCACTCAGTCGCATGTCTTGTACTGAATTTGCAGTGAGTTCCCCTGGACACCAGCTAGGAACCCCAACCCAAATAGATTTCTTTTGTCTCTAGAGACAATAGGTGCAGCCAAATTGTACTTCAGTTTTCATTTAGCACTCAGCAGAATTTGGGGAATCAAATTTATTGTCTCGTTGGCTAACATAGTTGATAACTACATCAGGAGGTGCAATGAAGCTTTTGAAAGTGGCCCTCAATGTGATAAAGCATGTCATATTCACAAAGGTGAAAACTGACCATGCTATCACTTGAAACAGTGATAACTTTTCTTTCCATTTTGATCGTACAGACAGCCTTTTGAGTCTGTTTATCTTTCTGAGCAGAAACTGCAAGACTGCACCGTTGTCACGTAATTTGGCTGGACACCAAAGCAGATTGAAAATACAATTACAATACTGGAACTCATGTTCTGCTCCCCATACTGACTCCAGTAAAACTCCATAGTTTATTGTTTCCATAAAATTGCATTATGGCAAACTACAGTTAGCAATGTTACGAAATAAATGCTTATGTTTGTGCCAAATTCTTCTACATGCTATTTCAAGTGAACCACTAGCCCATAAGTTAATATTCCTGTTAAACTGGCAGAGGGAGGCATTTGAGATGAGTCCCATTAAGTACTTGTATGATAACATTACTCACTGCAATTTCCAGGCTATTATTTTTACAGACACAAAAGCAATACATGCCATCATGTGTGAGGCAATCAATGAAAATAAATCCTGCATGTTCATTTGACTAAGCAGCATTTTCAGATGCTTCAACCTTGTCCTAGAACTCTCCAGTGAATAAGGCCTTCAAGTATACTTCATGGCTGTGACCATTTCCTTTAGTTAAATTATTAAATAGCACAGTTTAAATATTGCAGGAAGGCAAAGATACTCCAAATAGCAAATTTAGTAAACCAGTACTTGCATTTAATATTAGTCTGCAAACAGAACCAATTAACTTCCAAAGAAGAAATCTAATGTGTTTTTTTTTCCCCAATAGTGGGGCTCACGTTAAAATGCCTCCTGAAAGTTAAAATGTCTCTTCTGCATTCAACTCTTATAGTGGGAATACTGAAAGTTTCCTTATCAGGCTAGCATAAAATATTCACCACGACCCACAACTTTACTTTTGAAATTAAGAATAAATTGAAGTGTTTAGAGCAATACTGCAATGGTTCAAAGTTTGAAAAGACTGGGGTGGGCTAATTTACAAATAGTCATTAGGTAATGCCTGGTTTCAATTTAAAAGGAAAAAAACTGTAGAAAGAAGGAGAGAAAAAGGGATAGATGTTTGTTTAAGGCTGCAATGAGCAACATGGAAGCTAACAAATCAACAGCCCATTTTACACTCTACTGTCAGAGTGGAAATGGTACAAAGCAGAATAATACATTTTGCTCATTTTCCCTATGTCCAAGAAACATTTCTATGCCAGTATTTTATGGTTTGGAGGTTCTGGAATAGATGATCCCAGACAAGGCTTCCTAATTTATGTTATGATTCTGGATGGAACCAGTATCTTTCTGGTTGAAGTTGATAAAGTGAGAATTCCAGGTGATTACTAAGATAATAATCCACAACATTCCATGCTTTTTTAAACAGACAAAATAGGTTACTACACTTGTTTGGAATAAAATATATATATCAGCAAATCTGCTCTAACATTCAGAATGAATGTTAGGTAAATAATGGTTAACAGACAAACTATGGTCAAACATCCCATATACCTGATAGTGTTCATGACAGATTCCATGGATAGCTCAACAACCACCCTTTAACTGCGCAGACTTACATCTATGACCTAGATCACTCAACTTTTGCCAGACTATGTTCCAGTCTCTAAAAGTAGGCACAGTCCACAGCTCTTCAGCAATGCTGTAGCCCTCACAGGTTCACAATCTATCTTCGCAAGGCTGCAACCCATTGGGATTCAGAAGGTTGTAATCCAGTATCTAACCACTGAACAATTCCAGCTCTCTAGCTACTCTGAGCAGAACTCTACATCCCATGGGCTGTCCTTTGTCCCAGTTGCATGGAGCGAACTAACAGCAGCACTTTAGCAACATGGAATCACCTTCTCTGAGTCTCTCTCACAAATAAACTCAATAAGCTTTGAACTGATCTGAGTGACATAACAACAAGCCCTTCCCTTGTTCCTTGGCAGGATCAAATATAACCAAAATGAGACCACCTTGTGCTTAAATATTACAACTCTAATAGGCTGCCAGCCCACACAGTACAAAAAGGTACAGAAAATGGATTTTATCACAGAAGTGCAGAACAGTGAAATATGAAGTAAGACAGGCAAAGAGAGAGCTCGATATTATTGTGGCTTCATAACAGGGTAACACAAGACTTTCAATTAGTACATTAGCAGTGAAAGGGTTGTCAAAGGAATGGTAGGGCCAATGAGGAATAAAACAGAGACCTACTGGTGGAGACAGTGCACGGTTGAAGCAATGAATGACTACTTTGCATTTGTTTTAACTAAGGAAGATGGCTTTAGCAAAGCTACAGCAAAAGAGGAGGGTTCTGGGCTTGTAGGCGAAATTGAAGAAGAGTTGGCAGTTGATCATTCAACTGGTCCAGGTGGGATGTGTCAAGGAGGCTCAGGAAAGTAGTCAAAATTGCAAAATTGCTGGCCAGAAACTTCAAATCCTCCTCAGAAAAACTGGTAGGTCCAAAGGACTAGAGAAACTTAAACAATACTAGAAAGACAATAGTAGGACAGTCAGTTTAATATCAGTGATGGGAAACTGTTAGAAACAATAACCAAAGTGAAAATTAATGGCGATTTGGACGAGCGTGGACCAAGAAAAGAGGGCCAGCATGGATTTGTTTTAAGGATAAGCTGTGTTTCATTAAACTGATTTGAGATTTTTTTTTGATAAGGTGACACAGAGAATGGAGGAGGAGATCCATGTGGGATATTAAAAGTCAATCATAAGGTCAGAATTGGGTATATTAATTTATGATGGTACAATGTTTGGCACCTTTTGAGACTCCTGACATACTGAATAACTTCACCTCACTGATACTGGACAACACCCAGACTTCGGCTGACAAATGATAAGTAACATTCATGCTACACACGTACTGGGAAATAACCATCTCTAAGCAAAGAATTTAACCATTTCCCCTTAACATTCAATGGTGTAAATATCACTGAATCTACCACTATCTAAATCCTGAGCGTGGCCATTGATCAGAATGAATTGGACCAGCTGTATAAATATGGTTGCTACCAAAGCAGGTCAGAGGCTAGGAATCCTACAGCAAGTCAGGAGTTTGATGCAATATTCTCCATTTTCCTGGATGACTGCAGCTCTAAGAGCTGTCAAGAAGCTGGACATCATCCAGAACAAAGTAACCCCTTTGATTGGCACCACATCCACGACTTTTAATATTCACTCCCATCACCACTAATGCACAGCGCCAGCAGTGTACATGATCTGCAAGATTGAGGCCAGCAGCTCATTAAAATTCTTTCAACAGCGTCTTCCAAACCATAACCAATACCACATAGAAGAACAAGGACATCAGGTGTGTAGGAACATCACCACCTGCAAGTACCCCTCTAAGCCATCCACCATCTCGACTTGGGACTATATGCCTCTCCTTTATTATCACCGCATCAAAGTCCTAAAGCTCCATTCCTGACAGTACTGTGGGTTAACAGACACCCCAAAGATGCAGCCATTCAGGAAAGTGGCTCACCAGCACCTTGTAAAGAAAGGTTAGGGATCTGCAATAAAGGCTGGCTCAGCCAACAATGCCTCCGTCTCATGAACAAATTTTTAAAAATCATTTACTTTTTCATTATTTTGGATTTAGGAGTGTCATCCCGGCTCACACTGTGGTGCACTTGTGTGCAAGCTACATATATTAGTGCACAGGACTCTGTTCTTTGCAGACAGAACGAGCATGTGCGTACATCGTGTTTCTTCCAACTCAACTACATCGGTGACTCCTATTTGTTGTGACTTGTTCTTTTGCGTGGGCACTACCCTGTCCAACAAGAAGCTGTCAGCCTGGATTAAAATGTAAACAAAGCTGGTATTTAACTGTCAGTCATCATGAATTATCCATACATTCTGCATGGCATCCCTTTTACCAATCAAACTTCAATTGCCAACCCATTAGTATGCTCCTTTTATGCAGTATAAATGTTAGTTTTCACTTTGAATTGATAGTCTTACAAAATGTCTTGATGAGTGCAAGAAGAAAAACTTTGGTAAAATGTGTCCTTTTACAGGAATACTCAAGTTCAGTATTTCTAAATTATCCTTTAGTTGCTGTCTTAACTATTCATCCAAGTAATGGCTCAATTGGCAACAACCTTAACTTTGAATCAGAACAATGTCAGTTCATTTCCACTCCAGGACTTGAATACAAAGGTCCAGGCTGACACATTTGGATCTAAGGCTCTGATTGCCATACCAAGTGGAGATGAACAATTTACACTTTTGAAGAACAGCGACTGATTTATCTCTGGTGCCCTGGCCAATAATTATCGCTCAATCAACATCACAAAAAGCAAATGATCTGATTTACTCTTTACTCAGAGAGTGGTTGGGGTGTGGAATGCATTGCCGGAGAGGGTAGTAGAGTCAGCCTCATTAGGGGCATTTAAGCGGCTATTAGATAGGCATATGGATGACAGTATAAGGTAGGGGTGGAGATTAGATAGACTTTAGGATTAGGGTAAAAGTTCGGAACAATATCGTGGGCCAAAGGGCCTGTACTGTCTATGTTCTATGTTCTATGATTACTGTTTGTGGGAACACAAATTGGCTGCCATGCTTCCTACATTAAAATGCCACAATTCAAAGCACTTCATTGGCTGAAAAGTAAGTTGCTTCATAAAAGGTGCTATAAAAATGCAAGTCTTCTTCTATTAAATGGAATAAATAAGGTTAAAAAGAAATGGTGGTCCATGCTATCTTCCTCTATGTACAAGTGCAGCTCATAAAACTATTGTTAAGAATTAGTTCTCATACCTCCAGCCAATAAACTAAGGCTGCAAATGCAAATAAGTGTGAAATGTGTAAAAGTACCTTCAATATACTGCATTTTATCTGAAAAAGTGGTGAAATTCATTTAACTCAAACTACATTTTCATGTTATCAGAACACCAGGAGAAACAGTGATTTGTACGCTAATAGGTGAGAAATCCTTAGGCTGTTGGCTCCCAATTAACACCATGCCACCTCAACGCGCTGTCACACCTGCTGTGCTATGCCAAGTGACCATTAGAAAATCCTGTCATACAGTGCACCGATTCAGCTCACAATTATATTTCTCCACCTTGAGTAAGTCTTTCAAAAATCAGTCTTTTAAAAATCCTCTGAGGCTTCTAATTGCGCAGCTTAGTGCATTAGGTCTCTACATGCAATCCGAAAGTATTCACATACCCATTCTCAGCGAGGCACAATACCCTGTAGGTTACCTCTGTGCTATATGAACTGCTTCATGTAATTGCAGTCATTTGTTTAGTTCAGCCACACACTGCTCTCCTATTAACAAGCTATAAACGCGACAGTATCAATACATAACCTTAGACCTTAGCAAACATCACTCTCCAAAAGCTACTAAATGGTTTGAAGGTTTTTTTTATAAAAGTGAGTTAAATTGACAATATCGCATCAGCTTTCTTATATATCTCTCAGGATTTTGACTTCAATTTAAGTCAATGCAATGATCCATTATTACCCACTTCACACTATAACCTAAAATGAAAATCACTCCTAAAGACTTGTAATCAAACGATATCACATCTGCTCTGGTGAGACCCTGGGAAATGTGAACCACTTTCTATAACTTGGGAGCCTCCTCTCACTGAGGGTGGACAAAGAAGACAAAATCTACCACCACCTTCAATGCTACACTCAACCTTTGACTCACTAAAGATATTTGGGTATCAGGGTCACAAACCCAGGACCAAGGTGAGATTTTATCATGCAGCAATGATCCCTGTGCTCCTACATGCTTGAATATTTAGATATTAGCAGCCAACATCTCAACATAAAGATAAAATATTTGTCAGGATTCTACCAGCTATGGGATGCAGGGTGAGATATGTAGGGGCTGGTTAAATTGTGTACAGTGGGTCAGATTGTCTCCCCCACATGTGGCCGCTGTCGGGACTAAATGAGCACATCCCATTACAGACCAGTGCAGGCTCAGGATCTACTTTGTACCACAACATCCTTCATCCCAACTCAGCTTGTAGCATTCAGCTCACTGTCTCTACAAAACCTTTCAAATATATTGGCAGCATTGCCACTCTAATGTTAACATCCTCTGCCAGCTAATAATTCCAGCATTGAGGCACCAATCATCCAGAACCAGCTTCGATGGATGGGTTACATTGTTCACATGCCTGCAACCAGGATATGGAGCAAATCACTGTAATGTACATTTTATTGAATCAACTAAGAACCAAGAAAAGGCAACGAGAAGAATGACGAGTAAATTGCTTTTTGTGACAATTTTGACCAGGGCAGTAATATTAGTAAAAGTGCTGGTGAACTCCGTGTTCAACCTCAAAAGGGGCAATCAGATCAGGCAAACAGTTACATATCACATCCAAATGACAACAGTTCTCAGTATTGCACTGGATCGTCAGCTTAATTTGCGTGCTCAAGTCTACAAGTGGGATTTGAACCGAGAGTCTTCTATATTACAGTCAAGAGTGGTACAATAAATATACAGACGCCAACCTTTAGGGAATCAACAACATGCTAGACCTATGAAAATAGAAGGAAAGTGCAGTCAGCTGAATGCCTCCTGCTGTAAGCTGCAGGGGGCTAAACATACACAGCTAGTCATAAGGATCTAAGTGCTAGGATCAACTGGAAAAGCAGTACGAATAAAACAAGGGCATAGATGTATGAGCTGATAATGCATTAGGTCCCAAGCTCTTCTACATCAAATAACGTTAAAGGAAACACAGCCTGCACCATGATGATACACATTACCGTTCTTGTAAATGATATCTTACAAATTTGTCAGCATTCAGGTCCACATAGATTTGCGGCCATAACCTGGAGCAAATAGTAGAAAGAAATAAAACAATTTACTTCAAGTAGAGACTTCAAGAACAGTCATATTAGACTGGAAATGTTAACCATTTCTCTCTCCACAGATACTGCCAGACCTGTTTCTCCAGTATTTTCCATTTTTATTGTAGATGGAAAGAAATTTGCATCATATGCCCTGTTCCCTTGACGTAACTTTTATGTACTTCTTGAGACGCAGACTTACTGAGAAAGGGTTTCGAAGTTAATTGAGAATTATTAATGCTGCATAAATTGGTCACTTACAGTTTCCATTTCCCACCAAATATACTGTTGCAGCTTTCTGAAAAAATATGCTCATTCTGAGCAATGTTGGTCACAATCTTGTGCGGGAGAGTTGCAGCCTTGTCAATGTATTTAGAATGTCAGAACCCTTATCGATAGCTGAGATAGCAAACTTCAGTTCAGTCATATGAACTTGGTTAAACGTTGAAATTAATTGATGTAATAATTTGCCATAAAATGCCAAACCACAGCCATATACTGATGATATCATCGGTATTGCTGCTTCCCACTCTTGTCCAGAATCGGAAAAGTTCACTGATTTCGCTTCCGATTTCCACCCTGCCCTCACCTTCAACTGGTCTACTCTGACTCCTCCCTTCCCTTCCTCAACACCTGTTTCCATTTCTGGGGATAAACTGGCCACTAATATCCATTACAAACCCCCTGACTCCCCACAGCTACCTGGACTACACATCCTCACACCTTGCTTTCTGTAAAGACTCCATCCCATTCTCTCAGTTCCTCCACCTCCATCGCATATGTTCAGATGAGCCCAACTTTGACAATGGAGTCTCCGAAATGTCCACCTTCTTCCTCAACCAAGGACTCCCCAGCACCGTAATCGACAGGGCCCTCAACAGGTCTGACCCATCTCCTGCTCTTCCACCCTCAACTCCCCCCCTACTCCTGTAGCCGCGATAGGGTTCCCCTTGTCCTTACCTACCAATAAACCAGCATCTACATCCAGAAGATCATCAGCCACCATTTCTGCCACATCCAGCAAGATGCCACCACCAGACACATATTCCCCTCCCCTCCCTTGTCCCTCTTCCACAGAGACCATTCGCTCCAGGACACCCTGGTCCACACTTCCTTCACCGCCAAACCCCTCCACAGCCCCACTGCACCTTCCCCTGTAACCGGCGAAGGTGCAACACCTGCCCATTTACCTCCTCCCTCCCCAGTATCCAAGGGTCCAAACATACCTTCACCTGCACTTCCCAGAATCTAGTCTAATATGCTGCTCACAATGTGGTCTCCTCTACATTGGAGAAACAAAGCACAGACTGGGTGACCGCTTCGCAGAACATCTATGTTCTGCTCGCAAAAAAAACCCTGAGCAACTGCTGCGTGCCACTTTAACACATCATCTTGCTCCCTGGCCAACATCTCTGTCTCTGGCTTGCTGCAGTGCTCCAGCAAAGCTCAATGCAAGCTGGAAGAACAACACCTCATTTTCTGCTTGTGTACGCTGCAGCCCTCCGGACTCAATATTGCGTTCAATAATTTTAGGGCCTAATCTCTCCCATGTCCCAGCCCCCACCCCACACACCAGGCCTTGTTATCAGATACAAAAACAAAGTTGCTGGAAAAGCTCAGCAGGTTTGGCAGCATCTGTGAAGGAGAAAACAGAGTTAACGTTTCAGGTCCTGTGACCCTTTCGGTTTTTACTTGTTATCACATAGCCTGCCATTACATACTAACGATTGTTAGTCAGTAACAGTCCCCATTAACAGCAATTCACCCTCCTAACCAGATCATTATCAACTCCTCTGTCTATCCAACTGTTCTTCTCTCTCTTTAGGCTTTATCCCCACCTATCATTTACTCCTTACCCCCTCACCCCACCCTATCTTCTACAAATAAATCAACATTTTCCTGGCTACCATCAATTTGAGGAAGGGTCACTGGACCAAAAAGGTTATCTTTGATTTCTCTTCACAGATGCTGCCAGACCTACTGAGCTTTTCCAGCAACTTCTGTTTTTGTTCAATATACGGGTACCTAACTTTCATTGTGGCCACAGTTCAGTTAGCCTTTATTAAGAGCAGAGTATCTCCTGTCATTGCAGATATTGATCAGTTACATTACTATCAGTGCACGGGAACACTAGATCATGATGAAACAAAAACAGAAGTTGCTGGAAAAGCTCAGCAGATCTGCCAGTGTCTGTGGAGAAAAAAGTCAGAGTTAACGTTTCGGGTCCAGGTGCCCTTCCTTAGAAACGTTAACTCTGACTTTTTTCTACACAGATGCTGCCAGACCTGCTGAGCTTTTCAAGCAACTTCTGTTTTTGTTCCTGATTTACAGCATCCACAGTCCTTTCGGATTTTATCATGATGAAACCGTGTGTTTGTTTTCCTTTCTTCTTAAGAAGCTAAAACAAAAGGTACCTTTGGGTGTGACAACCATTGTGGATACACACACAAAATGTCAACACGTGTGCTACAAAACTAAGGTAGCAATTTTAACTTAACCAAGCCAACAGAGAACTGGTAGCATTGGACAAACTGCTTTCACCCTGTATGTTTTTATTTACTGGGTTGATTTAATCAAACTGAAACATTAACTCTCTTTCTCTCCACAGATGCTGCCTGGTCTGCTGAGCATTTCTAGCACATTCTGTTTTTATTGTGAATTTCCAGCATCCACAGGACCTAACTCTTGACTTAATACAGTTCACTAAGTTTAAAAGGGTACCAAGTAAATCACTGTCTCATTCAGAAGGTGAACGGGAAGGTATTCCAAGAGAGTGTTCAGCTTTGAGGTGATGGAACAATGAATCAAGTCATCACAGAATGGGGAGTTGCTTCATAATGATACAAGGTTAGGGAAAAACGTATTTGAATGTGAGTGGCAGAAAAGGTAGAGTGCAGCAATACCATTGTTTATCACAGTGGACACCTGACCTACTTGATATAGCTATTAATTTTCTGATTTTATTTCAGATATCCAGTGTCTGCATTTTTCAGCTTGCCGATGTGATCCATAGCTGAAATAAAAACTGAAATTGTCAGAGGAACTCAGCAAGTCTGCAGAACAGTTCTGAAGAAGGGTCAGTGGACTCCAAACATTAACTGCTTTCTCTCCAGAGATACTGCCAGACCTACTGAGTGCCTGCAACAATCTCTGTTTTTGCTTCAGATTTCAAGCATTCAAAGTCCTTTGTTTACTTTTAGTGTTATGTTCCATAACTATGCTTGGAGAGTCACTGGGTCCAGCAAGTCATCTATACTAAAAGTACAAAATTTGTTAAGTGCATCCCAGAGGGTTTCTTGAAACAAAAAGTGGATAGTCCAACTAAATGAGGGGCCATACTGGATCTTGTATTGGCTAATGAGCCTGGCCAGGTCAGTGACCTTTCAGTGGGACAGCATTTTGGAAACAGTGATCATGACTCCTTAAGATATAAGATAGCTATGAACGAGGATAAGTCAGCACCTTGTGGTGAGGTATTAAATTGGGGGAGAGCAAATTCCGTCAGTATTAGGCAGGAGCTAGTGAGTGTTAATTGGGAGGACCTGTTATCAGGCAAGTCCACATCTGATGGGTGGGAGTTGTTTAAAGACCTGCAGATGAGAGTTCAAAAACATGCTCCAGTAAAGAGGAAGGACAGGGATGGCAAGGTAAGGGACCCTTGGATAACAACAGAGGTTGTGAATTTAGGCAAAAGGAATAAAGAAGCAGATGTAAAGTTTAGGAAGCTAAAAGCGGACAGGGCCCGTGAGGAATACAAGGAAAGCAGGAAAGTACTCAAGCAGGGAATTAGAAGAGCAAAAAGGGGCCATGAAATGATCTTGGCAAGTAGGGTTAAAGAGAATCCCAAGGCATTCTATAGATAGATTAAAAACAAGAGGATAACTAGGGAGAAGGTAGGACCACTCAAAGATAAAGGAGGGAACTTGTACTTCGAGGCAGAGGATGTAGGTGAGATCCTAAATGAGTACTTTGCATCAGTATGCACCCAGGAGGAGGATATGGAAGATACTGAGATTTGTGTGGAGCATGCTAATATGCTCGGGCATGTTGAGATCAAGAAAGAAGTGGTGTTGGATCTCTTGAACGGCATTAAGGTGGATAAGTCCCCAAGGCCCAATGGTATCTACCGACGTTATTGAGGGAGGCAAGAGAGGAGTTTGTTGGGGCCTTGACCAAGATCTTTTTATCCTCCCTAGCCACTTGTGAGGTCCTGGAGGACTACAAATAGCAAGTATTGTTCTTCCGTTCAAGAAGGGAAATAGGACAATCCAGGAAACCATAGACCGGTGAGTTTCACCTTAATAGTTGGAAAGCTATTGGAGAGAATTCTTACGGATAGAACTTATGCACATTTGGAAAGGTACAGCCTAACTGGGGACCATCAGCATGGCTTTGTGCAGGGCAGGTCATGTCTTACTAACTTGACTGAATTTTTCGAAGAGGTGATAAAGGTGATTGATGAGAGTAGAGCAGTGGATGTTATCTACATGGATTTTAGTAAGGCTTTCAACAAGGTCCCTCATGGTAGGCAGAAGATTAAGATGCATGGGATCCACGTGTCTTGGCCATGTAGATTCAGAATTGGCTTGACCACAGAAGATAGAGGGTAGTGGTGGAAGGATGTTTTTCAGGCTGGAGGTTTGTGACTAGCAGTGTTGTGTAGGGATCTGTACTGGGACCTTTGTTGTTTGTGATATATATAAATGACTTGGATGAAAATATAGATGGGTGGGTTAGTCAATTTGTGGATGATACAAAGACTGGAGCTGTGGATACTGTGGAACGTTGTCAAAGGAGACAGCGGGATATAGATAAGTTGCAGATACAAGCGGACAGATGGCAGAAATAGGAGATCAAATGTTATGGAAAAGTATTCAGTTAATGGCAGGACACTGAACAGCACTGATGTGCAGAGGGACCTTGGGGTTCAATTCCATAGCTCCCTGAAAGTAGCCACGCATGTAGATAGGGTGGTAAAGAAGGCATATGGCATGCTTGACAACAAGGTGCAGGGCTGGATGAACACAGCAGGCCAGGCAGCATCATAGGAGCAGAGAGGCTGACGTTTCGGGCCTAGACCCTTCATCAGAAAAGGCAAAGCTTGCCTTTATTGGTTGGGGAATTGCTTGTAAGAATCAGAATATCATGTAGCAGCTTTTAAAAACTTTGGTCAGGCCACATTTAGAGTATTGCATTCAACTCTGATCGCCACATTACAGGAAGGATGTGGAGGCTTTGGAGGGGTGCAGAAGAGGTTCACCAGGATGCTGCCTGGATTAGAGTGTATGAGACATAAGGAGAGGCCAGAAAAACTTGGGATTTTTTGTCTAGAGTGGCAGAGGCAGAGGGGTAACTTGATATAAGTCTATACAATTATGAGATGCATAGATAGGGTTGACAGTCAGAATTTTTTTCCCAGAGTTGAAATGTCTAAAACTAGGGGGCATGTATTTAAGGTGAGAGGGGAAAGTTCAAAGGAGATGTGAGGGGCAAGTTTTTTAACCAGAGAGCAGTAGGAATCTGGAACGTGCTGCTAGGGGTGGTGATGGAGGCAGATATGATAGGGGCATTTAAGAGACTTTTAGATAAGCACATGAATATGCAAGGATGGAGGGATATGGGCTAAGGGCTGGCAAAAAGGATTAGTTTAATTTGGCATCATGTTCGGCACAACATTGTGGGCCGAAGGGCCTGTTCCTGTGCTGTGCAGTTCTATGTTCTATGTTCTACAGAGCACTGGGAGAAAAATTTACTGCTTTGCCCTGCATTCTTTGCCCTGGATGGTGTCAAGTCTTTTGAGTGTTGTTGTGTTGCACCCATCACAGTGAGCGTTGAGTGTCCTGTCACATTTGGGAATTAACTGGTTGTAGACATTTTTAAATGTGAGGAGGTGAGCCTTCTCTCTGCAGAATATCCAACCTTTCAACTGTAACTGAATTCCCTTTCTACTCCATTTGTTTGGTAAGTAAGCCCAGTGCTCTTAAGCTTCTCTCATTCTTCCGATTATTATGTACAGCCCCAGTAAAATGCCTCATGAACAGTTAATGAAATGATGAGCTTGCAACAGATAGCATTAAGCTTACTGAATGCAACCTGATTATACGTTATCCTTGGTAACCAGCAGATTGCCAGGATACCATTCCGTTTATAAATTTAATTTGAACAAAATGTAATTGATTCACAGTTTGGATCATAACAGAAACTTATTAATTAGGACAGACTACAGTAAGCAAATGTTTCCTTTAGCCAGGCAGTCCATATAACAAACGCTGAAAAAAGTGAACTATAAGACCATAAGAAATCAATGCCTAACATCCTCTTCTAACTTCCAGATACAGTTTGCCCACTAACTGGTGAATCTTCCACTAAACAGAACTCTATTGTATTACACCACATGAAATATTAGTTTGACTGGGTGGGACCTACAGTAAATCCACATAAACTGTGTGAGTTTCTCTCCACATTCTATCACACAAAGAAATCAGGTGACATGTCAGTGCAAAAATTGATATTTGCCGTAATGAAGCAATTAAATGTACAGTTTGAACTTTGTAAACAATAATTATTAATACACATTTTGCAAGCATTACAAATATTGGGAGCTTGGTCTGTGGTAGCAATCTAACTGCTCTCCTGGTTTGCATGCTCACGCCAGGAACCGTTTGGGCTGCAATTTCAGCATGAGTGAAATGCAGAACACTTTTTTATAAAACATCCCATGGCAACATTTATGGAAGAGAACAGGGAAGATCTCCCAATCTTGGAGATAATATCTCCCAATCATCATTAGTAAGAGGACATTAAGCACATTGCTACTTGTGCAAATTTGCCGTGCATCTTTTGCCAACTGTGCATCAGTGCAATCTGACAGTGAATTGAATAGGACAGTAATTTATTGTCACTACCATTTTTACAAAAAATACAGTGACAAGTGTTTAAATCACCAAACTCCAGTGCCTATATTGATAACAGAAATCAGATACGAAAAATAATTATGACAAAGTCCATCTTTGTTCAATTCACGGTTCATCAGTTCCCAAGGTCAAGGAAAAGACAGGAACCATACTCTCCACCGCTGTACAAAGCAACATTGAAGCTGCCGAATCTCAGACCGTTAGACCCCCTGGCTGGCCCACCATGCTGCTGAAATAGACCACCATGCGGGACCATTGGAATCCCAGGCCACAAGGCTCCACAGACACTGCCTCAAGGAATCCTGGAGCAGATTCACTATACATCTGAAGCAGACCAGCACTCCGCAATTCCCACCAGGACGTGGCTACAGCGCCCACAAGGAACAGACCACACCGCATTCGCCGCTGAAGCAACCTCCTGAAACATCCTTCCTCTACTCAAGTCGTTAAAAGAAGGTAAGATGAATTTTGATGCTCGACATAAATAAATGAAAAAAATAAAACAAAAGAAGTGGCAGGCCTGGTGATTAGAAGCAGACAGACTCAGGAACCCAAACACTTTGGAGAATTTGACTGAATGGAAAGCTTCCTGAAATGCCTTAAGTATGTGAAAGTTGCTACATTAGGCAAGCTCTTTCCTGTGACCTAGGTACATGAGTGTGCCCACTCAGCCAGGGCTCACCTATAAACCTGATAAGATATTTCTATAACAAAACAAGAAAGTTATCCACAAATACATATTCTGCCACCACCCTTAAACCAGATGCCTCCTCATTATAAGTTGTACAAATTATAGTCAATGTCCTACTGGAACATTAATCTTTCTTTCCCTGTCAGATTCTGACTGACTTCACTGTGGTCACACATTCACATTTGCTTCAGCCCATGATCAAATGGCACCAGTGAGATTTGCACATTGTACGGGTGCCCTCTGCTGCACCTTACTGACTATGGGAGGATTGTTCTATGGTCAATCAGTTGCCAGCTTGGTCCCAGTGAGAATTACATCCTTCGGACAAAGATGCAATCAGGACATTGCTTTCCTGAGTCCAGGAGACCTCTGCCTGGTCCCACAAAAATAAAAGGAAACTTCTCTGCTTTATTTTAAAGAGTAGCCTGCAGCAGCCCCTTTCTAGACTATAACAAATAGGAACAGGAATAGGCTATTCAGCCCCTCAAGCCTGTTCTGCCTTTCATAGCTGATCTGACATTTCTCATGTCCACTTTCCTGCATTTTCTCTGTAACCCTTGATTCCTGTACTGATCAAGAATCTATGTCAGCCTGAAATACACACAAGAACTCTGCCCCCACGGCTCTCAGTGGCAAGGTGTTCCAAAGATTCTCAACCCTCAGAGATTAAATTGTTCCTTACTACAGTCTGAAATTGGTGCCCCTTTCTTCTGACATGATGCCCTCTAGATCTAGACTCTCCCACGAGTGGAAATATTGTCTCAGCATTTACCCAGTCAAGCCCCTTAAAGAATCCCATATGTTTCGATGAGATCTCTTTTCAGTCTTCCAAACCTCAGTGAATACAGTCTCAACCTGTTTAGGCTTTGGTCTGAAGATAATCCCTCCATACCAGGGATCATCTTCATGAAATATCTATTTCCAATTAGTCCACTCAAAGTCTTTTTTTTAAATTGGCGTAATATACTTGGTGTGGTGGTGATGTTCCAAGCAACATGTTTGTGAGGCAAACGTGATAGATCAGCTGTCCCTGAGACCTGTCATTTTCATCTATTTGTTTGTTAGCATCAATAATGGGGTCTGAGTTTTTGAACCCACCCTCCCACCCCTCTCCCTGCCCAATCCTGTTAATTTACAACTGTTGGCTGATCAATTTTCAGGCAGGATGCTGTCAATCGTTATTAAAAATTACTCCCGATGCCTTGGGAACCACAATATCTCTCATGAAATGGGTCAAGATACTGGATACTGCAAAATCCATGTGCACTGACAACATTGTTGCAGGGTCAAAATCCTAGAACACCTTCCCTTACAACATTGCGAGTGTATTTGCACCAAATGAACTGCAGCATTTCAAGAAGGCAGTTCACCAACACCTTCTCATAACTAGGGATAGACAATAAAATTGCAGGATCGGGAGAGTATACAAAAGGGACAACATTAGAGAAATATGAAAGGACCACATATCCTCCAAGAAATACCTGTCTAGAACATTCCTGGTGCATTTGCTTTACCTTTGTCTCCCTTCCAAATTCCTTTTGCCATGTGCTGCCCTTCATTGGCTAAGTTAGCATCAACAGTAAAACAACAGAAATTATTGCCACCACCAAAGGTTAGAGAGACCGGGGGATTCCAGAGAAGGAGAGGTCCATGGGATTACAACAGCTGCTCAAGGAAAAAAATCGGATGGATGGACGCAAATGGCCTATCCCCAGGTGTCAACTACTATGTGGTTTCATGTCAATTGATGCATCTCCCAACATGAGCCATCGGGGGCAGGCTAGGTCTTTCTGACGCTCGATGAAATGGAGCCTGGCACAAGGCTGCTCACTTTGCAGACTGGTTGAGTGTGAATGAAAATCACCCATGTGGATCACCACAGCTGAATGTCTATTGACGTAGCTAGAATCCGCCCACCACTTGCCTGACCATTGGTTCCCGCAAGTTCCCAGTGGAACTTGACAAACACCAAATTTCCTCTCCTGCCCAATGGCTAAGCAGTGATTCTTGAAGATTTCTGTCAGGAGGACAAGGCACTAATATGCAAATAGGTCCGAATCACTCTAAATCTTTGTGTGAGAGATTGTCACTCAATGAAACACACTCCACACCAGCCCGACAAATCAAAGGCACTGATCGCACTACTGTGTAACACCACTCGATGTTCCAGTAAGCACGTTGTGTCAGCTGCAGTTGGAATTCCCAGCATGGTCCAGATATCGTGGCACCAGTTTATAAATCATTTGTGTATTTGTATTCATCAAAACAGCACATGTTGCTCATTCATTTGCACAGTTAGGTTTAGTGGGTAAACATAGGAGAACAGCAGCTTTTTTCCTGAGACCCAAAGCCCATTGCATTGTAAAAGCATCCCAGTTTGTGTATATTAGCTGACCTTAATTGGAGCGGTAATAAGGCTATGTCCCAGACGCTGGTGGGAAAACTCAGTCAGCATTCCGTCCTGGAAGTATTTGCCTGCATGTGTGTGAATGTGAAGTCAAGGAAAGACTATGCTTGGGCAGTGTCTGCCTGATAACTTATCTGCAGTCTGGCATTCACATATGAATGTGGGTGGGGTATCAAATGATGGTTGGTGATGGAGCCAAATTGACGAAGGAAACAAAAATCAGAAATGGGTTGAGGTAGGGTGGGGGAAGCATGAAACAGAAAACAAAAACAGAAATTGCTGGAAAAAGGCAGCAGGTCTGGCGAGAAAGTGCAGTTAACATTTCGAAACATTAACTGATTTCTCTCTGGGGATGTTGTCAGACCTGCTGTTTTACTGGCAATTTCTGTTTTTGTTTCTGATTTCCAGCATCCGCAGTTCTTTGGGTTTTTTTAAACAAAAAATAAGATTGCCAGTTCAATCTTTAACTTATGCTGAGTTAGTTGGGGCCAACTGAGATAGCAACCCCAGGTTAGCGAGGGGAAAAAATATCAGATAACGCTCTCAATTTTAAAAGCTGTACATCAAGTCTTGCTGAAAGTGCATATGGGAGGATGAATTAGGAAGGCAGACCCAAGGTAGGCTGAGGTATTGTCTCCACTCAGTAAACGTGCAGGCACACCCTATTAAAACTGAAGGATGACTAACTGAATAAAAATTGCTGGATGGACACCTAAACCCTTGGAAGCATATCTCAAGAAGGGAACCAACAGCCTCAGGTGAGGTGGACAGAAAAGAAAAAGAAGAAAACTGTAGACATCCTGAATGAATAATTTCCATTTAATTAACCTAGGTTAAAACAAATTTCTTGCAACAATTTGTGAACTAACTAAATGTACTTCTGAATTCCTCTGGAAACCACCTGCTAAATGTCAATGTAGAACTGTGGTGAACTTTTGCATTTCAGTTCAATTGACATAGAATTCCCACAGTGCAGAAAAAGGCCATTCGGTCCATTGAGTCTGCACCAACTCTCCGAACAGTATCCCACCTAGACCTACCTTCCTACCCTATCCCCATAACCCCACACTTACCGTGGATAATCCAACGAGCTTGCACACTACTGAGCAATTTAACACGGCCAATCTGCCTATCCTCCACATCTTTCGACTGTGGGATGAAATCCATGCAGATATGGGGAGAATGTACAATCTCCACATGGACAGTCACCCAAACCTGGAATCAAACCTGGGTTCCAACTGCTGTGAGGCAGCAGCGCTGACTCCTGTACCACTGTGCCACCCATGTCCTCCAAAGGTTACATACCACACAGCATTGAACAAAGAACAAAGAAAATTACAGCAAGGAACAGGCCCTTCGACCCTCCAAGCCTGCGCTGATCCAGATACTCTATCTAAACCTGTCACCTATTTTCCAAGGAGCTGTATCCCTCTGCTCCCTGCCCATTCATGTATCTGTTTAGATACATCTTAAATGATGCTATTGTGCCCGCCTCTACCACCTCCGCTGGCAACGCGTTCCAGGCACCCACCACCCTCTGCGTAAAGAACTTTCCACGCATATCTCCCTTAAACTTTTCCCTTTTCACCTTCAAATCGTGACCCCTAGTAATTGAGTCCCCACTCCGGGAAAAAGCTTCTTGCTATCCACACTGTCTATTGCTCTCCTGATTTTGTAGACCTCAATTAGGTCCCCCCTCAACCTCCGTCTTTCTAATGTAAAAAATTCTAATCTACTCAACCTCTCTTCATAGCTAGCGCCCTCCATACCAGGCAACATCCTGGTGAACCTCCTCTGCACCCTCTCCAAAGCATCCACATCCTTTTGGCAATATGGCGACCAGAACTGTACGCAGTATTCCAAATGTGATCGAACCAAAGTCCTATACAACTGTAACATGACCTGCCAACTCTTGTACTCAATACCCCGTCCGATGAATGAAAGCATGCCGTATGCCTTCTTAACCACTCTATCCACTTGCGTTGCCACGTCCAGGGTACAATGGACCTGAACACCCAGATCTCTCAGTGCATCAATTTTCCCCAGGGCTTTTCCATTTACCACATTGGCTTAACTACCCTGGTCAACAGTTTGTGATTTTGTGTTTAATGGAATTTGATATCAGATTATCTTTCAATGGAATAACTCCAAATCAAATGTGTTGCTGTGAGCACTCTCCTATTCACTGCGGTGGACACATCAAACAGGAATGTATTTCACTACAATATACATTCCAAAGTAACACGAAGTAACAGATATGATACTGAACAAAACATTCCATCCAATACAGTTGCTCCAAAGCAAAATACTTCAATGGACACAATCCAAAACTGTGTGTTCTCCCGGATATAATACAATGCAATAGGTTATGTTGGATGCAGTCCAAAGCCATGGGTTCTCATAGAGGAAAGCCTGATACACTGCATTGCAACAGCCATTCACAAAATTGCTCTTGGAAAGTCACTGGCACTAGCAGTGGTAACATTTATTATCCAACCATGATTGCTGTGCAGTGGTGGTGGTGGTGGGCTGTATCTATCGACTGGTGCAGTCCTTGTGCCAATGGTGTCCCCACAATAGACACAACTCCATTTATGAGGAAGAAATGGTGACATGTGAGCAAGCATGATTGTGTATGAGTTGGAAGAGAATTGGCAGTTGATGATATTGATTCCTTTCTACTCAGTGGCCAGTTTGCATGCTATCTAGGGCCTGAATCTGAGCCTGAACCCCTACATTCCAGAGCCTTAAAAGAGGTGGCTGCAGAGAACTAGCTATGTGTTAACTTTGATCTTTCAAAATTAAAATGGTCTACATTGGATTGAAGATAACAAATATACTCTTAATATTCATGAAATGTACATTGATACCATATACATTCACCCAGGACATGACAATCAAAGAATATGTGACAATATATAAAACAGTGTCTTCTTAACCACTTTAGTGGCAGTGTGTCAAGGTAGACAGTTTCAATATAATACCTTTTTAAAGGGCTGGCGAATATATGAAGTAGACTGACCACAAATGGTCTGTTCTGGTTCTTTACATGCCTGTGTACCTAGTGACATCCCCAAAATAGTGTGAACTCTTAAATAAACAGAGGCTTAAATAAACACAGATCTTACTATGCTAAAGCAATATATTTCAATGACGCGCTGTCAGTAAGTTTACCCATTAATAGTCCAGCACAGTTTACTGTGGTTAGTTTATGTTTCATCCTTTCTGACAGGAGTACAGTAGTAAATTCCAAAGGAATAAATGAATGAGCAAAAATTATGCCAGACAGAGTTTAACATGAGCAAGAATGAGGCCATCTATTTTAGATGTAAAAGAGGTAAGTGTAAGTATTTTGTAAATGGTGAGAAATTAAGAAAAGTGTAGGTTCAAAATGATTTAGGAATCCAAGTACACATTTCATTAAATTATAATAATCAGACAGAGAAAGCAGTCAAAAAGACCACTGAAACTGGATTACAAAGGATTATGCTGTGTTTTAGGCAAGGCACCTGAGAAAGGATCTGTGTTCAATTGACTGACCTGGCATTGCGAACTAGGGATGTCCTTAAGAAGCCATCCTCTTCCTTCGCTGTCGACTCTTTCCTCCACCCTCCATCACTCAGCGACACTCCATCCCTGGGAACTCTATCCCAGACTACACAGCTGCCTCCAGAGTATCCATCGCCAATTCTCTGGATAGGTCACTGGGAAATACCAACAATGGCCACAGCTGCCAGTGGTGGCGCTGTCAATGCCATCTTGCTGCCAACCTTTAATGGGCCAGGAGTGCTCAGGGGTGAAATTTTGCACTTTCCCCCCATCCCCACTTACTTAATCCAGCAGAAGGTGCCACAGGAATTACCTCAGGTTAGTGTGAGGCCTCCCATGGAAAGTAATATGGGGCTTCCACTGTCTCTCTGTAATTGTGGGCAGAACTCATGTTAGCACCACTGAATTCTGCCCAGAGATTATATTTCCATTGATTGAGGAAATCAGGATAAACTTGTTAAAATTAGCACAGGTGATGGAGGAAAAAAATCAAGAGTCACCTTTTCTTCTAAAGGGCAGTAGAAATCGAATCCTCTTTCCAGAAGGCAACAGATAGAGCTTTCAAGACTGATACCATTGGATTTTTGTTAGATAAGGTTAAATGGACTTGAAGTACAAATCAGCTATAATCTATATAAATGGCAGAGCTGGATGAAGAGGCTGAAAGGCACAGTTCTAATCCTATGTTCCTTTGGAGTTAACCTAACCCAGGGATTGTCCCTCCTCCCACTCAAACTTAACATCAAATTATGACCATGTCATGGTCACTGATTGTGAGATGCTCCACTACCATCAGACTGTTAACTAATGCTAGCTTCTCAGTCACCAACAGATCCGGTATGACCTGTTTCACAGTCGTTTGGAAAACCAACAAAAGTAGAAATTGCTGGAGAAATTCACAGATCTCTCAGCATCCGTGAAGAGAAAATAGACTTAAGGTTTCGAGTCCTGTGACTATTCTTCAGAAAATTTTCTTTTAAAAGATCATCTTGAAAACATTTGAAAGATTTGCTGCCTTTATGCCTTGTTCTGTTCTGTTTCTTCTTATCTAACTGAAGATTCAAGTCACTCATAATAACCATTTTGCTTTCTTACATGCTTCCCTAACCTTCATATTTATGTACCCCGTTACTACATGACTATATGACCCACTACTGTCAGAAACTCCACAGGAAATAACACCAGAGTTTTGAATCATTCTGTTTTTCAATTGTAATCTCAGTTTTTTTCCAGTCTATTCACCTTAATTGATTTTTTTTTGTCAACTACTAAAATTATAACACCAGAGTTTTGAATCATTCTGTTTTTCAATTGTAATCTCAGTTTTTTCCCCAGTCTATTCACCTTAATTGATTTTTTTTTGTCAACTACTGAAATTATGTCATCTATCAAGATTGCTACATCTTATTTCCAAATTTCTCAATTTTTTCAAAAGGCCTTATTGCACAAATGGCCAAATGACACTCAAGCTCTGAAAAATCAACCAAGATGACATTCATCCATTGAAGAACAATCAATCACAGGCTATAAAAAGATCCTCCAGACTTTTCTCAGTGTCCCAACCACACAGAATGAGTGGCCTCCTCTGTGGTAGGCCTAAAGGACTCACCCTGCATGAAGCCTGCTTCGGTCTCTCACTTTCTCACTCTTTGTCACTCAATAGTTCACTGCCCAACTGTCTATAACCTTTGAACTGTTCTTCAGCGACCCCTGAACTGCTTGAGTGACCTATTGTAAACCTTGTGATGAGCCCAACCTTTGACTGAATTTAGAAGCTACTGGAAGTCAAATATAGCAATCGCTTGGAATTGTTCATTCCCTGAGTGTTAAAATGTTCAGTTTGCTGGCTTACAAAATATGAATTGTGGATAACAAGAAAAGGGTACGGATGTGGATATATACAACAGAGATATGGATACCTGTTGCCATGGAATCATAATCCAACATAAATCGCCAGCTACTTCAGATATGTGAGAAAAAAATCAGCATATAAGATTAACAGTAGGAACTGTGGGAGTGCAAAAAATGTGGATGTCCATGTTGACAAGTCACTAGAAGCAAGTTTGCAGACAAAATGGTAATAATAAGGACTCAAAGAATTTTCAAATACAAGTCTGAGTTAGTGATATTCACTGACCCTTGATCAAATCTCTTCTGGAATTTTAGGCACTGAATCTCTGAAAAGATTGGCCTCTCAAATGGTACACACAGTGCAGATTTGACAGCAAGGCACAAAAGATTAAATATGACAGCAGGTGGTGGTTTTTAATCCTGGAAGGTTGATGGGTGAATTTTTTAAAAATGAAAAAACAATTTGATTCAAGATAAAATATTTTGCCTCACAAAGGAATGCATATATCAAGAAAACATTTATCAAAAATTAGAGATAAGCAATTTAGGAATAAAATCTAAAACAATCTCTTCATTTGAGAATTAAGAAAAGACTTGAGTTTACATAGTGCACTGAACCACACACAAATACCAAACATTTCAAAGTGCTTTACAGCTAATTAAGTACTTTTGAATTGTATTCAATGTTGCAAGGCAAGAAACACAGCAGTCAATTTGCACACAGAAAATTACCACAAACAGTAACATCATGATAATATAATCTCTCTTGCGATGTTGATTGAAGGATAAATAATGGGCAGGTGACAGGAAACAACTCCCCTACTCTTCATTAAAATAGCACCATGGACATTTTACATCCATCCAAAAAGGCAAGAAGAAAGGCATCATCCAAAAGTTGGTACCTCCAGCAGGGCAGCACTTACTCTATATCGAACAGGAACGCCAAGTTTCATTTTTGTGTTCAAGTGGGATCCAAACCAGAACTGTATGGTTCAGAGACAAAGATTTACCAACTGAGCCACACTTGACATACAGAATAAGAAAAAAAGAAAGACTCATATTTACATAGTGCCTTTCACAATCTCAGCACATTACAAACCCCTTAGCAGCCAATGAAGTGCAGCTGCTGCTGTAATATATGGAAAAATGGCAGCCAATTTGTACGCAGCAAGGTCCTGCAAACAGCAATACTATATTGACTAAATAATCCATTTCAATGCAATCAATAGGGACAATAAAATAACTGCACAGAGGCCAGTATCCTGTCACCAAGTTCCCCCTTTATTTATTTGTGCACAGTACTCTGGCTGTGGTCAGCTAGCTCACAGTCAGTCCCCTCAATTGAGGAGATTCTAAACCTTCTGGTTATTTTGGTCAGCTAGGGCTTTCCTGATTGGCCCAGGTTAACAACTCCATCTTGGATCTCATAGTCAAAAAGATCCAGCTTTTTCCAATCACTACAGACAAGCAATGAAGAAGGGTCTAGGCCCGAAATGTCAGCCTTCCTGCTCCTCTGATGCTGCTTGGCCTGCTGTGTTCATCCAGCTCTACACCTGGTTATCTCAGACAAGCAACAAATGCTGTCCAGCCAGCAATATCCATGTCCCACAAAAAAATTTTAAAAACTTGAAAGAAGAATGAAACTATGGAAATCTGACACAGAAGGCTGTAAATGTTAGACTGATTAAAAAGTCTATGTTGGAAATTTTAATATAAGAGAGGCATGGGAACAAACGTGGTTAAATGGATTTGAGGTACAGATCAGCCATGTTGTAACTAAATGACGGAGTAGGCTTGAGATGTTAAACCTGAGTGTTCTATCTTCCTACACATATGAGAAAAAACATCTCTGGAAAGACAAAGTATCCCCAACTAATAAGATTCATGACAAATACCAAAGTTTTGAGAGAGAAATTTAAGATTTAATTTCAATATAGGATTTCTATTTAGTATGAGACCAGGCCAGATCACTAAATCGTTCAAAGTAGACAAAATGTAAAATCTCAGGCACTTACTCAGCGAATAACATCACAATATTCCATAGTTTTGAACAAACAAAATAAACTTTACAATACAAAGTTAAAACATTAATACAATCTATTCTATATGCATATGCAGAATTAACCTGAAGTAAATATATATAATAGATCAACTGTGGTCAAACACCTCACAGAGTACAATAAATAGCAAATGTAGCAGAGAAAGATTCCACCGAATTCTCAGCAACCACTCCCCCACCACCTCCAAGATGTTAATGACACTGTGGGCCATCAAATCTTAATAAAACTTTACAATGGATTCCAATTCTTCTGTTTTGAAGACCTAGCTTTGAATTTCCTCAGAAACCACTCCATCAAAGCCAATCTCAACAACTGCTCATGCTCTGTTAGTTCATCTTCCTAACCTTGGTCTATGCTTCCCTAGATCCTGAAAACTTTGTTTCCACACTTACTCCCAGGCACAACTTCAGTTTCTCACAGAAGTTAGTGTTTCTATATGCTAGCCTCATTAAGCTGATAGTCTCACTGTTTTCTTTTTCTGAGCTCTAATCTTGTTCAGCAGCACTACATAAATACCACATACAAGAGACAACAAGGTGCAGGGCTGGATGAACACAGCAGGCCAAACAGCATCATAGGAGCAGAAAGGCTGATGTTTCGAGCCTAGACCCTTCATCAGAAAAGGGGGAGGGGAAGGGGGTTCTGAAATAAATAGGGAGAGAGTGGGAGGCGGATAGAAGATGGATAGAGGAGAGGATAGGTGGAGACGAGAGAGTTGCAGTGGGAGAGAGATCCCCTGAGGTTTGTCCGGAGGGAGGAGGGTAACTTCTTCAGGCTAGGCATCCTTAGAAGAGGCTTCGCAGTGGGGTTAAAATTGAATCAGAGATAGTAGGAACTGCAGATGCTGGAGAATCCGAGACAACAAGGTGCAGGGCTGGATGAACACAGCAGGCCAAGCAGCATCATAGAAGCAGAAAGGCTGACATTTCGGGCCTAGACCCTTCATCAGAAAAGGGGGAGGGGAAGGGGGTTCTGAAGTTACCCTCCTCCCTCCGGACAAACCTCAGGGGATCTCTCTCCCACTGCAACTCTCTCGTCTCCACCTATCCTCTCCTCTATCCATCTTCTATCCGCCTCCTCCTCTCTCCCTATTTATTTCAGAACCCCCTTCCCCTCCCCTTTTTCTGATGAAGGGTCTAGGCCCGAAACGTCAGCTTTTCTGCTCCTATGATGCTGCTTGGCCTGCTGTGTTCATCCAGCCCTGCACCTTGTTGTCTCGGATTCTCCAGCATCTGCAGTTCCTACTATCTCTGATTCAATAAATACCACATTTGTGCTTTTCAATCCCCATGCCCATCATGGCCTCCATGGCTTTCTTCAGCCTTAACTCCGCCACCTAGCTGTAACTATTAGCTCCTGGCTACTACCCTGCGTCCTAACTGAACAAAACTATCAGATAGCTTTTGGGATAACACAGTGTGGAACTGGAGGAACACAGCAGGCCATTTCGGGTCCCGAAACGTCAGCTTTCCTGCTCCTCTGATGCTGCCTGGCCTGCTGTGTTTCTCCTCCACACTGTGTTATCTCTGACTCCAGCATCAACAGTTCTGACTATCTCCAAATAGCTTTTGGGACTCTTTCTTTGTTTCCCACTACACATTACTTGAAGTTATCTCAGCTGTACAGCCAATAGCACTTGCCTTGCATGAAGCCTACTTTTCTCTCTTTTTTGATTCACTCATAGGATGTGGACATCGCTGGCTGAGCTAGCATTTATTGCCAATCCCTAGTTGCCTTTGAGAAGGTGGTGGCAAATGCTCTCTTGAATTGCTGCAGTCCATTTGGTGTAGGCACACAGACAATTTTGTTAAGGAATGGCTTCCAGAATATTGATCCTGAAACTCTAATGAAATAGTGATATATTTCCAAGTCTGAATGCGGAGTGGCTGGGATGGGAATTTGCAGGTGGTGGTGCTCCCATGTATCTGCTTCCCCTGGCCTTCTAGATGGTTCTAGCTGTGGATTTGGAAGGTGTCATCTTTGGAGCCGTGGTGATTTTCTGCAACGCATCTTGGAGATGGTGCACACTGCTGATACTGAACGTCGGTGATGGAGAGATTGCTCATGGCTGTGGTGCCAATCAAGCAGGCTGCTTTGTTTCGGGCAGTGTCAAGCTTCTTGAGTGTAGTTGAAGCTGCACTCATCCAAACAGTTCACTTTCACTATTCTTATGAATCGCCTATTGAAACACATGAAACAGGCCCCGATCTTGTTCCGGGCAGATCTGAATTGAGCAGCATTGGAATTTAAATGCAATCTCTTGGAATTATTTATTCTCTGAATGCTACAATTCTACAACGTTCACAGTTTGTTGATTTATAAATTTCATCATAAGATGCAGGCAGATCCCAATAAATAATAATTTTTAAAATTGATTATTTTCTTTGACAGACCCTGACTGTTACATCATTAGCTTAACAGAACAAGGCAGAGCTTTTACTTTTGCTACAAAGAGAAATATAGGCATAAGTTGTGCTCCTTTTGAGATGTATTATTTCTGCCTCCCAACTACTAGAGTTTACAGTCAGTTATTTTCCTATCAATAAATACAAAATCCCATCATGAACTCAACTCAGCAGCATTTTCTAAAAATAAATCAGTTTATTTGACAAGTTTAAAAATGAAAAATAGGTTGAGTTTGATAAATGAACTTAATAAATCGTCAATCGTAAATCATTATGTCAAACCACGACCTGTGAGTAAGCTGATTTTAAGATTGAAAAATTATATTTAAATAAAAATACTAAGTCATTTGCTAGTTGTATTGAGGTACAATACTCAGTTTCCTAGTAAGTAAACAAAAATATATTCAAATACTTTTTAAACTTTAAAACTATCGTGTAATTACGCTAAACTATTGTGCCAACTCCTGTTACTCTTTCTGATGGTTTCGTGGTTAAAGAAACACCCTGAAGGTCTGCAACTGGTGCAACCTCACAATTTTGAATCAATTGGTCTTGGGGGCAGGGCTAACTTTATACATGAGCCAAGCTTCGAGTGTGATTTATTTTCAACTAACACAAATGATCATGGTAACTTGATTAGTGCTTAACATCATTTATGCTTAAAATTCTCCAATTTTTTTGTGAGGCATGTAGTGAATACAGGTGAATTCCAAAGATAAAAACAGTGCAACTGAGTTAATACCGCTAAAAGCAACTTACTGTTGTGTCAAGGTTGAACTCAAAATGCTTTTGCATCAGGCTTCTTTTCTGATTCAGGTTGCAGGAATGCTGAGGTTACAAAAGCTCTGTTCCCACTCATCACAAATAGTTATCTGGATTGCCATGACATTTCAACACAAATAGCTAAATTTCAGTGCGCCAACATTTTCCAATCTCAGCTTTGCAATATGTCAAGATTTGACCTGAAGGCTTTGTGAAGATGTTCAGTGAGTTAAAGCGATGATGAGATACTGTTACATAAAGGAAATGCACTCATAGACAGAAGGACAGGAAAAGCCATGGTGTAAATTAGATTTTCACTCTCTAAGCTGTGATCCAATTTCAGCTTCATTAAAAACCAGGCCTGGATCTGCATTGTGATTGAATATCATTGATATGAGAGAATTAAGAACTGGAATTGCATACTGTTATAACCAAACCTCATATATGAACATAAATTTGGGCTTGATAGTTCTTTTCTTCTCCTGAATGTGCTGCAATATGCTTCAACTAGAACCGGCTATATTCTGCTACCTTTCCAACAAACTATTTTTCACGTACATCCCGAGCCAGTGAAGCTGATAGTCATGAGTGGTACCATTTCCCATTCAACCTTACTTTCTATGCTTATTTCAGTTCTTTTTTACTTGCCTTCTTCAGTTTAAAATGGTTAAACTGTTGCATGATCAGGTTTAACACTAACTTCTAAACATTGCTGTTTACAAAAAAAACATTTTCTGCGCATGAAATTAGACTGAAGTAACTTTTCAGAGTGCTCTGATGAATTGCCATTGACATAAAATGTTGTACTTTTATTAATGTTATTTTATAATCTGCTGTACTTGCCATCTTTTCCTTACCTACAGACGGCACTTTCTACTGTTTAATACATGGTTAAAGCACAGAAGGAGGCCATTTGTGCCATTATGTACGTGCTGTCGCTCTGAGCAAGAGATTCACTTTGTACTTCGTCCCCTCTGCAGGCCTGCAATTTTTTTTTACCTTTCAGATGATAAGCCAAATCCCTTTCAAATAGCACTACTGAACCCATTTCCACCACAACTTTTAGCAGTACTTACAAGACACTAATAATCTACGGTGTGAATAAGTTTCTCCTCATTATACAATTGCTTCTTTTGCCATTAACCATAAATCTGTTCTCTCTGATTCTCAATCATTCCTCCAAAGGGAACAATTTCTAGCTATGATTTAATCGAGGAACCTTATGTTTTGGACTACGATTATTAATTCTCCACTTCTCCTGGAAAACAATTCCAACTTCTTGTATCTATCTCCGTAACTCAGCTCCTCATCCCTGGAACCATTCTGGTGATTTTCTTCAATAGTCACACCTTCATATCCTCACAAACATGTGAATTAGGATCAGGAACAGGCCATTCAACTGCTGAGCCTGCTACGTCGAATAATGTGATCATGGTTGATCTGCTTGCAATCATAAATGTACATTCCCATTCACCTGATAACCTTTCACCTCCTTGTTTAAGGAGAATCTATCTACCTCTGCCTAAAAAATATTCAAAGACTCTACTTCCATGACCATTTCAGGAAGAAAGTTCTGAAGACTCATGGTCCTTTCTGAGAAAGAATTTCACCTCGTTTCCGTATTAAATGGGTGACCACTTGTTTCTACACAGTGAACTGTGTTCCAGATTCTTCCCTAACCAGAAACATTATCTCCACATTGTAAGTATCAATGAAGTCAACTCTTACTCTCTAAACTCCGAGGGACTCCAACCTGGCCAATCCTTTCTCATAGAACAATCCTTCCTGAAGTGTGGATTTGGTGCCCAGAACTGGAAACAAAACTCCAGTTGAGGCTTAGATAACAAGGTGTAGAGCTGGATGAACACAGCAGGCCAAGCAGCATCAGAGGAGCAGGAAAGCTGACGTTTCGGGCCTAGACCCTTCTTCAGAAATGGGGGAGGGGAAGGGAGTTCTGAAATAAATAGGGAGAGAGGGGGAGGCGGATAGAAGATGGATAGAGGAGAAGATAGGTGGAGAGGAAACAGACAGGTCAAAGAGGCGGGGATGGAGCCAGTAAAGGTGAGTATAGGTGGGGACGTAGGGAGGGGATAGGTCAGTCCAGGGAGGACGGACCGGTCAAGGGGGCGGGATGAGGTTAGTCGGTAGGAGATGGGGGTGCGGCTTGAGGTGGGAGGAGGGGATAGGTGGGAGGAAGAACACGTTAGGGAAGCGGGGACGAGCTGGACTGGTTTTGGGATGCGGTAGGGGGAGGGGAGATTTTGAAGCTTGTGAAATCCACATTGATACCATTGGGCTGCAGGGTTCCCAAGCGGAATATGAGTTGCTGTTCCTGCAACCTTCGGGTGGCATCGTTGTGGCCCAGGATGGACATGTCGTCTGAGGAATGGGAGGGGGAGTTGAAATGGTTCGCGACTGGGAGGTGCAGTTGTTTAGTGCGAACCGAGCGTTGGTGTTCTGCAAAGCAGTCCCCAAGCCTCCACTTGGTTTCCCCAATGTAGAGGAGGCCACAACAGGAACAGCGGCTACAGCATACCACATTAGCAGATGTGCAGGTGAATATCTGCTTGATGTGGAAAGTCTTCTCGGGGCCTGGGATGGCGGTGAGGGGGGAGGTGTAGGGGCAGATGTAGCACTTCCTGCAGTTGCAGGGAAAAGTGCCGGGGGTGATGGGGCTGGAGGGGAGTGTGGAGAGGACAAGGGAGTCATGGAGAGAGTGGTCCCTCCAGAAAGCAGATAAGGGCGGGGAGGGAAAAATGTCTTTGGTGGTGGGATCGGATTGCAGATGGCGGAAGTGTCGGAGGATGATGCGTTGGATCCGGAGGTTGGTGGGATGGTACATGAGGACGAGGGGGATTTTGTTTTATTGTTATTGTGGGGAGGGGGTGTGAGGGATGAGTTGCGGGAAATGCGGGAGACACGATCGAGGGCGTTCTCGACCACTGAGGGGGGGAAGTTGCGGTTCTTGAAAAACGAGGACATCTAAAGATGTTCGGGAGTGGAATGCCTCATCCTGGGAGCAGATGTGGCGGAGGCGAAGGAATTGGGAATAGGGGATGGCATTTTTGCAGGAAGGGGGGTGGGAGGAGATGTATTCTAGGTAGCTGTGGGAGTCGGTGGGCATCCACTTCACCAACACCTTCCACCCCAAGCTTAAGTTCACCTGGACCATCTCTAATACCTCTTTCTCCTTCCTGGATCTCTCTGTTTCCATCCCTGGCAACCACCTGGAACCATCCCCGCCTCTTCGACCTGTCTGTTTCCTCTCCACCTATCTTCTCCTCTATCCATCTTCTATCCGCCTCCCCCTCTCTCCCTATTTATTTCAGAACCCCCTTCCCCTCCCCCATTTCTGAAGAAGGGTCTAGGCCCAAAACGTCAGCCTTCCTGCTCCTCTGATGCTGCTTGGGCTGCTGTGTTCATCCAGCTCTACACCTTGTTTTATCAGGTTCTCCAGCATGTGCAGTTCCTACTATCTCCCATCGAGGCTTAACCAGTTTTATGTTTATCATTCGTTGCTTGCATTCATATACTCTGCAGCTCTTTTATAAGCATTCGGGTCATCAAGTCTACTCCTCCATTAAGTAAGATTATGGCTGATTTGATTGGGGTCTTAGCAGCAGTTTCAAAGCTATCCCCTTGACGCCTTTGCCAATTAAAAATCTAACTCAACCTTGAATGTATTCTATGATCCAGCTTCCACAGCTCAGAATGTTGGCAATACACTCCATTCACAAACTGCTGGGTGGAATCTTCCCAGGCTGTAAATGATGTGGGCCATGGTAAATAATTTGGGAGAATCGCACAAGGAGTTGAGCAAGGTTTTTCTGAATATCGGGAGCAACACAACACATTTTTCAATGAAGTTCTGCATTGCTTTTCGCAAGTGAACAGCAAAGTGTGTATTAACAGGGATTATTGCTCATTATCACCCTTATTACTACCTGATCTTTGTAAGCCTAATGTTGAGATAAAATGCAGGTTTTCATTTACCCACCCAATGAACGGAGATGCCAAGCATTCCCGACATGAAAGTCTGAGCAGTTATCTGATGATTCCAGACTGCCGCTTCATCCTCCAGCCCTCCATCTTCCATACCCAACAGCAACGTTCAGCGTATGCTCCATGTGCAGTTGCTGTATGCACCTCATGTCTATGCACACTGACAGCCAAGGAATGCTGCTACTAACAGACAATGGGACAGACACACAGTTCACAGATTGAAGTAGTTACATAAAAAATGGTGCAGGAGTAGGCCATTCAGCCCCTTGAGTCTGTACCACCATTCAATATGACCATGACTAATCGTGCAATCTCCCGCTTTCTCCCCATACCCCTTGATCCCTTTAGCCGCAAGGTCCATGTCCGGCTCCCTCTTGAATGTATCAAATGAACTGGCCCCAACAGCTTTATGTGGCAGTGACTTCCACAGGTTCACAAGTCTCTGACTGAAGAAATTCTTCCTTATCTCAGTCTTGAATGGCTTACCCCTAATTGTTAGACTGTGACCCCTAGTTCTGGGCTTCTGCAACATCAGGAACATTTTTCCCAAGTCTAGCCTGTCCAGTCCCATCAGGCTTTTATATATTTCTGTGGGATTCACCCCTCATTCTTCTAATTTCCAGTGAGTACAAGCCCAGTCAATCCAATCTTTCTGCATGTGTCAGTTCTGCCATCTCAGGAAACAGTCTGGTGAACGTTTGCTGGACTCCCTCAATAGCAAAAATGTCCCTCCTCAGACTAGGTGACCAAATCTGTACACAATACTCAAAGTGTGGCCTCACTCACTTGCTTTCTTAGCACTCGCTCACTAAGTACCAACCTCAATGCTCGCAGGATTACTGCCTGGCCTTGTTTAGACTATAAGGTGCAGACGTAGGCCATTCAGCCCATTGAGTCTCCTTTATCATTCAATGAGATCATTGCTGATCTGATTACCCTCAACCCCACTTACCTGCCTTTGCCCCATAACTTTTAATTCCCTTATTGATTAGAAATCTGTCTGTTTCCGTCTTGAATGTACTTGACAAGTAAGTACTCTGCAGTAAAGAATTCCACAGATTCACTACCATCTGAAAGAAGAAATTCCTCCTCATCTTTGGCTTAAATGTGTGACGCTTATTCTGAGATTATGCCCTCTGGTCATAGATTCTCCTACAAAGGGAATCAATCTCTCAGCATCCAACATGTCGAGTCCCTTAAGAATCTCATTCACCTCTCAATCTTCTAACTCAAGTAAGTATAGATCCAAACAACACAACCTCTCCTCATAAGAAAATCCCTCCATACTTGGATCAACCTACTGAACCTTTTCTCTCTTTTTTGATTCACTCATAGGATGTGGACATCGCTGGCTCAGCTAGCATTTATTGCCAATCCCTAGTTGCCCTTGATCTCTATGACTCTAGTATTGATAATCATACTTAAAACGTGAAAAAGACAACTTCCAAATGGTGAGTTTGTCTGACCAACAAGCTACACCTTACTGAGATTTTTCAAACTGCCAAGTTCTCTGATCAATCAACAATTAAACACTGCTACATTTGAAATTGTGTGTACTTAACCATTGGACTTCATGTCTTTACAAGCCACAAACCAGCCTGGCTGGCTATCTAACAACTATAAGAAATGCTGTGTATCCCTGACCCTGGGTCAGGAGACCTGAGTTCAAATCCTACCTGCTCCAGGTATGTGTCACAATATGTTTGAAGAGGTTAATTAGAAATAGCTAAGAACTGCTGTGGCACATCTACTATTACATATTAAATATGTAGGATTCAGTGGTAGTGCTCCTACCTCTGAATCAGAAGGCCCGGTTCAAGTACCCTGTGTTCCAGAGGTGTGTTATAACACATCTGAACAGGTTGATTAAAAATCTCTGTACTAAAGTTGTGAAAATCTGTTCAATGTGTTTCTGGCATCACATTTTGAAATGAAAACTATTAAAGAAAGCCATCTCCTGACAGTTTATTCTGACCTCAGACTGACCTCAAAATCTGCAAAAAAGCAATTAGCTTCTAACTAGTCTCCAAAAGGCATAGTAATTAGATTCTAAGCCCATAAAAGGACCTACCGTTTAAACACCATTATACTTTAGGAGCAGGCTGATACATTGTGTGTTGCACAATATAATTATCCTTTCCTTGTTAAGAGGATATCCTTCAAATTACTGAAATAACACCATGGGATAACAATTAATATTATAAAAATCTCAAACAAAATTGATTTTGGTGACTGTAATTAGTATAAGGAAGGCTATCGAGCTTCCCACACAATCATGTATTCCACTGAAAATGATGTACAATATCGACTGCAGTATTAATCTTCCCTAACCCAAGCATTTGCCACTCAGTGCTCATGGTATTATTGAAACAAGCCCACACGGCCTCAGAGGATGTTCAGGAGCATGAGTTAATTAGAGTACAGTGTACTTCCAGCTGGTACTGAGCCAAATGGCTACTTGCCAGGTCTTGGTTCAATTCTCAGCCAGAAGCTACAGCAAGAGAGCTGACATAATGAGATGTATAAGCTAACATGAAGCAACACACTTGATGAAACAGCTCTAGTAATAGGCTTTGTGGGTACTTGAGTTGATAGGCTGGATTAAGTGGCAATGAGTTGATGCTGTATTGGCAGCACTAAGTGTTTTACTACATTACAACAGCAGTAACACCCTAGAGGAGCAGAAGTCAAATTGTTCACTCAAATGTAGATGGTTCTGGAGAGAGCAAAGTATTCACAGGAGAAAACGCTTCACCTTAGGATCCAGTTTTCCTCATTATTTTATCATTTGTCCCCAAATATATTTGCTTGCTGACCAACCTAATTCCTCACTGTCAATTCTAATTGCAAAATTACAAACCATATGTTATAAATCAAGGAAGGAAATTAGAGTCTCCTACTCCCTTCAGCTTCATTCGCTGGATGGGTAATTTTCAGAAAGGCTGTGCTATGTGCTATTAGGTCATTCTGTTAAAAAAAGTGAACTGTAAAATTTACTCTGTATTCCATTACCTTTTCTTTTTTCTTTTTGTTAGGCAGGTCATAATACTTCCTGCAGGTACTGTGGGATAAAGAAGAGATTTAGTCTTGAAGTTCAACTCTCAAGCACTATTTTTTCAGTGTGCCTTAAAAACTCTCTCATAGTGATTGCTTAAATATTCCTCCCTCCATCTTCAATCGCAATTTCATTCAGTTTCTTTTACATTTGAGAATAAAACGTTCATTTTCTTTTCCTCACGTAATGTTATCTCTTGTTCCCATGAGGGTAGTAATTCACATATTTGGATAAATGTTTAATGGTTGAAGGCAGCCTTCCAATATTATATCAAATGGTTTCTTTTCAAGTGAGAGTCTGGGAAGTGTTGACAGATTATTCCATATTGTGGTTCTTCACTAATTGATCCGATCCTGCCAACTTTGGATTTTGACACGTGAACTTTGCCGCAGGAATCAACTGTTAAATTTAAAACTGGGAAGTCTGGCAGACTTTTCCCTCTCTCAAGTGAAACATTGGCTCTGGATCAGGCCATTCAGCTCCTTGAGCATGATCTGTATTTCCATTACTTTTTATTCATTCACGGGATGAGGGCGTCACTGGCTCGGCAGCATTTATTGTCCATCCCTAATTGCCCAGAGGGCAGTTAAGAGTCAACCACATTGCTGTGGGTCTGGGGTCACATGTAGGCCAGACCAGGTAAGGATGGCAGTTTCCTTCCCTAAGGGTCATTAGTGAACCAGGTGGGTTTTTCCTGACAATTAGCAATGGATTCATGGTCATCATTAGACTCTCAATTCCAGATATTTATTGAATTCAAATTCCAACATCTGCCATGGCAGGATTCAAACCCGGGTCCCCAGAACATTACCTGGGTCTCTGGATTAACAGTCCAGCGATAATACCACCAGGCCATTGCCTCCCCTAAGTCACTGCACCTTGATTCCAGAACTCATCCATTTCTAAACAAAATTTTACTCATCTCAGTTTTGAATTAAAACATAGAACAAAAGTAGAGCAGTAAGCATAGGAACAGGCCCTTCAGCCCACCATATTTGCATTGATCATGTTGCCATTCTAAATTGATCCCATCTGCCTGCACATGGTCGATGTCCATCTATTCCCTGCCTGTTCATGTATCTGTCTAAATGCCTCTTAAACGTAGCTATCGTATCTGCTTATGCCACCTCTCCGGCAGTGCATTCCAGGCACCTACCATCCTCTTCTAAAAAACCATGCCTCACACATCTCCTCTAAACTTTACCCCTCTCACTTTAAACCTATGCCCCCTAGGTGTTTGACATTTCCACCCTTGGAAAAAAGACTCCGACTATCCACAAAAAAAAAAGAACTGCGGATGCTGGAAAACTGAAACAAATACAAAAGTTGCTGGAAAATCTCAGCAGATCTGGCAGCATCTGGGAAGGGAAATCAGAGTTAACATTTCAGGTCCAGTGACCTTTCCTTAGAACTGATGGTCACTTGGAAAAGGATGCATTTTATGCATAAGATAGGGTGCAGGGTGGGGTCAAGAGTAAACAAAAAATAGAGGTAGAGCCCAAAGAGACAGTTGGACAGACAACGGTGTGGTTTAAGGTCAGTCTTTGGGAATGAATAGCTGCTAATGGGAACTATTAGCAACCAAAAATGGGTTGTGTGTGGTAGCAGACCACATGATGCCAAGGCCTGGTGTGTGGAGGGTGGGGGATGATATGGGGAAAGATGCTCCAGCCTGAAATTTGCTCCTCTACATTGGGGAAACAAAGCGCAGACTGGGAGACCACTTTGCAGAACACCTACATTCTGTCTGCAAAAAAAGACCCTGAGCTTGCCATTTCAACACACCACCTTGTTCTCTGACCACCCTATCCTCCATCCCACTCATTCCACCACTCAATATCCTGGAAATCCTAAATCTCTGGAGGTTCGAACCTAACAACACAGGGGTAGAAATGTGTTACTTTTTACTGATCATGTCTTTCTAAAATTATTCGTAGACGTATGCACAATTTATCTTTTTTGCATTGTCTGCAAATTTGGCTATACCATGCTGGTCACTTATATACAGCATTTAAATGAATAAAGTTCATAGCAGTGACCCTTGCAGTATATTGTTAACTTTCTTCAGTTGAAGAAACATGCATGAGTTTCTGTCTTCCAATGATTAACTAATAACACTGCTCCTGTGTACCAGTTTTATTAGCAGCTTCCAAGCAAAGCCTTAATAAACATTTGTTTGAAAATGTAAAATATTCAGTATATTTCGTTCTGAAATTCTGTATAACAGCGATACCAGACATTAACTCTGTTTCTGACTCTACAGAGGGCAGCACAGTGGGTCAGTGGTTAGCACTGCTGCCTCACAGCACCAGGGACTTGGGTTTGATTCCACCCTTGGGTGACTGTATGTGTGGAATTTGCACATTCTCTCGGTGTCTGTGTGGGTTTCCTCCAGGTGCTCTGGTTTCCTCCCACTATTCAAAGATGTGCAAATTGGGTGGTTTGGCCATGCTAAATTGCCCCATAGTGTCCAGGGATGTGTAGGCTTGGTGGGTTAGCCTTGAGAAATGCAGGGATACAGGGATAGGGTAGGGGGTGGGTCTGGGTGGGATGCTCCTTGGAAGGTCAGTGTGGACTCAATGGGCCAAATGGCCTGCTGCCATAGTGTAGGGATTCTATGAGATGTTAGCATGCATGTGTATGAGATGCTGCCAGATCCACTGAGTTTCTCCAGAATTTGCTGTGTTTGATTTAATATGTTTCATTTATCAGTACAAATTTATACTGGCAATCTGTAATGTATTCATGTCTTTCTCAATGTGAGTTAATTTTATGCCGTGATTTATTGCCCAGTACCATTGTTAAGCTAATTGTCCTACAGCTGACTGGTTATCAAAGATATCTTTTGCAATTCAAATTAATTTTTAAACTATCTGGTTTATAAAAGCTTTTACTTTTTTCATGCTAATTACCGGTTTTGCTTCATATCTTCTCTCATCCTTCCTGATCTTTTTTGCTAAACTTTTGTTCAGTTTTCAGCTTGTCTCAATATGGATCATTTTTACCTTGAGAAAAGAACATTACGGTTTCCCTCCCCTCTGCCAGATTTAAGTGAATGGACTAGGTTCACAGTTTATGGAGATTGGGCCATCTTTTGGCTGAGACTTTTGCCAATACATTTACTGAAACTTGGCAGGCAGGAAGAACACCCCCATTATGAGCCAGGCATGTGTCACCCACCATGATGGTATGGGAAAGGAAAAAGAAACCTGAGGCTTGCGCCTGAAACAAGGGACTGAACACAAGTTTCAGGCTCCTCGACCCCTTTATGTCCTGTCCCACAATATTGGTTTCATCTGAGGCAGGTTCGGGTGGGCTGCATGATCAGATCGAAATATACAAGACATTAAAAGGGCTTGACAAGTTGCCACTGAGTGGGCTGTTTCTACTGGCTGAGCCATCAAAAACAGGGAGGTAGAAAATGAGGGGAGAATCTTTTAGGACTGAAGTGAGAAGAAATTTCTGTACTTAAAGTGTTGTGAATCTTTGCAATCCTCCACTCCATTGTTGAGTATACGTAAGGCTGGGATAGGTGGTTTGTTGGTGCCTCTGAGGAGTGAGAGGATATGGAGAGTAAGTGATGAAGTGGAGTTCAAGCCTAAGATCAGCCATGATTGTATTAAACAGAGGAGCAGACTCGACAGGTCATATCCTCCTATCAGAGATAACAAGGTGTAGAGCTGGATGAACACAGCAGGCCAAGCAGCATCAGAGGAGCAGGAAGGCTGACATTTTGGGTCTAGACCCTTCTTCAGCATCTGCAGTTCCTACTATCTCTGAAACAATATCCTCCTATCAGCTGTGCATGCTTGAAGGAATTACTGCAAGCTACCACCAAAAAGGCAAGTACTTTTTTTAAAAATACTGAGTGGTATGTGAAGCCAGACGAGCATAACTGCAGATTAAAACTTTTTGCTGTGAGACTACTGACAAATTATTACGACTTCAAGGAGTGGTTGAAGCCTTAGCATCCATGCATTTCAGGGAAAGGTAGATGTGCATGTAAAAGAGAAAGGAATTGATTGTTTTGCTGATAAAGTTTGACGACAAAGGATCAAGAAGGTTTAAGTGAGTCATAAACACTAGCATACACCCGATGGGCTGAAGAACCTGTTTCTGTAGGGCAAATTCTGTTCAATCATCAACCATTTTATGAAGAGATTGGACAACAATTTAGGGGAAATAAGCTTGCAATATTGCAGGGATGGAATGGGACAAACAGAACTGGCTGGATTGTTTTACAGAGAGGTGACATGCACTCAACGGGCCGAATAGCCTCTTTCCGTGCCATGCCATGTTGTTGCCATGAGAATGAAATAAAAGACTAACGAAGGAGATAATTAGATACATTTCTGTGAAGCTTGCAAACATCTTGAATCATTTTAAGTACCAAAGGTATTGATTTATCCAGTGACCAAAACAACTGCATTACTAATTTAGTTTTAAGCAAAACGTTTGCAATCTATTTCCTTAGCAGAGCTATCAATTCTAAATTAAAATACATAATTGTGGAGCTGTCTGAATATCAAACATAAGTGGCACACTTATACACTGCACCATCCACAGTCTTTAGCAGGATACACCTGTTGCAAGAAAGAAATGAATAATTCATTCTATAATAATCTGCTGAGACCTTATACTGTACCTGATCACTCATTTAGAAAACAGGGTTATGGCTGTTAATTAACAAATAAAACAGATCAGATTTCTCTCCTTACACCACCCTACAAAACTAATTCAACAGGATACAGCTGCATGTAAAGAGCTTTTTGATTATCTCCCCTGACATGAACAAAAACATTCGCCTACATTTTCAAATACTTTAAAACGTAACTTTAAACAAAAATCAGCTTTTACCCCCATTTATTTATTATCTACTAATTTGTTTTTAAAATATTTCTTATTTTTGATTTGTACTTACAAGTTTCCAGTTTATTTTTATTCTTAATGTAAGAACACTACCAGAAATGAATTCTTTCTGCTTTGAAATATACAAACTTCTGCAATGTGACATTTATTCTTGAATTTACAATCGCACATAATTTATTAGCTTTGAATACTTAACCAACAAGAAAAATGAAAATTGGCATTGACCAATAAATTGACAGTTAAAATGCACAGAGATTCAACTGAGAAAACAAATTCCATTATAAAGATTTATGCAGCTGATGAGTAATTTAGCCTAAGTGCTCTCTCTCTCTCTCTCTCTAATTAGACCTACTGTTGTTAATGCAATATTGTGATAAATCTGACTTGAACCCCACATGTGGAACAACATTTCTTTTCTTTAATTTGTCCTCTTATCCCATCACAACTCTACACCTCATTCTGCAGGCAGTTGGAACTGTTTAGTGACTCGTGTGCAGCGGTAGCATCCTTATCTCTGAGCCAGGAGTCCTGGGTTCAACTCCCATCTGTTCTAGATGTATACAATAATTTCGCTGAACAGGTTGATTAGAAAATACCTGCAATATTAGGACTAATGATGACAATGAGGAGAGTTGGAATCAGGAGAAGTTTTACTTGTAGAAACATAGACAGGAGTAGAACTAGGCCATTCAGCCCTTCAAACCCGCTCTGCTATTCAAAATTCCATACTGCGTACAATTCTTATGGAAGATCAAGAACTTGGGTGTGGAGGCACAGAAATGATGTCCCTCCAAGCCCCAAGCGAATGATTCAGAGGAACATAGGGATATTTGGCCCTGACAAAGGAGTGTGTAGGTTGACTGACATGTGGATATGCTATGGCACTCATAATCCTAATTCTCACCATCTGAACAACGTTTAAGATAGTCGGTGCCTGAAAGAGTTAACTGACACTCTGTGATAAACTCCACCCGTGAGGATATAAAGGACTAATCCTGGGAGAAGCTAACCAGTTGTTCAAGTGAAGTAATGTCACTAACAATAAGGTGCATTTACTCTACAGCCTGAGATCTTATAGAGGATTTTCGTGTAACTAAGATATCTTGTAACTAGCTATTAAGAATAGCATAATAAAGCTATTCTGTTTGTCAAGACTGAGCCGTTCTCCTGCTGAAGACTTAATACGGGCACCTTCCGCTACTTGGTATCAATACCTTAGATTAATATCAATAAAAAGTGAATCTTCAAAGACATCTCAGATGATTCTGGTGGACATGAACACATTGGCTGGTGAAATGTCCAAAAATAAATCAAGCTCCACTCATGTATGGAAAGACCGAGGAAGCTGAAAACGAAAATAGTAAACCCTTATAAAAAAATACGAAGTTGGTCCCAAAGTTAAACAGATGTCTAAATATGTTTCCTTCCTGGCAACTCCTGAAACTGAACCAGCGCCAACTGTAATGCTTTTCAATCCTTTGGAATTAGCTGAAGAAGGGTCGCTGGACCCGAAACGTAAACTCTGATTTATCTCCGCAGATGCTGCCAGATCTGCTGAGTTTTTCCAGCAGTTTCTGTTTTTGTTGGTGTTTGAGATCTAGTGGGTTACCCTGATGGTTGGGCAGCCCAACATCTCCATACATTTTACCCAGGTTTGCACCATGGCCACAATATTCCAGTTTTTCTGCAAAGTGTTTGTCCAACACACAGACAACATATATGTGTGATAAATCCAAGGTGATTTAGATAGAAAACAGATGTTTTGGGATATCTCTCATAAGCAGGAGGGACGATGGTGTCCCACTGGTCAGATACTGTCCACCTCAAGTCAGGAAGCCCCCAGTTAGAAAGGGGCTAATACCCCCATAGTACACCTGATTCAATGGGCAGTTGGAGCTTAAAGTCTCAGCTCAATAGATAAATGGAATCACCTTTAGGAACATAGGAATTAGGAGCAGGAGTAGGAAATTCAGCCCTTCAAGCCTGTTCCACCATTTAACATGATCATGGCTGATCTTATCTTTGTCTCAACTCCACTTTCTTGCCAGCTCCCCACAACCCTTTGTCCTGTTTTTCATCAGAAACATACCCATTTCTTTCTTGAATCTGTTGATTGATTCTGCCTCCATTGCACTCTGGCGCAGTGAGTTCCACAGATTCACAACTCTGAGAGAATTAGTTTCTCCTCATCCTAGTTCTGACTCCTCTGACTTGTTGGACATGTGGCGATGTCTTGTAAAAAGCTACCAATTGGGCAGGAGCAGGAGCCATGGTAAGGCCCTGGAATCAAGCCCCCAGGGCCATACCTAGCAAGCCAATCTGACGTCAGCAGTTCTTGTGCTCAGCAGTGCCAGTGGGAAGGTTGTGGCTGTAGCTGCGAGGACATTTTCCTTCCCACTGCATGTTGTTCTCCCCCCCCTCCAACGTGTTGCAGAGCGAACCAGGCCATGGTTGACAGGCCCACCTGCAGCTGGGTTAACACAAAGTAGTCCCCTTTGGGTTATCCTTAATGGGCCACAATTGGCACTGGAGATAGGATGGCTGATGATGAGCACAATTGTGGTGAAGGCAGCTGAGTGATGTTGTTCAGGTACCACACCATCCTTTTGTTTTAAAATTCATTCACAGGATGTGGGCATCGTTGGCTGGGCCAGCATTTATTGCCCATCCCTAGTTGTTTTTGAAAAATCCCACCTAATTAAACGCTCTTCTGCCTTAAATGTCTTAAGTAAATGCACCATTGAGAGTAGAAGAGTCCACCACTAGCCCTTATAAGGTGGTCTTTCATCTTCTGGCTTTCATCTTAGTTGTTGGGCACATTGCACCCTTGAGGATACTAATGTTTTGGGCAGCTTCACTACAGTTTGTCAGGCTCTGTGGTGCACTTTCATAGCCATACCGAAGCCGAAACAATGCAGAAACAAGTTTAAAGATCGGTGAGACAACGGCCTTCAAGAATACTGTTGCATTAGCTCTTTCTTGACATTTAGAAGTGTCACAATCATACAGATGGCATTCATTGTAGCTTTACACATATTTAAGCTCCCTTGACCAGTGAAATTCCAGTTACGTTGACTATCTTGTGACATTTGATGGACAGTGCATGAGGTTAATTTTCCTTAATAGATTATTCATTAGGCACTGAGCATTACTAGGAAGAAGTTTGCAATCTTCCTGTCAGGCATCATTTGCATTGCCTGGGTGCACTAGCCGATGCTGAGGAGACAATGAAAGTGCAGCAAGAAAGCTAAGGTCCTTTCAATTATTCTCATGGTGAAGAAAGGGGCTCAGGACAGGAACAGTTGCAAGAATATGTCTTCTCAATTGTTTATCCGTTGGCCAATAATCAGGACCCCTCCATGCTCTATGGCCTGGGAAGGGCTCTGTAGCTGGTATCTCAAAACAACATTACACTGAGTTAGGCAACAGTTGCAATTAAGGAAATGAAGTATAGAGGCACAAAGATCCTGTCTTATGTAACAGCTTCTGGCCTCCACATATAGTAAACTCAGAAATTCTTATATCATCAAAGATAGCTTCAGGAATGCACAAAATCTAGGGAGGGGCTTGGGGGATAAAAGTAGACCTGAAGTTTACAGTCTCTGCCTCTCTTTACTTTTCACTAAAATGGGGAATGTGCGATAAGTGATTGAAACAGTGAAGCTTTAGACACTTGGACCTGAATTGTTCCCCTCAGGCGAGGGTTCCAGGCCAACTCATGCCCCTCACTCACCCTATGCCTCCTAGTACACCCATCATGCCATGTTATATCCCATACCACCACAATGCTACTTCATATGCCATCTCATACTCCCATGTTATCTCTGTGGCTATTTCCCAAAGCCTGTCTACCATCTACAAGGGACAAGTCAGGAGTGTGATGGAATGCTTCCTACTTGCCTGGATGGGTGCAACAACACTCAAGAAGATTGACACCATCCAGGATAAAGCAGCTCGCTTGATTGGCACCAGATCCACAAACATTCACTCCCTCCACCACTGACACTCAGTCGCAGCAGTGTGTACTATCTACAAGATGCACTGCAGAAATTCACCAAAGATCCTCAGACAGCACCTTCTAAACCCACAACCACTTCTTTCTAGAAGGACAAGGGCAGCAGACAGATGGGAACACCATCACCTCCAAGTTCCCCTTCAAGCCACTCACCATCCTGATTTGGAAATACATTGTCATTCCTTCACTGTTGCTGGGTAAAATCATGGAATTCCCTCCCTCAAGGCACGTGGGTTAACCGACAGCATGTGAACTTCAGTGGTTCAACGAGGCAGCTTACCACCAGCTTCTCAAGGGCAACTAGGGACAGACAATAAATGCTGACCGGCCAGCAATGCCCACATCTCACAAGTGAATTTAAAGAAATTCATCCAGTATCAACTATGGGAGACCTCATGGCACGAACAAATAAAACTGGCAGTTTGGTAGAAAATGCAGCAATGCTAACCATGCCTCGTGAAACATTCACAGCAAGTTACACAGTCAACAAGGTGCAGGGCTGGATGAACACAGCAGGCCAAGCAGCATCATAGGAGCAGAAAGGCTTTTTTTAACGTTTCGGGCCTAGACCCTTCATCAGAAATGGGGGAGGGGAAGGGGGTTCTGAAATAAATAGGGAGAGAGTGGGAGGCGGATAGAAGAGGGATAGAGGAGAGGATAGGTGGAGAGGAAACAGACAGGTCAAAGAGGCGGGGATGGAGCCAGTAAAGGTGAGTGCAGGTGGGGAGTTAGGGAGGGGATAGGTCAGTCCAGGGAGGACGGACAGGTCCAGGGGGCGGGATGAGGTTAGTAGGTAGGAGATAGGGGTGCGGCTTGAGGTGGGAGGAGGGCATAGGTGGGAGGAAGAACAGGTTAGGGAGGCGGGGACGAGCTGGACTGGTTTTGGGATGCGGTAGGGGGAGGGGAGATTTTGAAGCTTGTGAAATCAATCTGATACAGGCCAGCAGCAGCTTATCAAAATCATTTTGAAAGGACAAACACAAATTTTGTCTCACGTCTTTAAAATCATTCTTAAAAGGATTGGAAATACTATGGACTGATTCCAACAGGAAACCTGAATTCAATGTTTACAAACTCGAATCATAGTCTCTCTTCCATTCCCAAAGGCCCTAACTCATGCTTGGCTATTGTTCCAATGGATGTTGCAAACCCATTTATTCCTATTTCAAGTGTCAATCTTCAAACAAGAGCCTTGATAACGAGTGGCATCAGTCTGATTGGTCATGGTGGCGAGCACCAAACCCAACCTGCTGTCAACACTTGTTGTCTTCTAACAGCAAGAGCCCTGTCTGATGTCTTCCTTAGTCCAAGACCAGCGTAGGATTAGGCCAATCAAATCACCCTGAGGCCTTCATATTCCGTACCACTCAATAGGGCATAGGGACAATACATAGAACATAGAACAGTACAGCCTAGTACAGGCCCTTCGGCGCACGATGTTGTGCCGACCAATTGTCCTACTAAGATCAATCTACCCTGCATACCCTACATTTTACTATCCTCCATGTGCCTATCCAAGAGCCGCTTAAAAGTCTCTAAAGATACCTTTGAAGTAAACATCGAACAAAGAAGCTTAATTTCAGAATTTCAAAAATGTTGATGTTAACCATGTTGTGGGACAGTACAATTATAACACCACCTAGTGAAGAAAAGGGAGTCAGATCTACCAACAGCCACAACCCCCACCCCATGAGTGAATATGGGTCGTGTTTAATTCTAACTTCTTCAGGTGGCCAACCTCCATGTTAGGGTCAAAGTTTTAAGTACCAGAGACAAAACATTTAGTTACCATGGCGACTAAAATAATAAAGACCATGTAGGCTTGGCAAGCTGTTAAACTGCCAGAGAAAGGTAAAATTTACGACTGACGGCCCAACAGTGGGTTTAGTTGCCATGGATTGCAAGATTCAAATTAAATTCTGCTGCAAATCAAACCATGTGCTGTACAGCTGTTCCCTGTTGCACACAGAGTGAGGGGAGAAAACTGGTATACAAGTAAAGATGGTCAAAGAACAACATTTACTAACCAACAGAAGCTGATCTTGTAAATTCCTCCCTGAGCATTTATTGCACTTTAAGGTGGGGAGCAATGTTTTTGCTGCATTCAGTTCACAGCCAGTGTCAGCTGCTCTTCCAGGGCAAGCTCTTAACTCTGAAGGATCTTACAGCAGGCAGTTACGAATGACTGAGAAAAGCCAGGGAATCCTACCAACCTATTATTGATGACATTATTCATGAGTCAGATCCCTGGCCTATTTCCTGGACAGTCCCTTTCTTCCGTTCTGTTTCCAAAGCAAGATTGCGAGAGGAGAGAGGAACCAGAATGCTTGAATTCTGCACTAAATATCAGTAAACACTGGAATTGAAATAGTAGATCATCATCTCAGTTTCTCAACACAAATTCTACATGGATTCTATTGGAGGATTCCTTCACTGGGGTGTCAATTGAACACACCTCCCCCACCCCACTCCGTGCCTTTCCAGCATTTTGTATAAAGAAAGATTTCAGAAACTGTACATCAGGCAAACATTCGCAGTCTATTTAATGAGTTCACAAATGAAATCAAGTCAGTTATCCAAATATCACTAGTTTCTAACTTTGTGCTTGTTATGAGAGCACAACGGTAACACTGTCAAAGAAAATTCTTGAAGAATACCTTTGTTACGGTATTTAACTGACTAAAATAGATAGGCCTACAAAGACCAAACTGACTTGGCTATAAGCTTCTGTATACGCTACCACTCTGTCTATTTCTGCCCTTATTCTGTAATACCAAATGTCAAGAGGATACATCAGAGAGAGCACAGACCAAAGAACATTATTTATTTATGGTAATCTCTGAATGGCTTCCAGAAAGAAACAATTCAGTTTCTATTTCCACACATCAGGTGATAATGTTTCAGTTCAGAGAGCCTTGAGTTTAATATTATCGCATTTCACTTGTCCCTCTAATTTTTACCTTTTATTCTCCTGACCACACCGGCTCACACTAGGTTTTGGTTTGTACGTTGTCCTGGTGATTATCTTTTATGCTTGATTTCGATGGGAAATACAACCGTGGAAAACATAACAAGTCACCCCCAAAATCCTGTTTCAACCTAATCTTCTCATCGATGCACTCACACTGAAGGATCAGAATGACGATAATCTTGGACAAGAGTTGGTGGAATCTTCCCAAACCCCTGAATGGTGTGGGCTATGGTAGAAATTTGGGAAAATCAGCAAACTGCCATTCTCAACATCGAAACCGAAAAGTCATATTTTCCAACCATGTCTCCGACATTGAGAAAGATTGGTTCTAGTGAGCAACGAGGGGCCTGTTAGTATGAATTATCGTTCATTATCAACCTCATTAGTGCTTAATCTTAGCAATTTCCAGTCTTCCATTCTCCCACCTTCCAGACAGAAACTAGACACCAAGAATTCCTGACTATTTTCTTTTTGTGGGACATTATCTTTCATTATTTGTAACAAGAAAATGTATTGTTTCTGTCTGGAAATGAAAGAGGGGCACCAACTTTCCCTTTGTGGGGTATACAGGGCTTTTCTTGTTCCAGTCCTATTCTGGCCCCCACCCACAACTCGTTCTCTGATATATTGATGATATCATCAGTGCTGCCTCCCTCTCTTGTCTGGAATCAGAAAAGTTTATTGATTTCCTCCAATTTCTACCCTGCTCTAACCTCCACCTGATCCATCTCTGACTCCTCCCTTCCCTTCCTCAACATCTCTGTTTCCATTTCTGGGGATAGGCTGGCCAGCAATATCCATTATAAACCCACCGACTCCCACAGCTACCTGGACTATATATCTTCACACCCTGCTTCCTGTAAAGATTCTATTCCTCCATCTCAGTCACATTTGTACAGATGATGCTAACTTCGACAAGGGAGCCTCCGAAAAGTCCACCTTCTTCCTCAACCGAGGATTCCGCAGCATCATTGTTGACAGGGCCCTCAATCAGGTCTGACCCATCTCCTGCACTTTCTCCATCACCCTCTCTTCTCCCTCCCGCAACAGTGATAGGGACCCCCTTGTCCTTACCTACCATCCCAACAGCATCCACATCCAGAAGATTATTAGCTGCTATTTCTGCCACCTCCAGAAAGATGCCACCACCAGACGCATATGTACCTACCCTCCCTTGTCAGTCTTCCGTAGGGACCGTTCACTCCGGGATACCCTGGTCTACTCGTCATTCACTCCTAACACATGCCCACAGCCTCACGGCACCTTCTGCTGCGTAGAAACATAGAATATAGGAGCAGGAAGACGCCATTTGGCCCTTCGAGCCTGCTCTGCCATTCACCACGATCATGGCTGATCATCCAACTCTACAGCTTAATCCTGCTTTCTCCGCATAACCTTTGATCCCAGTCGGCCCAAGTGCTATATCTAGTCGCCTACTGAATACATTCAATGTTTTGGCATCAAATACTTCCTGTGGTAATGACTTCCATAGGCTCACCACTCTTTGGGTGAAGAAATGTCTCCTCGTCTCCGTCCTAAATGGTCTACCCTGAATCCATATACTGTGACCCTTGGTTCTGAACACACCCACCATTGGGAGCATCCTCCCTGTGTGTACCCTGTCCAGTCCTGTTAGAATTTTATAAGTCTGTGTGAGATCCCCCCCTCATTCATCTGAACTCTAGCAAAAACAATCCCAACATAGTCAGTCTCTCCTCATACGTCAGTCCCACCATGCCTGGAAACAGCCCAGTAAACCTTCACTGCACTCCCTCAAGAGCAACAGCATCCTTCCTCAGAAAACGAAACCAAAACTGCACACAATATTCCAGGTGTGGTCTCACCAAGGCCCTGTATAACTGTAACAACCGCAGAAGGTGTAACACCTATGCATTCACAGCCTCCCTCCTCAGTATCCAAGGGCACAAACATACTTTCCACGTGGAGAAGTACAAAAAATGACCCTGAGCTTCCAGTTGCCTGGCACTTTAGCACACCACTCTGTTCTCTCACCAACATCTCTGTCTCAGGCTTGCTACAGTGTTCCAGTGAAGCTCAGTGCAAACTAGAGCAACGGCACCTCGTTTTCCACCCAGGCACCCTACAGCCTTCCAGATTCAATGTCGAGTTCAATAACTTTTGGGCTTGAGCTCTCCCATGTCCTTACGTCAACCCCCACAACCAGGCCTTGTTATCACATAGTCAGAAATCACCTGACACCAGGTTATGGTCCAACCAGGTTTATTTGAAAACGCAGGCTTTCGGGGCTTTCAAATTAATCTGTTGGTCTATAACGTGGTGTTGTGTGATTTCTGACCTTGTCCATCCCAGTCCAACACCGGCACCTCCACATCATTGTTATCACATGGACATATCACCTATTGTTAGTCACTAATAGCCCCCATTAATAGATATTCATCCTCCTAGACAGATCATTATCCACTCCTTTGTGCGTCTAACTACTCTTCTCTCTCTTTGGGCTCAATCCCCACCTATCGTTTACTCCTTACTCCCTTCACCCACCCTATCGTCTGCATAAAAACCGACATTTTCCCAGGTACCTTCATTTCTGAGGAAGGGTCATCAACCCAAAACGTTAACACTGATTTCTCTGCACCGATGCTGCCAGACCTGCTGAGCGTTTCAAGGAATTCCTAATTTTGTTCTCCTAATCTGCCAGGTCCAGGCCAAATGTCACAAACTGTACAGGTTTGACTGGTACAAAACAGCCTTTTAAAGTATGGTACCAGTGCCAGGAGTCTGAGGATGTCCTGGCATAAGGGTATGGCACCTATTTAATGGGGCGAGTTTGAAATAATGGCACTAGAGAACCCACTAAGCCCAGTGGAGAGAAATCCTCATGAAACTTAAAAATGACACACAGCCGATGTCTGGTAAGATTCAGCCCAAATTCTCCTTCTGACAGGATTGTTGTAACTAGGATCAGGGAACTCAGCACTGTTAAACCTGGGACCTTCTTGTTTTAGATATCATAAACTCATAGTGAATAACTCAGTTGTTGCTATTGTGTAACACAGTTGATTTCGAATTGACAGCCCATTTTACATCCATCTCAATTTTTACTTCCTCTGCCTTCTCTGAAAGTTTTACTCAAGTGCACAAAATAAAAGACCCTTCCCCTACTGGACAGTGACTGTAGCAACAGATTGAACAGGGAAGGACCTGCCAATGGTCAATAATTGCTGCTACAATCCTCATATATACATAAAATCACAGAACCCCTTTAATGTGGAAGCAGGCCATTTGGCCCAACAAGTCCACGCCAACCCTCCAAAGAAGATCCCACCCAGACCCATCCCTCTAACCTATCCCTGTAACCCTACATTCCCTGTGGCTAATGCACCTAACCTACACATCCCTGGACACTATGGGGCAATTTAGCATGGCCAATCCACCTAACCTGTACATCTTTGGACTGTGGGAGGAGATCATATCACACATTCGTTGTTTCTGATTGAAATGTCTATGTTGTAGACAAAAACTACCATTCTTTAAGCATGATTATCTGAATATTTATTTGATTTCTATACTCATTAAGGTTAAACTTAACAAACTCAATTATAAGGGGACATAACTTTAAAGTGAAAGGCAGGTGATTTAGAGGGGATTTGAGGAAAATCTTGGGTGGTGGGGTCTGGAACGCACTGCCTGAGAGAGTAGTTGAGGTAGGGAACCTCAGACACTTTAAATAGTAATTGGATGAGCACTTGAAGTTTCATAACATTCAAAGTTATGTGCTTTGTGTGGTAAAGTGGGGTGAGTGTATTTAGTAGCTTATATTTGCCAGTACAGACTTGATGGACCGAAGCCCCGTTCTGTACTGTACGACTTCACAAACTTTTAAAAGTTGGATCCATTTTAACGCTGCCTGCGATATGGGACTGGAGACCAATGGATGATTAATATAGCGATCACCTATTACCATGCCTAATGCTTTCGCAGTTGCCATAATATTAAAAGCCAAGATTTCAGAGGCAGAATGGCCATTCATAAGGGGCTTGAGGGCACCTCATTAATATTTAAGTGTTTGTTGAGGCCCCAAAAAGAAACCGAGATCCTCTCCTCCACCGAGCGTTCCTGCCCTTCCCCAGGCCATAAGTGACTCCTGACCTCTCCAACCACTTGTGTTATGCTGGGGACCTCTCCTCTAGTCCCGTTGTTGTTCAAAATCCTTTTCCACGCTGTCATTCCCATATGCTTCAAAGGGAAATCTGTGTTGAAATTATGAAAATCAGGAATTAAAAAATTTTAGGCCTCACTCCATTGCTACACACATTGTAAACCCCAGGCTACAGTAAGTTGCCAAGGTTTTACTGGGAGTTTAAAGCTCATGGCTATGCACTTGTTTCCTCCTTCATTAAATCAGTTAACTCTTCCATAGCAAACTAACTGACAGTCCATTTTTGTCAGTGAGCCTCTTAAAAAAATTTCTGTTACATGATCTTCTCGTCAATTTCTGATCAGATTCGTAAATTCAAATCTAATCTGCCATCAGTTACTTCTTTAAAGGTAAGAAGGAAATTCCCAACACCTTGCCTCTGGGAGGTATCACTGGCTGACCACATTGCCTATCCAACCAGTGAACCCGAAAGTACCTCCTTATTTCTAAAAGGTCAGTGGGCACCCACCTCACAATAAGGACATTTCAGGCTCTTACAAGGTTTGTGCTTCTGGCCTTCAGAAGATATTTGTTTCTTCAGAAACGAATACTTGAAGTCAATGCTTCCTGCCTCTCAAGCTGAACGTAAGAATATGAACAGGAATAGTTCATGCTATGCTGGAGTCAGCTCTGCCATTTAATTAGATCCTGGCCGATTTTTGACCTCAAATCCACTTTACTGCCCCGATTCACATATCCCTTGATTTTCCTCCAGTCCAAAAATCAATTGATCTCAGCATTGGATATCCTCAACAACTAAATGTCCACAACCCTCTAGGGTAAAGAATTCCAAAAATTCATAATCCTCTAAATGAAGAAATTTCTGCCCTTTTCAATTCTAATTGGCTGATTCTTTATCCTGAGATTATTAGTTCCAAGAATCCAGTGAGGGAAAACAAACAGTCTTTTAGAATCTGACATGTCAAGACCCCTCAGAATCTCATATGCTTCAGTGATATCGCCTTATTTTCTAAACTCCAGTGATTATAGGTCCACTCTGCTCAATTTCTTCTCACAGCACAATCTATACCAAAAATATCAATTTGTGCATTCTCTGTGTCAGCCTTGCAGCTTACTTCTGGATCTTTGGAATTTTCCACCCCAGAGGATGTGAAGCTCAGTTACTGAGTACATTCAAGATAGAGACTGGTTTATTTCTAATGACATTGAGGGACTTAAGGATAGCATTGAGGTAGATGATTAGCCAGTGGTGGAGGCAGATACAATTAAACATTTAAAAGGCATCTGAATGGGTACATGGATAGGATGGGTTTAGAAAGATATGGGCCAAATGCTGGCAAATGGGACTAGATTAATTTATGATATCTGGTCAGCATGGACAAGTTGGACTGAAGGGTCTGTTTCTGTGCTGTACAACTCTATGACTCTATCTAGAATGCTGAAGCAGGTTCGAAGGGCTGAAAAGCCTACTCCTGCTCCTACATTGCTACATAGTTTTGCATCATCAGGAAAATTGGATATGTTATACTTGGGCCCCTCCATCTCGGTATTTTCTAATCAACCTGTTCAGAGATATTATTATACACCTCTGGAGCAGGTGGGACTTGAACCTGGGCCCTGGGTCCAGAATAGCGACACTACCACTGCACCACAAAAGCCCTTGGCTCCTTTATCTAATATTTTTAAAACTTTTCTGATGGCCCCTTCGTCTAACGTATTAATACAGCTTATAAATGGCTAAGGCCACAGCACTGATCCCTGTGGCACCCAACTTGGAACTGACTGTCAACTTTCAATAATCTGTTTAATCCTTTTCTCTATTTTCTGTCCTTTGATCATCCTTTATCAATGCTAGAATATTAGCCTCAAGCTCACAATTCCATATCTTGTGCAAGTATTTGTGTGGTACTCTACTAACTTATGGAAATACAAATATACTGCATTCACTATTTCTCATTTACTACTCTGCTGATTTTATCCATAAGAAAACTTTAAATTTGTCAAAAATAATTTCCTGTTCATAAATCCACATTGAATCTGTCTAATTATATTATCATTTTCTAAATGCCTTAATGCTACATGTCTAATAATCATTACCTAATCTAGTATTTTCCTAATGACTATAAACTGATTATGCCTACTAAGAGTAGGATTCTCCCAGTAAAACTGTACAATTTATCAATCTATTAATTGTAATAGGTTCAGGTTTGCAATGAGTCAAGTGAATATTAATAGGCTTTAATAAATATAAACTACATATAAGATAAAAGAGGAATCCTTCTGGAATCCTACAGACTCAGGCTCCAGTTCCATATGATCTTACATCATTGTCACATCTTTACACAAATGCTCAGTAGCTATTCTTAGAGCAAAGATATAGTTAACACTTCCCTTCATGTTAATGAGGGGAAGATAAACTGGGTTTCTTCGAGATCAACTTGTTTCAGTAACTTTATATCAAGTTAAGGAAGTTTTCAATGGGCTATGTTCATAAATGACTAGCCTTGGTGGCTCAAGACTGATATCTGCAAGATCAAATTTATCACTTGGAACCAGGCACTTGACAATTTAGCTGCTCATTGTGAAATCCAACGGTAGGTCAAGTCAAAAAGGTCTCATGTAGTTTTAGAGTGTTTTCTTAAAATTACCTGTCTCTCCTTTGTTTTACAGTATGAATGGGATGGTAGACTTACTTCATGCAGGTAAATCAACAGCAAACACTATTTGTTTGAAAGAAACTTTGCAGCTTTCTTGAAGACTCAGTAAATTTATTCAGTAAATGGTTGAACATTACAAACCAGCAAGGTCCATTATTCAGTCTCCATTCTTTGTTAAATTAACTAATCCCAGCGGCCAGGACCACACAATCAGTTTCAATGCATCAACCATGAGATGAAGATTGGTTGGTTTCACTCTGGACCTGGATTTTGACCAAAGAAACAACTTTAAGTAGGTGAATTAATTTCCAGGTCATAAACCTGTCACTGGCCAGAAGACTATTTTCAATGATTTTATTTCATATTTCCAACATCCACTGTGTTTTGCTATAGCACCCGCTAATTTAGTTTGCTAGTATATCATTAATAAAATATATATGTATAAGTGTTTTGACCCATCAACCACGCAAGGGTCTATTACCTGGTATTTCAGAAATGGGTGGTAAGATTTGGAAATAAGTTACTTAAAAGACCATAATTTCACTGAAATTGCAATTTGTCATGGATAGAGAAAAGAGAAACAAGAAAATATACAGGATTGCCTTGACCAGCTGCATCATAAGAAACTGGTAGGTACCAGATTTGGTCTTAAATATGTTAGGTTAATGGTCATGGAGAAGAACCCAAGACCTTATATCATTTTGAAGACCATATGCACATGATATTGTATCAGTTTTAAGCACTATCAGAGAAGTATCAACCAAATACCCCTTGTCCCAATCTCACAATTTACCCAGCTATGACTCCCAATTATTGAAACATGGTTGGCAACTGCTGTAATAGATCTTTTATTAGCTGCAAAGTAAACTTTTATTAATTTAACATTTAAAGAAACAAAATTAAATATGTTAAGAAATAATGAGCTTGTAGCACTGGGGTAATTAATAATTTAGCTGTGTAAGCATCGACTGTTGTGTGCAGGTGAAAAGACACTCAACCACTGCAATCCTCACAGGCACAGTTATCTTAGAAACAGAGTTATTTAAAGAAAGAAGAAAGCAAGAAATAGCTTTCTCGATTATTCAGGGAGTTTGCACAATGCAGAAGCTGACCCCAACAGATAAGAGAAGTCCCAGTCTTTGCTGTTACCTGCAGCAGCAATAAGGACTAATGATTTCCTCCATTACACTTAGTGATTTGATGTTGCTATTTAAACAGTCCTTTACAAGGTGCCGAGGATGGATTTTCCTTTGGGAGCTGCATGATTTCAGTGAAGATGATGAGTTCATAAGGACGCAACAAATGTCAGTGTAATAGCAAGTGAAGTCTTTTATCTCCACGTCCCATTTGCAGACCGCACCCTCACACCCCATCACGTACACCTGAATGGGTCAGAGGTGCCCTCGATAGCTGCCTCCCATTTAGTAGACAGGCTGTTCTAGTGTTGTACATGCTGCAGCATGATCATAGACAAACAACATCTGCAACAGGTATGGGTCTTTCAGTGCACATGAAGCATGTCTCGGAATGTTTCCAAGCAACTGCCACATCAGATAATCGGATTATAGTATCAACATGTGACAACTGCTTTGTTGTCTACTGACAAAACATTGAGTGCAAAGCAGCAAAAGTTGGCAACCATGGGCACATCCCTGTTCTTCATACTAATGCTGAAACCAACATAACCAGAAAGGATTTGCACTCAATTAACAGTTGGGTGCAAACTCAACACAGAAATAGAATCATGCACATTGATGACCATTAGACAAGAAGCGGCCATGATGCATTTGTTGTGCAATGGTTGATGATATCCATATTTTTGGAAAAGGGAAGAAGGCATCTGGGAAACAAGAGCTAGCTTCTGCACCACAGCTGTTGCCCCCACTCAGAAACTCCTTCACAACTGACAAATACATCAATCTGGAAGCCCGTTTGTTTCTAAGTTGTCATCTCTGTCTGCTAGAAGCGCTTACCATCCCGACTCACACGATGGAATAGTATGCCAAATGACAATGATGCTGTAGAGAAGTTCATGGGCTTGAAGGAATAGTCACATTTAACTTAAATAAATAAATAAACAAACAAATATAAATCTACATAAAAATGACAGTGACCCCTCTGAAGCCAATTAGCTTCATCCTCATTTTCAGCAAGGTATAAGATATGCGGGTGTTTGCAGTGGTGTGGTAACGCACTCCTACGTACCCAGCACTCTTCATTTTACTGAATGGTGTGTGTCAAATTGTCTTCTGCTCCTTTGACGCAATACTTATAGCAGGATCTTTCGTATCAAAGTAAGCAGAATCGCTCCAGATAGGATATTTCAGGTTAAGGTAAGACCAGTGGCTCAGAATTTCAAAGAAAGATTTTGACATCAAGATGTTAGCGTTGGCTCCCCCATGGCAAGAAGTATTCTCAAAATATTGCTTCGTTAACCATTTAATTGTAAGAATGTTGGCTGATTAATTAAAAGTCACATTTTGCGGGGTGATAATTTTCAAGAAGTGTTTTTGAAATCTAAATAAACAAGCAGATAGGAAGTTTTGGAAATTAAATAATTGCCTTAATGGATTAAATTAAGCTTTGTGCATATGGTATTTATTGGTTAGGGCTGTCTTGCTGAATGTAGGCTGTACTCACCTGAAAGCAGATCCAGCAATGTCCTTTTTTTTTAAATTCATTCATGGGGTATGGGTAAGCCAACATTTACTATCTGTCCAGTTAGCTTTGAGGAAGTGGAGATCATGAGCTGTATTCTTGAACCATTGTAATCCATTTACACTGGTGTAACAAAGAGAAACTTTCAGGCACTTTTACGATGCATGTTGAGGAAGATGCATAAGGAGCATCTGCAGAATTTGTGCGATTTATTATGAATCAAAAATTAACTTGACTCAGCTTCTTTCTCCAAAGATGTGGTCAGATCTGCTGAGTTTCTCTTGTGCTTTCTGCTTTGATTTCAGATCCCCAGCATTTGCGGCACTTTACATTTAGTTAAGAAGATTGATTAAACAGTTAAAATGGTCACACGGACAGGTAAGACTCAATGCCAATTAGATGAAGAAAGAACAGAGAACAGTACAGCACAGGAACAGCCCCTTCAGCCAACCAAGACTTCCCTGAACCATGATGTCTTTCTGAACTAAAAATCTTTTGTCTCTACACAGTCTATATCCCTCTATTCCCTGGCTGTTCATATCTGTCAAGACACCTCTTAAATATCGCTACTGCATCTGTTGCCACCACCTCCTCTGGCACTTCATTCTAGGCATTTACACCCCTCTGTGTAAAAAAACCTGCCTCTCGCATCTCCGTTACCCTTACCCCTTTTTACCTTAATTCTATATCCCCTAATAATCGGCATTTCTCCCCTGGAAAAAAGGCTATATGTTGTAAACTTCTCTCAGGTCGCCCCTCAGCCTCCAATGTTCAAGTGAAAACAAACCAAATTTGTCCAATCTCTCCTCATAGCTAATACCGTCCAAACCAGGCAACATCCTGGTCAACCAGAGGTAGTAAGAACTGCCGATGCTGGAGTCAGAGATAACACAGTGTGGAGCTGGAGGAACACAGCAGGCCAGGCAGCATCAGAGGAGCAGGAAAGCTAACGTTTTAGGTCGGGACCTTTTTCAGAAATGGGGGAAGGGGAAAGGATCTCTGAAATAAATAGAGAGGAGGGGTGGGGCTGGGGAAGGTAGATGGGATGGTGATAGGTGAGTGCAGGTAGGCAGTGGTGGGGATTGGTCAGTGAGGTGAGAGGGGCTGATAGGTGGGAGAGAAGATGGACAGGTTGTGTCAGGTCAAGGAAGTGGGGATGAGAGGGTGGGTTGGACATGGGATAAGGCCAGGAGGTGGGGAGATTTTAAAACTGGTAAATTCCATTTTTAGGCAATCGGGCTGTAGGCTCCCGAGGTGGAATATAAGGTACACCATGTCTGTACTCTTTCCAACTCCTTCCAGTAGTGTGGCAACCAGAACTGTACACAATAATCCAAATGTGACCTGACTAAACTTCTATACAGCTACAACATAATTTGTCAGTTTTTATACTGTGTGCTCCAACGAATGAGCGCAAACATGCCATTTGTCTTCTTGACCACCTTATCCACTTGCATTGCCACTTGCAGGGAACTATGGACTTGTATGCCTAGATCCCTCTGTATGTTGATGCTACTAAGCGTTCTGCCATTTACTACATTTTTCCCTGCTGCATTAGATCTCCCAAAATGCATCATCTTGCATTTGTCCGAATTAAACACAATCTGTGTTTTAGCAGCCAGGAGGCCAGTCTTTGTGTAAAGAGGGGGTTTTTTTCCCGATTTCCCCGTTCAAGACTGAGACTGATGAATTTTTGGGTATTAAGGGAATCAAGGGATCTGTAGATAGGAAAGGAAAGTGTAGTTGATTTAAAACTTCAGTTATGATCAAATTGAACAACAGAAAATAAAAAGAAGCAAAAGTGTGGGTTAGTAGGTTTGTCGATGACACGAAGGTTCGTGGAGTTGTGGACAGCGTGGAGGGCTATTGTAGGTTGCAACAGGACATTGACAGGATGCAGAGCTGGGCAAAGAAGTGGCAGATGGAATTCAACCTGGAAAAGTGTGAAGTGATTCATCTTGGAAGGTTGAATTTGAATGCAGAATACAGGGTTTATGGCAGGATTCTTGGCAGTGTGGGGGAACAAAGGGATCTTGGGGTCCACGTCCATAGATCCCTCAAAGTTGCAACCCAAGTTGATAGGGTTGTAAAGAAGGCGTATGGTGTGTTGGTTTTCATTGGCAGGGGGATTGAGTTTAAGAGCTGCGAGGTTATGCTGCAGCTCTATAAAACCCTGGTTAGACCATGCTTGGAATATTGTGTTCAGTTCTGGTCGCCTCATAATAGGAAGGATGTGGAAGCTTTAGAGAGGGTGCAGAGGAGATTTATCAGGATGCTGCCTGGACTGGAGGGCAGGTCTTATGAGGAAAGGTTGAGGGAGCTAGGGCTTTTCTCATTGGAGCAAAGAAGGATGACAGGTGACTTGATAGAGGTGTACAAGATGATGAGGGGCATAGATAGAGTGGATAGCCAGAGACTTTTTCCTAGGGCAGAAATGACTATTACGAGGGGGCATAATTTTAAGGTGATTGGAGGAACGTATGGGGAGATGTCAGAGATAGGTTATCCACACAGAGAGTGGTGGGCGTGTGGAATGCGCTGCCAGCAGTGGTAGTGGAGTCAGATACTTTAGAGCCATTTAAGCGCCTCTTGGATTGGCACATGGATGATAGTAAAATGTAGGGTATGCAGGGTAGATTGAGTGTACAACATTGTGGGCCGAAGGCCCTGTTATGTGCTGTACTGTTCTATGTTCTATGTTCTTTCTATGTTCTCTCTCTCTCTCTCTCTATCACACACACACACACACACACACTTTCTCTCTCACTCTCTCTCCTTCATACACACACACTCTCTCTGTCTCACACATACATACACACACACACACTCTCCCACACACACACACACACACTCTCCCTCTCTCTCTCTCTGTATCTCACACACACACAAATACACACACAGACACACACACACACACTCAGTCTCCCCCACACACTCACTCCCTCTCTCATACATATACACACACTCTGTCTATCACACAAAGACAGTCTCTCAATCTCCCACACACACATATTCCCACACACACACAGAGTCTTCCCCACACACTCTCTCTCTTGCTCACAGACACACACACACTCTCTCTCTCTATCTTTCCCACACTCACACAATCTGTCTCTCACACACACAGACACTCTCTCTCTCAAGCGTACTCACATAAACCCAGACACTCTGTAACTCGCTCACACACACACACACACTCACACTCTCGCTCCCACACACACAAAGAAACACACACACACACACACACACACACACACACACACACACACACACAATTACTATCTCTCCCTTCCTTATACATCAACACACTCTAACATACTCTCTCCCTCACACACACACGGACACACACTCGCACTCTCTTACACATGCACACACTCTCTCTCTCTATCTCACACACAAACACACACACACCATCGCTGTCTGTCTCACACACAAACACACACACTCTCTCTCGCTCTCTCTCTCTCACCCCCCCTCGCACTCACACACACAGGTACACTCTCCCTCTCCCCCTCACACACACAAACACATACACTCTCACTCCCCGTCACACACACACACACACATACACACACACTCTCTTTCTCTGTTTCTCTCTCTCGCGCGCACACACACACACACACACACTCTCTCTCTTTCTCACCCACACACATACACACATACAAACACACACACTCCCACAAACACGCATACTCTCTCTCCACACACACACGCTCACACAGGCACACAAACACAAAGTCTCCCACACACACACTCTCTCTCTCTTACACACACACTCTCTCTGACGTACACACACTCACTCTCTCTCTTACATATGCACATAAACACGGACACTCTCTCTCTTGCTCACACACACACAAAATCTCTCCCGGCCCACACACACACACAATCTCTCTTTCTGTCTCACACACACACATAAACACACATTCGCTCTCTCTACCCCTCTCTCTGTATCACACATACACAAACACGCACATGCGCGCACACACACACACACACACACACAGACACACACACAAACACACGCTCTCTCTCTCTCACTCCCTCACACACGCACACTCATTCTCTCTCCCCTTCACACACACATGCACAGAGTCTCTCTCTCTATCTATCTCACACACACACTTTCTCTCTCTCTTTCACACACACACACTCACACACTCTCTCTCTCCTTCATACATACACACACATTCTCTCTCTCTCTCTATCTCATGCACACACACACACAATCTCATTCCGACACACACACAAACACACATATAGACACTCTCTCTCTCTCCTTCACACACACACTCACCCTCTCTCCCACATGCACTAAGAAACACATACACACACACACACTCTCTCTCTCTCGCTCCCACACACACATAAACACTGTCACTATACATCAACACACTCTAACACACTCTCTTCCTCACACACACACGGACACACACTCTCACTCTCTTACGTATGCACACTCTCTCTCTCTCTCACACATACATAAACACTAACACTCTCTCTCTCTCGTGCTCACACACACTCTTTCTCTCTCCTTCACACACACACACACACACAAACAGTCTCTATTCCTCACACATGAACACACTCCAACACACTCTCTCTCACACACACACAAACGCACAACACACACACACACACACACACACAAACACTGTCTCTACTCCAGTCTCTCCCTCACAATCACTCCCTATCTCTCTCTTACACACACACATTCTCTCTCTGTATCTCGCGCACACGCACACACACACACACACACACACACACACACACACAGTCTCTATTCCTCACACATTAACACACTCCAACACACAGAAACACACACCCTCACTCTCTCTCTCTGCTGCAGACACACACACTCTTACTCCCCCTCGCGCACACACACACATACACACACTCTCACTGTCACACACACACACACACAAACACACACACACAAACACTATCTCTCCCTTCCTCAAACATAAACACACTGTACCAAACTCTCTCCCTCACACACACACACATCTCTCTCCTTCATACACAAACACAGACACTTTCTCACACACACACACATACTCACTCTCTCCCACAAACATGAACAAACACACACACAATCACACACACGCACATACACACACACATACACTCTCTTCATCACAATCAACACACTCTAACCCACTTGTTCCCTCACACTCACTCTCTCTCTCTTACACACATTGTTTCTCTCCTACACACACATAAACACACACACTCTATCTCTCACACACACACTCTCTCTCTCCTTCACACACAAGTACACACACATACACACTCTCTCTGTCTCTCACACACACACAAACACACACACTCTCTTCCTCACACATCAACACACTCTAATACACACACTCCTTCACACTCACTCCCTATCTCTCTCTTACACACACACACATTCTCTCTCTCTCCTGCATACACATAAACACAGATATTGTCTCTCTTGCTCAAACATACACACACTCTCCCACTCTCTCCCTCGCACACACACACACACTCTCTCTTTCTCTCCTTCACACATACACACACACACTCTCTCTCACCCTGAAGCACACACACACACTCTCTCTCCCTCACACACACCGACACAAATACACACACTCACACACCGACACACACACACACACACACACACACACACACACACACACACACACA
>NC_063332.1:40390232-40404874 GCF_021869965.1 Rhincodon typus | reverse complement strand
CACACACACACACACACACACACACACACACACACACACACACACACTCTCTCTCACATACACCAACACTCTCTCTCTCCCACACACATAAACCCAGATACTCTCTCTCACTGACACACACACTCTCTCTCCCTCTCCAACACACATTCTCTATCACACACACACACTCAATCTCTCTTTCTCCCCAAACACACGCACACTCTCTCTCACACATGTCATTCTCTCACTCTCCCACACACACACATATTCCCAGACACACTCTCTATCATTCACACACACACACACAAACTCTATCTCCCATATACACACTCTTTCTCACATGCACACACTCACTCTCTCTTCCACCAAACACATACACACTCTGTCTCCCATACACACAGACACTCCATCTCTCAGCCACACACACATAAACCCAGACACTCACTCTCGCTCACACACACACACTCTCTCTCCCACACACGCACACACACACAAACACACACACTCTCTCACTCTCACACACACATAAACATAGACACTCTCTCTCTCCCTCACACAGACACACTCTCTCCCACTATCTCTCACACACACACACACTCTCTCTCTGTCTCTCTCTTTCTCTCTCTCTCTTCCACAGACACACACACACACACACACACACACACACACTCTCTCTCTCTCTTCCACACACACACACTCTCTCTCTCTCTCCTTCACATATCAAGAAACGGTTAGAGACACTGGATACTGCAAAGGCTACTGGCCCTGACAACATTCCAGCAATAGTACTGAAGACTTGTGCTCCAGAACTTGACGCTCCCCTAGCCAAGCTGTTCCAGGACAGTTACAACACTGGTATCTACCCAACAATGTGGAAAATTGCCCCAGTATGTCCTGTACCAAAAAGCAGGACAAATCCAACCTGGCCAATTACCGTCCCATCAGTCTCCTCTCGATCATCTGTAAAGTGATGGAAGATGTCATTAACAGTGCCATCAAGCAGCACCTGCTCAGCAATAACCTGCTCAGTGACGCCCAGTTTGGGTTCCACCAGGGCCACTCAGCTCCTGAACTCATTACAGCCTTGATCCAAACATGGACAAAACAGCTGAATTCCAGAGGGGAGGTGAGAGTGACAGCCTTTGATATCAAGGCTGCGTTTGAACAAGTGTGGCATCATGGAGCCCTAGCAAAACTGGAATCAATGGGTACCAGGGGTCCACCATTCTGGTGGTTAGAGTCATACCTGGCACTCAGGAAGATGGTTGTGGTTGTTGGAAGTAAATCATCTCAGCTCCAGGACATCTCTGCAGGAGTTCCTCAGGGTAGTGTCCTAGACCCAACCATCTTCATCTGTTTCATCAATGACCTTCTCTCCATCATAAGGTCAGAAGTGGGGATGTTCGCTGATGATTGAACAATATTCAGCACTATTTGTGACCCCTCAGATACTGAAGCAGTGCATGTTCATATGCAACAAGATCTGGACAATATCCAGGCTTGAGCTGACAAGTGGCAAGTGACATTTGCACCACAGAAATGCCAGGCTATGAGCATCACCAATAAGAGACAATCTAACCAGCGTCCCTTGCCATTCAATGGTGTTACCATCACTGAATCCCCCACTATCAACATCCTGGGGGTTACCATTGACCAGAAACTCAACTGGACTCATCACATAAACACAGTGGCTACAAGTGCAGGCCAGAAGCTGGGAATACTGCGGCAAGTAACTCATCTCCTGACTCCTCAAAGCCTGTCCACCATCTACAAGGCGTGTGATGTCAGGAGTGTGATGGAATACTCCCCTCTTGCCTGGATGAGTGCAGCCCCAGCAACACTCAAGAAGCTTGACACCATCCAGGACAAAGCAGCCCATTTGATTGGCACTACATCCACAAGTATTCACTCCCTCCACCACCGATGCTCAGTAGCAGCAGTGTGTACTATCCACAAGATGCACTGCAGAAATTCACCAAAGATCCTCAGACAGCACCTTCCAAACCCACGCCCATTTCCATCTAGAAGGACAAGGGCAGCAGATAGACGGGAACACCATCACCTCCAAGTTCCCCTCCAAGCCATTCACCATCCTGACTTGGAAATATATCGCCGTTCCCTCACTGTCGCTGGGTCAAAATCCTGGAATTCCCTCCCTAATAGCACTGTGGGTCAACCCACAGCAAGAGGACTGCAGCGGTTCAAGAAAGCAGCTCACAACCACGTTCTCAAGGGCAACTAGGGATGGGCAAGAAATGTTGGTCAGCCAGCGACACCCACATCCCACAAAAAATGAATTAAAAAAAAAGTCTCTCACACACAGACACACACACACACTCTCTCTCTATATCTCCGTATCTCTCGCTCCCACACACAAACACACACACAGATGCTCTTTCTCCTTCACACATACGCATACTCATGCTCTCTCTCCCACACACACACAAACACACACACACACACTGACATACTCACTGTGTCTCTCCCACACACACAAACACACAACACACACACACACACTCACTCTGTCTCTCCCAAACACACAAACGCACAACACACACACACACACACATAAACACTGTCTCTATTCCTCACACATTAACACACTCCAACACACTCTCTCTCACACATACACAGACACACACACCCTCACTCTCTCTCTCTGCTGCACAGACACACACACTCTTACTCCCCCTCACACACACACACATACACTCACACTCTCTCTCTCCCACACACACACACACACACACAAACACTGTCTCTATTCCTCACACATTAACACACTCCAACACCCTCTTTCACACACACACACACAGACCCAGAGTCCTCAAATGTACCTCATATGTTAAGCTTTCCATTCCTGGGACCATTCTCGTGAACCTCCTCTGAACCCACTCCAGGGCCAGTACATCCTTCCTGAGATATGGGGCCCAAAACTGCACACAATACTCCAAATGTGGCCTGACCAGAGCCTTATAAAGCCTCAGTAGTACATCCCTGCTTTTATATTCAAGTCCTCTCAAAATAAATGCCAACATTGCATTTGCCTTCCTGACTACTGATTTAACCTGCAAGTTTACCTTGAGGGAATCCTGGACTAGAACTCCCAAGTCTCTTTGTACTTCAGACTTCTAAATTTTCTCTCCATTTAGAAAATAGTCCATGCTTTTATTCTTCTTACCAAAGTGCATGACCTCACATTTTCCCACGTTGTACTCCATCTGCCACTTCTTTGCCCACTCTCCTAACCTGTCCAAATCCTTCTGCAGGCTCCCCACCTCCTCAATACCACCTATCCCTCCACCTATCTTCTTATCATCTGCAAACTTAGCCAGAATGCCCACAGTTCCTTCATCTAGATCATTAATGTATGAACTGGAAAGTTGTGGTCCCAACACTGACCCTTGTGAAACTCCACTTGTCACTGGCTGCCATCCTGAGAAAGACCCTTTTAACCCCACTCTCTGCTTTCTGCCAGACAGCCAATCTTCTATCCATGCTAGCACCTTGCCTCTAACACCATGGGCCCTTAGCTTTCTCAGCAGCCTCCTGTGTGGCACCTTAACAAAGGCCTTTTTGAAGTCCAGGTAGATAACATCCATTGGGTCACCTTTGTCTACGCTGCTCGTTAATTCTTCAAAGAATTCGAGCAGATTTGTCAGGCATGACCTCCCCTTGATGAAACCATGCTGACTTTGCCCTATTTTACCGTACACTTCCAAATATTCAGAAATTTAATCCTTTACAATGGGCTCCAAAATCTTACTCACAACCAAGGTTAGGCTAATTGGGCTGTAATCTTCTGTCTTTTGCCTTACTCCCTTTTTAAACAGGGGTGTCATGTTAGCGATTTTCCTCTGGGACCCTCCCTGACTTTAGCGATTCCTGAAAGATCACCACTAACACTTCCACTATCTCTTCAGCTATCTCCTTTAGAACTCTGGGGTGTAGTCCATCTGGTCCAGGTGATTTATCCACCTTTAGGCCAATCAGTTTTACTAGCACCTTTTCCTTGGTGATGGCCACCATACTCAGCTCTGCTCCCTGACTCTCTTGAATTTTTGGGAGATTACTCGTATCTTCTACCGTGAAGATTGACCTGAAGTAATTATTCAGTTCCTCAGCCATTTCCTTGTTCCCCACTACTATCTCTCCACCGTCATTTTCCAGTGGTCCAATGTCCTCTTTTGCCTCTCTTTTGCCCTTTATATATCTTAAAGAAACTCTTACAGTCTTCATTTATATTACTGGCTAGCTTACCCTCATATTTAATCTTCTCCCTCCTTATTTCTTTTGTTGTTGCCCTTCGTTGGTCTTTGTAAGCTTCCCAGTTCTCTGGTTTCCCACTGCCCTTCGCCACATTATATGCTTTCTCTTTTGCTTTTATGCTATCCCTGACTTCCTTAGTCAGCCATGGTTGCCTCATCCTCCCTGTACCATGCTTCTTTTTCCTAGGGATGAATTTTTGCTGCGTCTCCTGAATTACTCCCAGAAACTCCTGCCACTGCTGTTCCACTGTCTTTCCTGCTCGGCTCCTCTTCCAGTCAGTTCTGCCCAGCTCCTCCCTCATACCTCTGTAGTCGCCTTTATTCAGCTGTAATATCGTTGTCTCTGATTCTATCTTCTCCTTCTCAAATTGCAGAGTAAATTCTATCATCTTATGATCACTGCCTCCTAAGGGTTCCTTTACCTTAAGCTCCCTTCTCAAGTCTGCCTCATTGCACAACACTAAATCCAGTATTGCCTGTTCCCTTGCGGGCTCCACCATGAGCTGCTGCAAAAAGCCATCTCGTAGACATTCCACAAACTCCTTTTCTTGCAATCCACTAGCAACATGATTTTCCCAGTCCACCTGCATATTGAAATCCCCTATGATCACTGTGACTTTGCCTTTCTTACACACCTTTTCTATCTCCTGCTGTGTCTTGCGCCCCAGCTCCTGACTCCTGTTTGGAGGCCTGTACACAACCCCAACTATGTTTTCTTTTTACCTTTGTGTTCCTCAATTCTACCCGCACAGATTCTACACCATCTGACCCTATTTTGTTTCTTCCTATTGATTTAATTTCATTTCTCACTAATAAGGCAACCCTACCCCCTTGGCCCACCTGCTATCTTTTCGATAGGATGTATATCCTTGGATATTTATTTCCCAATCCTGATCCCCTAGCAGCCATATCTCCGTGATGCCTACCACATCATACCTCTCTCTCTGATACACACACAAATACACAGACGCACAAACACACACACACAAAAACACACACACACACACACAGTCTCTCTCCCACACACACACACACTCACTCTCTCTCTCTTTCTCTCTCTCCTGCACACACACACTCTCCCACACACACACTCTCTCACACACACAAACACACACACACTCTCTCTCTCTCCCAGGCGCGTGCACACACACACACACACTCTCTCTCTCTCTCTCTCTCATGCTCACACACACTACCTCTTGCTCTCTCTCTCTCTCTCACACATACACTCTGGCTCTCTCCCACACACACACAAATACACACTCACACACACACATACAGTCTCTCTCTCTCAGACACACACTCTCTCTCTTTCACACACACACACACTCTCTCCCTCACACATCCACACACTCTCTCTCCCTTACTCACACACACACACACACAAACACACACATACACACACACACACACACACACACACACACACACACACACACACAGTCTCCCTCACACACATACTGTCTCTCCCCCTCAGACACACACATACACACACACACATACCTTTTCTCTCTCCCTCACACACACACTCTCTTTTCCCTCTCACACACACACACTCTCACTCCCACACACACACACACACACACTCACTACTCACTCTCTCCCTCATAGATGCACACATTAACACACATGTACTCTCTCTCTCCATCACACACACAGACACACAGAAACCAGCCACCCCGCCGCACACACACACACACAAACAGGCACACCCCCATACACATAAAAATCTATGGGGTGAATGTGTGTTTAGAGATGTGTTCTATTTTGTTCAAAAAGTACAAAGTTTATAGACAGTCAGTCAATGTGGTATTTTATAAATTCCTACAGTAGGAAAAGACCCAGTCTGACTCCAGACCAAAACACAAACAGATTTTAAACAAGGCCTCACACCTAACATGCATTGTCTGATCTAAAATGTCGCCTCTTCTTTACACTGATAAAAGCTTTAGTTCTCTCAGGACAGTGACAAGAAAGAAATTTGGGGTTTACATACACATATTACTCAATTAAAACCTTCTAACTGATTGAAGATTTAACAGCATCTAAGGTTTGTTGAATATATCCTCATCAGTGGTGCAAGCCTTTGAACTTTTACTTATAAATTCTGTGTGTGACACTACCTCTCTCACTAACACCTGAAGAAGGAGTGAGGCTCCGAAAGCTTATGTTTTCAAATAAACTTGTTGGACTATAACCTGGTGTCACATGATTCTTCAGAACTGAGTTCTGAGATGCTGTCAGATCTACTCTGTTTCTCCAGCAATTACTGTTTTTTGTCACAAATAATTGTAGTTTTCAGCCAGCTTGAATTAATTTTTCTTTTTGGGCTATGACTGGTTGTTGACTGGTTGCTGTCCATCTCAGGGTTTACACTTATAACAGAAAAGGGGTAATGCTGCTCTATAGCTCATTCACTATGAGCTGACAGACCTTTCATCACAACCAGGGACATACAAATCTGATAGCTTTTCATCAACGGCTTGCATGGACAAGATCACAACCCCCAAAACACGGCTTTGGAGGAACAGGTAACTCAGACACTCAAATCATAAAATGCTTTATTGCTTTGCATCAACTCTGGTTCTGATGATGGTGAACCACCTTTCAATTGGAGTTCTTTAACACTTAACTTCCCCTCACATAATCGATCACATCTCTAGGGACTGAGATCTGTATCTGTATCTATCAGCTCAGGTAAAACAGAAATTGCTAATTACATTCTTCATAATCTGTCATCATCTGTGTTCCTCAATAACCTGCTGGCTGTTTGGAAGCCTGTATACAATCCTATGAAAGTAACTGAACCCTTCCTCTTCCTGAGCCCTACCCACATAGCCTTGCTGGATGGGCCCAGAAAGATGTCCTCCTTTAACACAGCTCAATATTCTCCCTTATCAGTAACGCATCTCCTCCGCCTCCTTTACATCTCTCTCTATCTCACCTGAAACATCTAAGCCCCAGAATATTAAGCTGCCAGTCTTATCCCTCTCTCAACCAAGTCTTGGTTATAGCTGCAACATAGTTTTTGTATAAATCCAAGCTCTAAATTCATCTGCCTTACATCTCAGAGCAAAACTTAAATCATTTTTGAGGACAAACAAAACGTGAAAGAAATTAAATTTTGGAGAAATAAAGACAGGTTCCTGGATGGCCCAAAGGACAAGAAATTAGTCTTTCTTAGTGATGGTTCCCCTGCCAATCCTTCTAGCTATGTCTTGGTTTTCAAAGACTTCTTTTTAATTGTCACATCATCACATTACCTTCTGATTTTGTATCGATGTATGGAGTATTTGGACTCTCACAGAGTTACAATAATTCATCGTATTTTGTTTAATCATTCATGGGATGTGGCCATCACTACCTGGGCCAGCATATACTGCCCATCCCTAGTTGCCCTTGAGAAGGTGGCAGTCAGCTGCCTTTTTGAACCACTGCAGTCCACGCGCCGTATGCAGTCCCACAATGCTGCTGAAGAGGGAACGCCAGGATTCTGACCGAGGGCCAGTGAAGGAACAGCGATATATTTCCAGTTCAGGATGGTGAGTGGTTTAGATGGGAACTTGCAGCTGATGTTGTTTCCCATATATCTGTCTTGTTAGATGGAAGTGGTTGTGGCCTTGGAAGGTGCTATCAAAGGAGGCTGGGTGAATTTCTGTCATGTAGATAGCACACACTGCTGCTACTGAGAGCATTACTGGTGGACACATTTAGGCAAGCAGGGAGTGTTTCATATATCCTCAATATTCCATAGTATCCTCAATGATTATCACCACCCAATAAACCAAAGCCACAATGCATTAAATTCATAAATACCACAGCACTTAAATTGTTACAAGGCAACAGGCTTAACTTAACAATGAAAGTTTATTCTTCAAAGTAACTGACACTGCACACAAAATGCAATCATCCTAAACATACCTTCCAGATTGATGATGTCACAGCTAATCTGTTTCCATTAAATATTCAAATGTTTAACAATGCTGTCACTATGCTTTTCATTGTAGCATAAAGCTCAATCATAGAATTAAATTGAACAACTGATAGACTGTTCATTACAGTAACATGCACAACATTTATGTCCATATAATAGCTCCTGAACATATGCAACCCTAAGTAATTCAGCACCTTAGTGATTTTCCAGCTCCTAGTCATTGAGTGTTTCTTCATTTGAATCATAGAATCCCTACAGTATGGAAACAGACCCTTCAGCCCAACAAGTCCACACCAACCCACAGAGTATCCCATGCAGACCCATCCCCCTATAACCCACCTAATCTACACATCCCTGAACACTATGGGCAATTTAGCATGGCCAATCCACCCAGCCTGCAAATCTTTGGATTGTGGGACAGTGTGCAAACTCCATATAAACAGCTGCCTGAGGGTGGAATCAAACCCAGATCCCTAGTGCTGTAAGACAGCAGTGCTAACCACTGAGCCACAGTGCAGCCCAAACACTTAGAGCCTCCCTGGCAAGGATTCAACCCCAGTCTCCCGCGTGACAGACGAGGATACTAACCACCATACTACCGAGGACGGCAGGTTTTGAAACTATTTTCTCTTCTTTGCAGCCTTCCTTTTGCACCCACGAAGCCATCCTTTCTGCACTGACCCCAAAGCATCCTCACTTTCTCTTCCCTAAATTTCAGCTACTTCTCTCTGCCTCATAGACACAGCACTTGGAGTTTTTTTTTTAAATTCATTCACAGGATGAGGGCATTACTGGCTAGGCAGCATTTATCACCCATCCCTAATTGCCCAGAGGGCAGTTAAGAGTCAACCACATTGTTGTGGGTCTGGAGTCACATGTAGGCCAGACCAGGTAAGGATGGCAGTTTCCTTCCCTAAAGGACATTAGTGAACCAGATGGGTTTTTCCAACAATTGACACTGGATTCACGGTCATCATTGGACTTTTAACCCCTGATATTTATGGAATTCAAATTCTACCATCTGCCATGGGGATTTGAACCCAGGCCCCCAGAATGTCACCTGGGTCATTGTCTCTCTCTCTCTCTTTCTCAAACCCCACATTTCAGCTTTCCTTTGTCTCCCCCACCCCGTTGAACTCCTAGTTCGCCAAGTGTTCGTTTGTTGACAGGATTGAAACTGTTCTCTTCTCCCTTGCAGTCATCCATTCTCCCCCTCCCAATCCACTTTTGCTTCCCACCTACTATGTGTCCCATCCCTTGTCTCCTGTCTCCTCCAAGCCCATTGTTCAGTCTTTCCATCTAAATCCCAATTTTGTTGCAGAGTCCTTGTCTCCCTCTCAACTCTGCAGTCCCCCTATTTTCCCCTCTTCCCATTGTGGCCTCCCATATGACCTCAGATACTTTGTAGCCCATCTGTCTTTAGCCCTTTTGTAGTCTTGGGGTTGCCCTCCAGACCCCTTGTGACATCCCTATCACACTACTCAGTCCACTTAAAACTCTTGCACACTTCTCTAATCCTCTTGGAGCCTCTTTGCCTCCTTATGGCCTCATACTTTCGGCCACCCTTGCAGTATCCGTCTTCTCTCCACATCCACCATTAATTTCTCACCATGACCCCTTCCTTCTCCCACCCGGACCCAATAGAGAGACAGCTGCCTGGGCAAATCTGCTACTGGCTCAAGGACCTTATCCCCAGCTTCTTCCAGTCATCGTCCCCTCATGTCCCCAACTCTCAATAATTGTTCACTCCCTTATTGAATTAATGCCTACTCATCCTGTCATGGGCTGGTTCTCTCCAATGTTTGTAAATATCCATGTCCCCTATCCTTTCCCTCTTCTTTCTATACTTCTCTGTAGTTCCACAATTTGAAAACTGAGGATTTGTTCCCTCAAGCCTTATTAGTTGCTCGCTTTTTAGTTACAATGTGTCCAGCTGCACTGAGCGCAGTACAGGTTCTGCAAACTAGGCAGTGATATTGGAAAACCTTTGAATGAAAGAGAGTTAAATCCAGGCGATTGACTGAAAAGCAAAATATACCTGGCCATGCAGAGATTAATTCTATGTAAATAACGCTCAAGGCATGGTTTGCAACACCATAATCAAAAACAGAAATAAAGATGTATGCAAGAAATCTATGGTGCCTATTAATGATGGACCTTCATGTCTGGATTTTTCGCATCAGCTAAACTAATGTTTAATTCTTCCTTTTGATGGTATCTATCTTTCAAATCAATGAAGTGAAAATTGATTTTTTTTTACTGACCAAATCTTCCAAAAGCCCAAAAGACAGCTATCGACCAGCTCAATGCTTCAGTCTTTCCACCTTCTAATGAGCCCTGATGGACTAAATGGTCAAGACTGTTCAGCGAATATCACAGACTGCAGGGCGTTAGCTTCCTGACAGCTAATACAATCAATATTTAATGCAAATTGCAACTAGCATGCACTGTTATCCTCAAGCAACCCTCCATGTCGCAGTGAATCCCACATTTATATAACCAGTAATACAATCTTTATTTTATTCCTCCAATAGATTCGGGCATTGCTAGCAAAGCCATATTATTTGACCATTTCTGAATGATCTTGAAAAGGTGGTGAAGATTATAGGTCTGCTTTTAGGTAGGATTTTCATGAGGAAGGAATGGTGCTATTTTTCAACTCTGAGTTGCAGTGGAATTTAAAGGTGGTGATGTCCTAGTGCCTCAGATCCCTTATCCCTCTAATTGGTAGAGATAGAGGGATTAAGAGGTTGAAGGGATCTTTGTTGTTTCAGTGCAGACGATACAGAATGCTCCCACATTTTGCCTGTTGAATGCTTAGGGGAGCAAGATAAAAGGTAAAGGTTAAGTTGCCATAGTCCTGCCAGACCACTCGGCTGTTCTCAGATTAGAGAGAGACAACTGGGGTTGGTTTAACCTGAGGATCGCTGTGCCTCAGGAGAGGGGAGAGGCTGAGAAGGAGAGTCCTTCACAGTAACCTCAGCCAGTGCAGGAACTGAGCCCACACTGTTGGTGTCATGTTACATCACAAAACAGCCATCCAGCCAACTGAACTAACTGATTCCAGGTAGGTGGAATGTCAATCAAGCAGGCTAGTTGGTATTGTTGGGAACATAGGTCAGAGCAACATAGGAATAAGCGTAGGCTCTTCAGCCCTGCTGCACCACTTAATGACTTTCCAGAGCTCTCTGTGATAGAGAACACCAAAGATTCATTACACTGAGTAAAAACAAACTCTTCATTTTGTTCCTAAGTGGCAACCCACCTTATTATTAAATTGTGGCCCCGATTCTCCCCAACTAGGGGAAACATCTTACCTGTCTATCCCTTTAAGTACATTGTAGGTTTCACTGAGATCGTCTCTTATTCATCAAATCTCACGAGAATACAGTCCCAATTTCCCCCATCTGTCTTCGTAGGATAGTCTCGTTATCCTAATAGCCTGCTAAACCATTGCTGCACTCCCTCTAAGGCAATAATATCCTTCCTGAGATAAGAAGGACAAACTGCACACAATACTCCAGGTGTGGTTTAAGCAAGCTTCTTTCCAAATGAGGCATGACACCCCTACTGCTGTACTCCAATCCCATGGAGATAAAGGCTGACATTCCAACAGCCTTTCTAATAACCTGCTGCACCTGCATGTTAGCCTTTGGTGACATGTTCACAAGGATACCTGAGTCCCTTTATACATCTGCATGTTCCAATGTCTCACCATTTAATACATACACTGCAGGTCTGTTCCTCCTACCAATGCAGATGGCCTCACAGTTTCCACATTATACTACTACGCCTGTCCAAATCCTCTGGAAGTCACTTTACATCTTCTTCACAAAATGTATTTCCACTTAGTTTTAATCGTTTGCAAACTTGGAAATATTACATTTGATTGACACATCCAAATCATTGACATATATTATGAACAGCTGGTGCTGAAGTACTGATCCTTACAGCACCCCACTAGTCACAGCCTGCCAATGTAAGAATAATCCATTTATTCCTACTTTCTTAGCCCATCCTTAATTGATGCTAGCATATTATTTCATATCCAAAATGCTTTAATTTTGCTAACCAACCTACTGTGGGCAACATTATTACATGCCTTCTGAAAATCCAAGTATATTTTCAGCTCCCTTTTATCCCGTCCGGAGCAATCTTCTTACTCATACTAATTTCCTACAATTCCTCTTCTCCCTAACACTTAGATATCTAATTCTGAGAGATTTCTTTGTATATTCCTCAGTCAAAACAGACACAAAGTAATCATTTAGCTCATGTAATTTCTCTGTGTCCCATTAGAAATTCTCCTGACACTGATTGTAGTGGACCCATATTTGTGTTAGTCAAAATTTTTCCTTTTTAAGTACCTACAGAAGCTTTTACAGACCATTTTTAAACATTTTGCTACATTGCAATTTACATTCCATTCTCCATTTCCTTTTCAGTTTCTTGGTCTTCCCTTGCTATATTCTAAAAAAAACCTCAAAAACCTCTGACTTGCTACTATTTCTGACAACAATCTGCACATGATCTCCAGAACTTTTTCCAAACATTCCTCTTTAAAGTTTTGGCAAAGATCTGTAGCTCGGTTTGTGCGTGAGATTGTTGACTTGCTCGCCGAGCTGGCTTGTTCTCGTTCAGACGTTTCGTCACCATGCTAGGTGACATCATCAGTGCAGCCTCCGATGAGGCGATGTTATTCTACTCAGCTTGGAATTTATACTGTCTGGTCCGACATGGTGAGTACTGTCATTTCTGGTTGTGATCTGTATGGGTTTGTATATGGGGTCTAATTCTATGTGTTTACTGATTGCATTACGGGTGGAGAACCATGACTTTGGGAATTACCATGCATGTCTATGTTTGGTTTGGGTTACTATGGTTACCTTGTCCCAGTTAAACTGATGGCCTTCATTGTCCGAGTCAATAACCTCCAACATTCCTCTGCTTATCTATGTACCTCTGTGGCCAAGCCCAAAGGATAACTCAATGGTATATCAGGCTCAGCAACGTGTGTTCTCCAGCAGTCCTCCAAGTGTCAGAGACCATGGTGGTTTCTTCCACCCGAAGCTGTGGGCTTGGGTCAGTGCCATGTTCACAAGAGTGTGGCCCCAGTCAACTCCAGATAGATCACTCCCCCCCTCCCCAAGATATTATTGCCTTAGCGGGAGTGCAGCAATGGTGTTAGAAGTTGGAGAACTCTTACTGAAAGGTGGTTCACCATCATCAGAGTCCGAGTTGATGCAAAGCAATAAAGCATTTTATGATTTGAGTGTCTGAGTTACCAAAGCCATGTTTTGGGGATTGTGATCTTGTTCATGCAAGCCTTTGATGAAAAGCCATCAGATTTGTATGTTCCCTGGTTGTGATGAAAGGTTTGTGAGCTGATGGTGCATAAGCTATGGAGCCATCATAGCTCCATAGTGTAAACCCTTGTAGATGGACAGCAGAGTGGGTGTCAACAACTAGCCATAGCCTAATGAGGAAAAGTTAATGGGAGCTGGCTGAAAACGACAATTGTGTGTAACAAAAACCGAAACTGCTGAAGAGACACAGCAGACCTGGCAACATCTCAGAACTCAGTTCTGAAGAATGGTCACTGAACTCAAAACATTGATTCTGCTTTCTCTCCAAAGTTGCTGCCAGACTTGCTGAGTTTCTCCAGCAACTTCGCTTTTCTGTTTCAGATTTCCAGCATCCGCAGTTATCTGTTTTACGTGTGTATGTAACTTGCCTCTAATCGGAGAAAAAAAAATTTTGCGCTGGGAACAATCTGAGCAGCTGGGAAATTTAACTGAGCTTGTTGCTCCGTTTCTCATTTATTTATTTTTATCACAAACCAAAATTACAGGCATCATCAGCACAAGTTCAGCATGAGAAATAGAGAAGAATATGCTCGGACCATGCAGACCTGGATACAGGTACACACTGGGTGCAAGACCCTCGTGCTTCTAAGTACACTTCCAGCCCTGCAGTCTGTCTGCCATTTCCACTGACACAGGATTATCAAGGCTTTGGCATGTTGGAGTAGCAGCTGGCCAGCAACAAATACTGCTCGCCTGACTACAGCTAGTGTTAGTGAAAGCTGGGAATGGTGGAGAATTGGGACAAGGTCAATGGCAGAGGAGGTGGTAAAGTTGAATGCAGGAGCTCCCAATGCAGCTGTACGACAAGGAGCGTGAAATAACCCATAAACATCACCCTGAACCTGGTGCAACTCGACAGCCTCACTCTCACTCAATCAGTGCATCAGTGAGTCAGTCAGTTACTCATCCTCATTCACTGACTCTGTCAATCATCCAGCCACCCCCATCAATCACATGCCCTCACTCACCCAGCCTCACTTAGCCACTCACCAGTCATCCAAGTGACTATTCATACTCAGTCACCCTGACTCACTCAATCACTCAGCCTAACTCACTCTGTCAGCCACTCACTCCATCACACATTCACTCAAT
>NC_063332.1:40385877-40390222 GCF_021869965.1 Rhincodon typus | reverse complement strand
ATCACTCATCCTAACTCACTCTGTCAGCCACTCACTCCATCACACATCCACTCAATCACTCATCCTAACTCACTCTGTCACGTTCAGAGATGCAGTCACTCATCCCTCAATGACTTTGTCAGTTACTCTCACACGCACTTACTCCATCACTCATTCACCCTCACTTAATCACCCACACACATTAAGCCTCACTCTCACTCATTCACCTTCATTCACGTTCACTCAGTGACAAGAAAGCATTGTTTTGGCCAGCATTGTAAATACCAACCACCATCAACTGTTTCCAACTGGTAATAGCTGACCATTGGCAGCATTAAGGAGGGAAGGCTGAAGCTCAGAAATTTTCAGTTTGGAAATTCCCTGTCACCACCTTATCTTCTCCAATGTGCAGGGTTATTATTGGGTCAAATTGTGCCTTCATCCCAGAAGACTATTCATATTCATACTTTGGCCGATTCCTGCTTGGCTGTGCTCCATTTCCTGTTGACTTACACTGGGAGTGCACTATCTAACCTGGAGAAATTCAGGATCATTAGCTTGCTAACAATTTATTGATGAGTGCTTGATCCATTAATTAATCATTCCACCTTACATATTAATTCATCTGGCTATCAACTGACCTGTCTCTGTTTCTGGCATTTTCCATTTCTATTTCAGAATTTTAGCATTAGCACTTTTATCTCTTCAGATAGACAACTGAACCGATCATGCATAACACCTGAGTTGAATCAATCATAACACAAAAGACATTATAAATTACAGACCTGTGCTATTTCATAATGTAACAGCTGCAATTACAAGATCCTAAAGGCTTCCAATTGTTGAACATCTACTCACAGATGCTTTATACATTCCTCATGTCAGTCAAGTTTGAGGCCTATACAGATTAAATGCGAAGGCTCAAGGTGTTTGTTATTGAAATAACTCCTGATAACAGAGTATTATGGTTAAACAACAGCTGCACGGCACACTGGAATACCTGAAATACTGAATGAGAGCAACAGTAACCTTGAACAATAGCGACCGTTTTACCAGAGGGAATTAAACAGTATAAAAGAAAGCCAGTGATACTTGGAAATGAATGTACTGATTATACTGGAGACAATAAGGTCTGCAGATACTGGAAGCCAGAGTCTATAGGAGTGAGGCTGGAAAAGCACAGCAGGTCAGACAGCATCAGAGGAGCAGGAAAGTCAACGTTTCGGGCCAAAAATCTTTATCAGGACTGGGGAAGGGGAGGGATCCCATGAAATAAATAGACGGAGAGGGGTGAGGGTAGGAGAGATGGTGATAGGTGGGCACAAATAGGGGCTTGTTGTGATTGGTCTGTGTGAAGGATGGAGCAGAGAAGTGAGTAGGAAGATGGACAGGTTAGGTTAGGTCAAGGAGCTGAGGAGGAGGGAGAGGGCTGAACATAGGATTTCCTTGCAACCGCAGCACCTGCCCCCCACACCTCCCCTCTCACCTCTGTCCAAGGCCCCAAGCAGTCCTTCCAAATCCAGCAGAGAATCACCTGCACTTATTCAACCTGATCTACCATAGCTATCGCTCCCGATGTGGGGGTCTCTATATCGGGGAGACCAAACGCAGACTCAGGGACCGGTTCGCGGAGCATCTGTGCTCTGCACACATCAACTAACCCCACCTTCCGGTTGCCATCCATTTCAATTCCCCCTCCCACTCCCCTGATGACATGTCCATCCTCGGCCCCCTCCACTGTCAGAGTGAGGCCAAACATAAACTGGAGGAACAATACCTGATATTTCACCTCGGGAGCTTACAGCCCAATGGCTTCAACGTCGACTTCACCAGCTTCAAAATCCCTCCACCCCCAGCCTTATCCCATGTCCAGCCCTCTCCCTCCTCCTCATCTCCCTGACCTGACCTGACCCGTCCATCTTCCTGGAGGAAAGGAGAAGTCAACGTTTCAAGTATTACCTTTCTTCAGCTTTTTGATGATCCCTGAAGAAGGGTAATACCCAAAACGTTGACTGCTCCTTTTCTCCAGATGCTGCCTGGCCTGCTGTGGTCTTCCAGCCTCCTGCTTATCTGCCTTGGATTCAGCATTGGCAGTTTTTTTGTCTTTGTCCATTTTCTTTCTCACCTATCCGTTCCACCCTTCCCATGGACCAATCACAATAACCCCTTCCCTGCATCCACCTATCACTATCTCTCCTACCCTTCTTCCCCTGCACTACTCCTGCTCCCTCAATTTATTTCTGAGCTCCCCTCTCCCTCCCAGATCCTGATGAAGGGTTTGGGCCTGAAACGTTGACTTCCCTGCTACTCAGACATTGTCTGACCTGCTGTGCTTTTCCAGTCTCACGCCAGATCTCCCCCTTACTGACGACAAACGGTCAGTCCTCACTAAAGGGCTCACCTTTGTCCCCCTCCACCCGAACATCAAAGACTATCACTCATGCTTGGACGTCGAACATTTTTTCCGCCGCCTCCACCTCCGCGCTTACTTCTTCAATCGCGAGGCTAACCTTCCCTCTACTGACCTCTTCTCCTGCCTCCAACACACCCCCTCCTCCTGGACACCACCCCAAGGCCTCCTACCCTCCCTCAACCTCTTCATCTCCAACTGCCATCGAGACATCAATTGCCTCAATCTCTCCACCCCTCTCACCCACTCCAACCTCTCCCCCACAGAACGTGCAGCCCTCTGCTCACTCCGCTCCAATACCAACATCACCATAAAACCTGCGGACAAGGGAGGCGCAGTTGTAGTATGACGCACTGACCTCTACATCGCCAAGGCCAGACACCAACTCTCCGACACCTCCTCCTACTGCCCCCTTGATCATGATCCAACGCCTGACCACCAAAACATCATCTCCCAAACCATCCATAACCTCATCACTTCAGATGACCTCCCACCCACAGCCTCCAACCTCATTGTTCCCCAACCCCACACCGCCCACTTCTATCTCCTTCCCAAAATCCACAAACCTGACTGCCCTGGTCGACCAATTGTCTCCGCCTGCTCCTGCCCCACCGAACTTATCTCTACTTATCTCGATTCTATCTTCTCCCCCTTGGTCCCGGAACTCCCTACCTATGTCTGTGACACCACCCACCTCCTCCAAAACTTCCGATTCCCTGGTCCCCAACACCTCATCTTTACCATGGACGTCCAGTCCCTATACACCTGCATTCCCCATACAGATGGCCTAAAGGCCCTGTGCTTCTTCCTGTCCCGCAGGCCTGACCAGTCCCCCTCCAGTGACACCCTCATCCGCTTAGCCGAACTCGTCCTCACCCTCAACAACTTCTCTTTCAATTCCTCCCACTTCCTACAGACAAAGGGGGTGGCCATGGATACCCGCATGGGCCCAAGCTATGCCTGCCTCTTTGTAGGTTATGTGGAACAATCCCTCTTCCGTAGCTACACTGGCCCTAAACCCTACCTCTTCCTCCGTTATATCGATGACTGTACCGGCGCTGCCTCATGCTCCCACGAGGAGCTCGAACAGTTCATGAACTTCACCAACACCTTCTACCCCAACCTTAAGTTCACCTGGATCATCTCTGACACCTCTCTCCCCCCTTCCTGGACCTCTCCGTCTCCATCTCGGGCAACCACCTGGAAACCGATATCCATTTCAAGCCCATTGACTCCCATAGCTACCTAGAATACACCTCCTCCCACCCACCTTCCTGCAAAAATGCCATCCCCTATTCCCAATTCCTTCGCCTCCGCCACATCTGCTCCCAGGATGAGGGATTCCACTCCCGAACATATCAGATGTCCTCGTTTTTCAAGGACCGCAACATCCCCCCCTCAGTGGTCGAGACCTCCCTCGACTGTGTCTCCCGCATTTCCCGCAACTCATCCCTCACACCCCCTCCCGACAATAACAATAAAACAGAATCCCCCTCGTCCTCATGTACCACCCCACCAACCTCTGGATCCAACGCATCGTCCTCCCACACTTCCGCCATCTGCAATCTGACCCCACCACCAAAGACATTTTTCCCTCCCCACCCTTATCTGCCTTCCGGAGGGACCACTCTCTCCATGACTCCCTTGTCCGCTCCAAACTCCCCTCCAGCCCCACCACACACGGCATTTTTCCCTGCAACCGCAGGAAGTGCTACACCTGCCCCTACACCTCCCCCCTCATCCCCATCCCAGGCCCTAAGAAGACTTTCCACATCAAGCAGATGTTTACCTGCACATCTGCTAATCTGGTACACTGCATCCGCTGTACCCGGTGTGGCTTCCTCTACATCGGGGAAACCAAGCGGAGGCTTGGGGACTGCTTTGCAGAACACCTACGCTCGGTTCGCACTAAACAACTGCACCTCCCAGTCGCGAACCATTTCAACTCCCCCTCCC
>NC_063332.1:40337750-40385777 GCF_021869965.1 Rhincodon typus | reverse complement strand
TTCCTCCCACCTATCCCCTCCTCCCACCTCAAGCCCCACCCCCATCTTCTACCTACTAACCTCATCCCGCCCCCGGACCTGTCCGTCCTCCCTGGACTGACCTATCCCCTCCCTACGTCCCCACCTATACTCACCTTTACTGGCTCCATCCCCGCCTCTTTGACCTGTCTGTTTCCTCTCCACCTATCTTCTCCTCTATCCATCTTCTATCCGCCTCCCCCTCTCTCCCTATTTATTTCAGAAACCCCTTCCCCTCCACCATTTCTGAAGAAGGGTCTCGGCCTGAAACATCAGCCTTCCTGCTCCTATGATGCTGCTTGGCCTGCTGTGTTCATCCAGCTCTACGCCTTGTTGTCTCAGATTCTCCAGCATCTGCATTTCCTACCATCTCTGAGCCCAAGTATCAATGTGGACTTCACAAGCTTCCAAATCTCCCCTCCCCTAACCGCATCCCAAAACCAGCCCAACTCGTCCCCGCCTGCCTAACTTGTCCTTCCTGCCACCTTAACGTTAACTCTGTTTTCTCCACAGATGCTGCCAGACCTGCTGAGCTTTCCAGCAACTTTGTTTTTGTTTTTCTTCCTGCCACCTATCCCCTCCTCCCACCTCAAGTCCCACCCCCATCTCCTACCTACTCACGTCATCCTGCCCCCTTGACCTCTCTGTCCTCCCTGGACTGACCTATCTCCTCCCTAACTCCCCACCTACACTCACCTTTACTGGCTCCATACCCGTCTCTTTGACCTGTCTGTCTCCTCTCCACCTATCCTCTCCTCTATCCATCTTCTATCCGCCTCCCCCTCCCTCCCTATTTATTTCAGAACGCCCTTCCCCTCCCCCATTTCTGAAGAAGGGTCTAGGCCTGAAACGTCCGCCTTTCTGCTCCTCTGATGCTGCTTGCCCTGCTGTGTTCATCCAGCTCTACACCTTGTTATCTCACGGCTATAGGCTCCGGTTTTACTGGAGGTCCACTTTGAGGTAGACAGAACAGGTTGGACCAGTCTATGTCATTCACAAGTTCTACTGCCTTTTTTTTCACCTTCTCTGAGCACAAAGGAACCAGGGTAAGAATGACAGTATGGGGGAGGGAGGAATTCCTCCCTGATGGATCAGGTGTTAAAAGTGCTGTCCAGCTTAGTTTTAAGTGCTGCAAGAGATGAGGAAAAGTTTAACTCTCGTGCGGTGTTCTGAGTTATCCTCAGCCAACATGACAGCTGAAGTGTTCTCTTTGGTCTCAGCGGCCATGTATTAGTAAACGATAAGCCAGAATTTCCATTCCCATTCACTGTGTAGGGCTGCCCATTGCACACATGCAGGCATTCAATGCAGATAGCATACCTCAGCTGAAAGCACAACCCCACCCCTCCCGATGGAATAGCTGGCTGCCTGGATGATCTACAGCATAAATCAGTGCCTGAAAAACACAGGAGAAAATAATGGAAGGTGGGGGATAGGGTGGAAACAGCTGTAGTTTGCAATAATCATCTGAACTGAATTTCAACTACAAAGAATACTGTACTTGGACCTGACTACAAAGTGGACCCTGGAACTTGCGGCTGTTTTTTTTAACCAGTATTGGTTTTTATGCCTAATTTTCTTTGCAAGTATTGATTCAATGATAAATCTACTCCATTGTTAAATGCAAATATCTCGTCAGAAAAACCTGAAGCATTGCAAAGCTAACAGATTTAAGTTTTACAGAGAGCTATGCAATTTCCCCACAGACAAGTTTTATCCAGGGACACAGGCTACAGCTGCAATAGCATTTGAGTATTACACTGGACATGCATCATCTTAGAACATAGAACATAGAACAGTACAGGCCCTTCGGCCCACGATGTTATGCAGACCTATTATCCTACTAAGATCAAGCTACCCTGCATACCCTACATTTTACTATCCTCCATGTGCCTATCCAAGAGTTGCTTAAATGTCTCTAAAGTATCTGACTCTACTACCACTGCCAACAGCGCATTCCACACGCCCACCACTCTTGGTAACCAACTGCAGATCATTTCTCAATAAAGCACTGTAATGATCTTGTGTCATTGTCGCAAAATGTAATCAATCAGCACGTTAGAAGCGACGCACAACAGTTGTGACACTGCCTCTGCTACAGGAAACTAACTGAAATCCACATAAAACTTTTCCCACATCAATGCAAATCCCTTGTAAGATTTGGTAAAGAGTGATTACGAGGCATTTATCTAAATTCAAGGTACAGAAAACCAAAGAAAATTTCACTCTCATCGAGATTTATGGTGCTACACGAACCCTTTTATTAGATTCCTGACTAGCAGTCACACCAAGCTATGCATAATTTGCTCTATGTCAGCTGAACCCTTCCTGCCCAATAATCACCCCCAGGTATCCATTATTCGCTATAGAAACCATTCAAACCCTCAATTAGATTCCTGCTTGGTAATCACTCCCAGGTGTACATTATTCTCCTTAATAACATTTTGAAAACGCCCTCTTGCTCCTGAAGTTGCAACACAGAAATATCACATACGCATAGAACTCTCATTATGTATCCCAGTTGCAACATTTTGCATGAATATTGGTACTTTTCCTGTAAAAGAGTACCTCAGATTTCATTACTTTAAAGTAACTTGTCAGGTCCTTTGCGGCAGACAGAGAAACTAGGTCCATGTAAGAATACCGTCTAACTAATTTATAATTATGTTATTTTTATTCAGCTTGTGGGTGGTGTTGGTCGGGGGTGACAGTGGATCGGGGGCAGGGAATGAGTGGTTAATAGGAAAGTTTTTATCTAAGAAAATGGAGGTGGAAGTAGAGAAATCACCATGTGCTGTCATGAATTATGTATGACGATCAAAAGCAATTTCTTTATGTCTCTTTGCCATTAATAATGCATAGTTACAGCTTGTTTCCCACTTTATTGGTATATGTCAAATAGTTCCTGTCTCCTGCAGCTCTCAATTTAGCCAGATGCAGCTGTGTTTGGAAGGTTATGCTCGTTAACATTGTAAAATAAATCGTTGTCACTGTTATAATGAGGGATAAAGATAATGCAGAAGCCATCCTGAAGATGAATGCTGGAGCTGAATAAACTTAAGAGGACATGTGTGTTTATGACCTTGGACTGAGAAATGTCATTGTTTTGTTCTGACGGATGTGATAAGGTCATTTCATTCCCCTTTTAATAACTTAGCATCTATGATTTTCAAGTCAAATGATTCTTAATTGTTTCCCAACTTAATCGCGTGAATGAAAGCAAGTTTTCAGTTAGAATTGCTGAAGCTAGGTCAGAAAGAGTGTGTAAAATGCTCAGAGTGCAGGATTACTGAAGGAATGAAAGGGCTGCGAGGTTTTTTCTAATCAAACTGTTCAATGATATTATTATATACCTCTAGAGCAGATAAGTCTTCAACCTGGGCCTCCTGGCTCAGAGGTAGGGGCACTGCCAGCAAACCACAAGAACCCATTAAAGAGATTTATTATGATAGTGAAACTATGCCTCAACTGTTGCTTTTAACAACTTACCTTACCCACTGTGTCACATTCTCAGGGACGACAAATGTCACAGTCTGCTTGATTTGTGATGTCCAGGAGCCAAATTGGGAAAAAATCATCAGAATTCAGTTAGTCAGATGCATAATTAGTGTGAGATCAGATTAATCTGTGTTTCATCAGGAATGTTAATCCAAGTTCCCATGCACTTTGTAGGATGACCATAAACAATTCTAAACCATTGTTTAAAGAACATGATGGAAGTTCTAGTGTTCTGGCCAATATTTATCCCTTAACCGACATCACTAAAGTGGATTGCCTGGTCATGGTCACTTTGCTGTTTGTGTGAACTTGCAAAATGCAAAATCACTACCACAATTTCCTGTATTACACCAATGAATACACTTCAAAAGAATTTTGCTGGCTATGTAAGTATAGGCTTTTTTTTCTTGTTTTAATAAATCACTACATTATAAGATAAATTAGCTATTACTGACTTAACATTATAGATAACCTAGATCAAACATTTACTTTGGAACACTGGCCTCCCTCTTATCATTCAAGATTGCTACCTCTGAGCTCGAAGGCCTGGGTTCAAATCCGACCTGCTCTAGGGGAGTGTCATAACATCCCTGAACAGGTTGATTAGAAAATATCAAAATCAACTCTGTCTTTATCAAAGCACAGTTGCCATTTTAACTGTGTTCAAGTTCAGAAAACTGGAGCTTTCCACAGGTGGTCTGATCCTGCTTCCGAGAATCCAAGACCCAGACATTGAAGTATTGGACTCATCCAGCAATTGGTTTTGTGGCAACATGTTGGGGTAGGCAGGAACTGCATTCTTGCAGGTAAAATAATTTGAATATTTAAGATCATTTTTAATGTATTTTTCAGAAATTACGTGCAATTAGTGATTTTTAGACAATTAAGTGACTCCATAGAATTATATTTAATTGGTATTGAGAAGTTTGTTTGTTTGTTTGTAATATTCTGAGATAGACATGTAATATTCAAACTCACTGACCTGTCTAGCCATCTCTACAGAAACATCAAAACATGAAATTTAGAAAATAGTAGGCTATTTAAACCTTCAAGCCTGCCTCCCCATTTAATATGATCTTGAGTAATCGTCCAACCCAGTGCTCTGTTCCTGCTTTCTCCTCATATCCTTCTTCAGCACTTCAAACTATATCTAACCTTATCTTGAAAACATTCAATTTTTTTGGCCTGAACCACTTTCTGTGGCCCAGAGTTCCACAGACTCACTACTCTCTGGATGAAGAAACTTTTCTCCATCTCAGTATTTCACTTGCTTTATCAATGACCTTCCTTCCATCCATCCTAAGGTCAGAAATGGGCATGTTTGATGTTCAAAACCATTTGCAGTTACTGAAGCAATCCCTAGCCATTCATAAAGACAGGGACAATATTCAGATTTGGGCTGACAAGTTGCAAGCAACATTCGCATCATACAAGTACCAGGAAATAACCATCTCCAACATGACAGAATCTAAGCACATTACATTGACATTCAGAAGTATTACTTTCGTTGAATTCTCCATCATCAAATCCCAGTGGTAACACTGACCAGAAACTGAACCAGCCATATAAGTACCATAACTGCAAGAATATGTCAGAAGGTGGAAAATTCACAATGAGGATCTCAGCTCCTAAGACCTAAGATCTATCTACCATCCATAACCCACAAGACTGGTGTGTGATAGAATACCCTCCACTTGCTTGGATGGATGCTGTTCCAACAACCCTCAAGGAACTTAACCCCCTTAAATAAACATAATCTTCACAAGGAATGGACAGTGGCAGCAGTGCAAAAGATGCAATGCTACTCGCCCTTCAATAGCACCTTCCAAACCCATGTGTCTACCACTCAGAAGAACAAGGACAGCAGACACAGGGGACAAGAGGGCTAGGACAAGAGGGCATAGCCTCAAGATTAGAGGGAGCAGGTTTAGGACTGAACTGAGAAGGAATTTCTTGCCCAGTGAAGTAGTTGATGCTACTTCAGTAAATGTTTTTAAAAAAAAGGTAGATTTTTTTTGAACAATAAAGGAATTAAGGGATACGGTGAGAATGCGGGTAAGTGGATCTGAGTCCACGAAAGGATCAGCCATGATCTTATTCAATGGCGGAGCAGGCTCGAAGGGCCAGACGGCCTACTCCTGCTCCTAGTTCTTATGTTCTTATGACACCACATCACTTAGAAGATGCAAACATCACTGGGGGGTAGAAGAACAAAGGGATGTTGGAGTACAAATACATTAATTAATAAAAGTGGTGCCACAAGTGAACAAGTTGCTTAAAAAAAGCAAATTAAATACAAGTCTTCATGTTCGGGGATAGAATAACCTTGTTCTGAACCCTGGTTACACCACACTTAGAATACCACATGCAGTAGTGGTTACCAGATTATAGAAAGGATATTTTACAAGATACCAGCCCAAATTTGAGGCAGTAGAGAAGCCCAAGAGGATATTTACAAGGATAATATCAGAAATGCTTAGGTATACACATCAAGAAATGACTTACAGGCTCAGTTTCTTTTCTCTCAAAAAAAGGTTCAAGGGTGACCTAAACTTCTGAAGGTTTTGATTGGGTCATTACAGGTAGAATGTCTCCTGTTGAGGGCAAGAATGTAATTAAAGGCCATCAATGAAAGGTACTCACCCAGAAATAGTGAATTCAGAAGGAGCTTACTTACTCAAAGAGCGGTGAGAATGTGGAACTCACTAAGGGAGAGGTTGAAGTGAATAATGGGGATGTATTTAAGGACAACCTAGGGCTGTTGAGGCTGCGTCATTAAATATATTCAAGGCTGACGTTTAAGCAGTAAGGGAATCAATGGTTACAGGGAAAAGGCAGCAAAACAGAACTGTGGATTATCAGATCAGCCAAGATCTCATTAAATAGCACAGTAGACTTAATGATATTAACCAACACCATAAGCCCACTCAGAGATAGTAAGAACTGCCGATGCTGGAGTCAAAGATAACACAGTGTGGTGCTGGAGGGGCACAGCAGGCCAGGCAGCATCAGAGGAGCAGGAAAGTTGATGTTTCGGGTCGGGACCCTTCCACAGAAATGCATTTTCATTTCTGAAGAATGGTCCCGACCCGAAATGTCAATTTTCCTGCTCCTCTGATGCTGCCTGGCCGGCTGTGCTCCTCCAGCTCCACACTGTGTTATCATAAGCCCACTCTCTCTCACCGCTCCTCAGTGTGTAAATTTTTTTGTCCTGCATTCCAAATTGCTGTTATGTGAATTTGTCGGTCATTCACTTTGGTTCAAACAATTCAATCATAATGCAGAGTCAGATTTCATTGCCATTCAGAGGCTTATTGGCATGGAACTATCTGAGATGGAAAACTTTGCTTCAAACTCACTGAATCATGTGTAATCGCTAACCCATTAACTGGCCTTTCCTCATGACAGGGCCTGTTTTTCTGAATCAAACAAGTGAATGAAAGTCTCTGCTTAGTTGCATTATTCATGACATGGCCTCTTGTTCCTTATGTAAACAGACAAATAGAGATGGTAGCAAACTGCCCAGTTACAACAGGAAGCATTACTGTGGGGCTGTCCTAGGTGCAGGCGACATGTTCCCACTGTTTAATTGCTCCATGCAGCCAACAGTTATATCTATATAACTCCTTTCACATAATGAAGCATCGTAAGGTTTTTCACCGGAGCCCCATAAAACAAAGCATCAGAACAATCCACATCAAGGGATTAGGTTAGATGACTGAAAGTTCGATCAATGAGGTGTGGTTTAGGAAGTGGCTTAAAGAAGGAAAGTAGAGAGGCAGGGAGTTGTTGGGAGGGAATTCAAGAATTTGGGGCCAACTGAAGGTTGCCATTAATGGCGCAGCAATTATTAATGGGGATGCAAAGAGGACAGAATTAGAGAAAAAAAGGGGAACAAATGAATCAGCAGATAATGCACTACAAACCAACTAAATCACAAACAAACGAGTATAAAACTTGTTACAGGAAAACCACTTGCGAAGAATATGTACTGATTGGCCATTAGTGGGAATATGTTCTTTAAAACACACAAGGAATGAATTTTATGGGTTTGGCTCCTGCATGCAATGTCAGTCCCAAACTGATCAACAGGTAGAAAGGGCGCTTCGCAGTGTAACATGCTCAGGGAGGTCTTGGGAGATGAGGGTGGGAGCAAATTATTGCAGGTTTTTTTTTCTTTATTCATTCATGGGATGAAGGCATCGCTGATTAGGCAACATTTATTGCCCATCCCTAATTGCCCAGAGGGCAGTTAAAAGTCAACCACATTGCTGTGGGTCTGGAGTCACATGTAGGCCAGACCAGGTAAGGATAGCAGTTTCCTCCCCTGAAGAACATTAGTGAACCAGATGGGTTTTTCCAATAATCCACCATGAATCATGGTCATCATTAGACTCTTAATTTCAGACATTTCTCAAATTTGAATTTCACCATCTGCCACGGCAGGATTTGAACCCACATCCCCAGAACATTATCTGGGTCTCTGGATTAACAGTCCACCAATAATACCACTAGGCCATTGCCTCCCCAGGTACTGGAATCTGTACTGAAAACAACAAATGCTGGAGATCACAGTGGGTCAGACAGCATCCATGGAGAGAGAGCAAACTAATGTTTCATACAGTCATAGAGATATACAGCATGAAAACAGACCCTTTGGTCCAACTTGTCCATGCCAAACAGATATCCTAAATAAACCTTGTCCCATTTGCCAGCATTTGGCACTTATCCTTCCAAACCCTTCCTATTCACACACCCATCCAGATGCCTTTTAAATGTTGTATTCGTACCAGTCTCCACTACTTCATCTGGTAGCTCATTCCATACACAAATCGCCTTCTGCGTGAAAAAGTTGTTCCTTAGGTCCTTTTTATATCTTTCCCTCTCACCTTAAACCTATGCCCTCTAGTTTTGGACTTCCCCACCCCAGTGAAAAGACCTTGCCTATTTATCCTATCCATGCCCCTCATGATTTTATAAACCTCTATAAGGTCATCCCTCAGCCTCCGATGCTCTAGGGATTTTAGCCCCAGACTATTCAGCCTCTCCCCACAGTTCAAACCCTCCAATCCTGGCAGCATCCTTGTAAATCTTTTCTGAACCCTTTGTAGTTTCACAACATCCTTCCTATAGCAGGGAGACCAGAATTGCACGCAATCCTCCAAAAGTGGCTGAACCAATGTCCTGTACAGCCACAACATGACCTCCCAACTCCTATTCTTAATGCACTGACCAATAGAGGCAAGCATACCAAACACCTTCTTCACCATCCTCTCCACCTGCAACTCCAGTTTCAAGGAACTATGAACCTGCACTCCAAGGTCTCTTTGTTCAGCAACACTCCCCAGGACCTTACCATTAAGTGTATAAGTCCTGCCCTGATTTGCCTTTCCAAAATGCAGCACCTCATATTTATCTAAATTAAACTCTATCTTCCACTCCTCAGCCCTATGGCCCATCTGATCAAGACCCCATTGTACTCTAAGGTAACCTTCTTTTCTGTCCACTACAACTCCAATTTTAGTGTCATCTGCGAACTTACTAACCATACCTCCTGTGTCAAGTCGAGGTGAATCTTCATCAGAGATGAGGGTGGGACTTACGCCTCTCAGTGGAAGGAGGTCTCAACTTCGAAAGCCTGCAAACTGCTCCAGCTGTCAGAAGCTCAGCAGTGGGTACTGTTGGGATAGGACAAAAATAGCAAAGATCCCAGAAAAAGGTAAGTTGGGGATATTGAATGGGCTGCCTAGGGTGGCAGAGAAGCATCAGTGGTCAGGTGGGAAGTAACACACAGGGGAGTAACACCATGGCAATTGGTGCTCCAACCTTCCTGCCCATCTTCCACGCAGCCTGGTTTAAAGGCTCTCCCACTTCTGCCTGCCTGTCTGTGGTAATTGAATAATGGTATTTATAAAATCCGTACAGTGTGGAAGCATGCCATTCGGCCCTCCAAACAGCATCACATCCTCTACCCTAGCCCTGCAAACCCTGCATCTCCCATGGCTAATCTACCTTGCCCACACATCCCTGGACACTACGGGGCAATATTAGCATGGCCAATACGTCTAACCTGCAGATCTTTGGACTTTGGGAGGAAACTGGAGCACCCAGAGGAAACCCATGCAGGGGGTGGAAACTCAAACTCCACACAGACAGTCGCCCGAGGCTGGAATCAAACCCAGGTCCCTTTGCTGTGAGGCAGCAGGGCTGACCACTGTACCACTGTGCCACCCAATTATATTATTTGAGTCAGTTGGCTTGTTAAGATCCTCAAGCGCCTGTTAATTTTGTTTTGCAATGGCGGACAGGCTGCTAATTTCAGCACCCCTCCACCGTTGTTTTATAAGGAATGGGTCTGGGATGGGCAAGGGGCTATGAGTCAGCCAGTTATCATTATTTCACGTACCCAAACCCACTGAAAACACAGCCTGTGTGGGCTGGTCAGAAATTGCAGCCCAGGGTTTAAAAGCATTGCCTCAACTCTAACAACATGCTTAAGACCAGCAGATGAATAAAGCACTAATGTACTAATTGGAATTGGGTCTCCTAAGTAACCCCTAGTGTCAGTTAATTAGGAATGAAAAGAATGCACTGTGTGTAAAATCTAAATAAAATACAATAATGCCCTTTTCTCGTGAGCTTTCAACTGCACCAGGAAGGCTGGTTCTTTCAAACTTGCAAACTATTTCCTTCCTCAGAGAACTGCTCACCAGAAAACACAATAGTATCATTGCCAGAGGAGATGCTTGTAATTCAGGTCAGGTCAGATCACTGTGAAGGTACAAATGCTGGGTCTGTGATTTTTGGCCCAGCTTTATCTGTAAACCTGTTTGTTTTTTAGTCGTTTTATTGCATTTGAATTGAAAATTAATTTTCTACTCAAGGTCAAGTGAAAGAAGTACTAAGATGACCATGGACCCTGCATATTTCCAGTCAATCCTGTATAAAATGATAATCATTCATATGTTAAATTGGAAATGTGCTGTTCAGACAGCAGGAATTCCTGCTTCACAATAAAGATTCACCATCTTGCTGTGTGGCACAATTATTACAAGAGATATTTGGAATACTTCTAGAAGCTCAAATCTGAAAATCCTTTGGTCAAAACATCAGCATTCCCTCTTTCTGTGTCTTGGAGGTATAAGCAGCATCAGCGAATGTCCTTTAGGGAAGGAAATCTGCCATCCTCTCCTGGTCTGGCCTACATGTGACTCCAGACCCATAGCAATGTGGTTAACACTCAACTGACTTCTGGGCATTAGGGATTTGCAATGAATACTGGCCTGAACAGTGATGTCCGCACCTTATGACTGAAATTTAAAAAAGAAGCCAAGAGGCCACCTTGCAACACATCCCCTCTTTCACCTCTAAGGAAAAAAGCACAGATGCCTCAGAGGATACACTGGGCAGGCTGCCTCCTGCACCCTCCAACAGTTTAGATACTGACATCTCTGAGGATATTTGAGCTAGTTTAAAAATCAGGGGTATGAGCTGGTGAGAACGTGACTCTCCTCAGCTGCCCGAGGAAGAAACCTCCCAGGTTGCTAGCACTTTGTGGACTTCCGGAGACCAGGAATCTGGTTGGTCCCAAACGGGAGAGGATCCTAAGGTTTTAGCCATTAACAAATTCATTGAAAAGTTTTGCAGACAGAAGAGCAGCAGTCAGGCATGTCAGGGGTACTGGGCAAATTAATGCAAAGGATTGCTGCAATTCTGTCAGGGCCCTGGCGCCTCAGGCATGTGAGCTTCCTGTTGCCTCCATGGACAGGTTGCTGGCTGTCATAGAGAGGCGTGTCCAACAGTCTCACAGCCTACTGGATATATGCACAGGCCTGCACTCCATCACTCTAGTCATTGATGCTCAGCACCATCAGCAAGGTGGCAGAGGAATCACAGAGTTTAACCTCACTCCAGGTGCCCTTTCCTCACGAGAGGCAGGACGGTGGCTCCGTGGTTAGCACTGTTGCCTCACAGCACCGGGGACCTGGGTTCGATTCCACCCTCAGGTGACTGTCTGTGTGGAGTTCGCACATTCTCCCCGTGTCTGCGTGGGTTTCCACTGGGTCTCCGGTTTCCTCCCACAGTCCAAAGATGTGCAGGCTAGGTGGCTTAGCCATGCTAAGTTGCCCGTGGTGTTCAGGGATGTGTAGATTGGTTAGGTTATAGGCGGATGGGTCTGGGTGGGATGTTCTGAGGGTTGGTGTGGACTTGTTGGGCCGAAGGGCCTGTTTCCACACTGTAGGGATTCTATGAAGGAGCCAGGCTGGTGCCAGGAGACACCAGGTTGGAGAAGGGGACGTACACAGGGTGTGTACAGTCACTGCCAATGGGGCGTGACCTGACATCTTGGTGCTTGGGGTTCAAGATAAAAATCAGAGGAGCAAACAGTGAGCTAGAGGTGCCAAGGAACTACAATGACTTTCACATCAGGAATTGTTGCTGTCAGCCATCTAGGGGGTAGGTAAATGGGGGTAACCCCACAGTAATGAAGTGAGATTAATCAATAACTACACGCTAATGCTTGCAAATAATTCTCTTGCCACTCACGAGTGAGAATCTCATCTTCGTGCTCAACACATGCTGTTGAATGGAGCTGAGACTCGCAATGTTGAGAAGTTCTTCATTAACTACGTTTATTGAAACAAAATCAAGAAAAGAGATGGACTCCAGAGGTGTAGTGAGAATGACTGCCTTTAACAACAAGACAGCATTTGACCAAATATGATATTAAGATGCCCGAACAAAATTTAAGTTGAAGCGAATTAGGTGGTTGTGGTTGTTGGAGACAAATTAACTCAGCCCCAGGTCATCACAGCAGAGTCTGAGATTCAATCATCTTCAGATGTTCCACCAATGACCTTCCTTCATTATAAGGTCAGAAGTCAGGTTGGTCATTGATGATATTGCAATGTTCATTTCCATTCACAATTCCTAAGGTGCTGAAGCAGTTTGTCTCTGTAAGCAACAAAAGCTGAACAATCATGTGCTGACAAGCAACAAGTAATATTTGTGTCCCTCAAATGCGAGACAAAGACTACTCCAAATTGGATCCAATATGACCATCTCCCCTCGATATTCAACATCACTACCATCGCTGAATTCCCAAAATCTACATTCTGGGGGTTACCCCTGACCAGAAGGAATTGGACTAGCCATATAAATGCTGTCACTACAACAGCACTGCAGACAATGGGATTTTTGATGCAAGAAACTCATCTTCTAACTTCCAAAGTCAACGCACCATCTCCAAGGCACAAATCAAGAGCCTGAGGGAATATTCTCTACTCGCCTGGATGAGCACAGCTCCAAGAATACTCAAGAAGCTTGACATCTTCCAGCCCTTGTGAGTAGCAGAATACCTATATGCTTCAACATTGACTTCATCCGGGATTGGCACAGAGGTAGAAGTGTGTAACAATTACATGGTGCAGGGACTCACCAAGACTCCTTCAGCAATACTTTCTAAATCTTTAATTACCAAGGTCAATGACAGTAGATGTATGGAAATATCAACTTTGGTTCTCCTCCAAGCCACACACTACACTGTCTTAGAGCTACAACACCATTCATTCACTGGATATGAATAGGGTGATATGATCACTATACCATAGCAAGTGATGTGGGGAATATAAAGATCTCATAAACTGTCTTACCTCAGTTCATGTGGAAGGAAGACAGTCTACTGGAAGCATGCCCCTCTGTGGTATACTGGTACCTTAGTATTAGCTCAGATGTTTATGTGCATGACAAATGTAATGTTTGTACGTAATGTAGTTTTTTTTTCTTTATTCATTGCCATATGCAGCATTTATTGCCCATCTCTAATGGCCCAGAGGGCAATTAAGAGTCAACCACATTGCTGTGGGTCTGGAGTCACATGTAGGCCAGACCAGGTAAGGATGGCAGTTTCCTTCCCTAAAGGACATGAGTGAACCAGATGGGTTTTTCCTGACAATTGACAATGGATTCACGATCATTGCTAGGTTGTTAATTCCAGATATTTATTGAATTCAAATTCCACCATCTGCTGTGGCGGGATTCAAACCCGGGTCCCCAGAACATTATCTGGGTCTCTGGATTAACAGTCCAGCGATAACACCATTAGGCCATTGCCTCCCCAATTAGTAGTTAGTTGTAGTCAATGTATATTGATTTTTTCAATACCATAGTATCAAGGCTTAACCTTCTGTGTGTAGATTTCTTTTTCAAACTAGCTGTAAAGCATGGATACTGGTCTATAGGTTTCGCATTTTTCCATGAATCTATGACATATTGAATGTTATTTGGCTGACACTGTTTTTCACAATTACCTCTCGGGCTCTCAGTAAACCAAGACCTACCCCAGCAGCACATGAATAGGATTATTGAAAATGTACCTGGCTGTGTTTGTATACTGACGATATCGCACTCAATGTTAAGTCAAAGGCAAACATGGCCATATTTAACCTACTGATGACAGCAGTGCAGCAACAAGGATTGGCATTTAGCAGCACAAAGTGCCAGGTTCAACATCACCTGGGTGGTTTTCTTTCGGTTCATATACTTCACCTGTAGCACTTGTCCCGAACTAGGTTAGATTGAGGACGTTAAACAATGCTTGCTCAAGGGACAGAGAGGATCTACGACATTGCCTTGGCATTTTTAATTTCCATTCACCATATGTTTCCAATTTTGCGAATAAGGTAATTCCACTCAGAGATTTGCTAAAGAAAGACATCTCAAATGTGTGGCATAACCAGAAATATGTTTTGAATTCTTTCAAGCAGATTCTATCGGGTAAATCTTGTCAATTGTAAAGCTATGACTTAGGAAAGTTATGATTCTCAAAGTGAAAGCATTTCAAAGAAGCCCAGATGTGTGCCTTTGGTAGCATGAAAAATATATTGCCTTTGGTTTGAAAACACTCTCACCTGCAAAACCCAACTACTCCAAAATACAGCATGAGACATTCACTCTAGCAGTCAACACCATGAAGTTCTTGCCAAATAAATCTGTATGGAACTGTATCATTGAAATTTATCTTAAAACATTAGAAATGATATGCTGCAAATTGCTATCAAGCGCACTGTCATGTTTGCAACACCTACTTGTCATGACACAATAGATATATGCCTGACATGCTGAGCAGTATGCGATCCACACAAAAACCAAGATAATCCTTTTGATCTGCTTTGATGCTCTAGATCATGAAGGTGAAGACATTGTCAAGGTTCGTCGGTTAACACTCTGGCCACAGCCAGTTTCAATAGGCAATTGCTGAAAATGTTCAGTGACTGGAGTTGCAAAATATCATTATCTAAGGATGGCATGGCCGTTTGAAAGATGTATCTGAAAAGATTTGTTCATTTTGCCCATACTGTGACAAACATGGTGTATCATCAGGCAAGCCAATGGCATAATATCATTGTCTGAGCTCTATGGTATGTGAGTTTACATCTCACCATGGCAGATAATGAAATTTTAGTTCAGTTAGTAAGAAAATTATATTTAAAGTTAGTCTAATAACAATGACAATGAAAGCATTGTCAATTGTTGTAAAAACTGATCTTGTTCACTAATGAATGTATTTCAGAAAAATCAGTTATTCCTCACCTGGGCTGGTCTGCGTGTGATTTCAGATCCAGGCAACGGCCTAGTGGTATTATCACTGAACTGTTTTTCCAGGGACCCAGATAACGTTCTGGGGACCTGGGTTTGAATCCCGCCATAGCAGATGGTGGAATTTGATTTCAATAAATATCTGGAATTAAGAGTCTAATGATGACTGTGAATCCAGTGTCGATTGTTGGAAAAACCCATCTGGTTCACTAATGTCGTTTAGGGAAGAAAACTGCCATCCTTACCTGGTCTGGCCTACATGTGAATACATGAGGTATTCAACCCATAGCAATGTGGTTGACTCTGAGCAATTAGGGATGGGCAATAAATGCTGCCTAGCCAGCAACACCCTCATCCTGTGAATGAATAAATAAAAACAGACATGGCCTAGCAAGTTATTCAGTTGTAGTGCAGCTGTTCAAGAAAGCAGCAACAAGGGAAGAGCAATAAGTGCTGGCTTCAGCAGCGATGCCCACGCAAACCAGAAGTCAGTATATTATCCGAATGGGAATAGGTTGGGAATGATGGAGTTGCAATGAGACCTGGGTGTCCTCTACAGCAGTGGCTGAAAGTAAGCATGCAGATGTAGCAGCCGGTGAAGAAGGCAAATGGTATGTTGGCCATCGTAGCAGTAGGATTTGAGTACAGAAACAGGGATGTCTTGCTGTAATTGTATAGAGCCTTGGTGATACGACTCGTGGAGTAATTTTTTGCAGTTTTACTCTCCTTATCTGAAGAAGAATGTTCTGGTTATGGAAGGAGTGCAATAAAGGAATTACCAGATTGCTTCCTGGGATGGCAGGACTAACCTATGACAAAAGACTGGTTTGGTTCGGACTATATTCACTGGAGTTTAGAAGAACGGTGTATAGAAAGCTATAAACTTCTAACAGTTCTCAACAGGGTAAATGCAGGAGAGATGTGCCTGCGTGCTGGGAGTCCAGAACCAGGGGTCACAATCTAAGGACAAAGGGCAGGCCATTTAGGACTAAGATGAAGAGGAATTTCTTCATCCAGAGAGTGTTAAGTCTGTGGAATTCTCTGTCAAAGAAAGCAATTGAAGCCAAAACATTGAATGTTTTCAGGAAGGAGATAGATATAGTTCTAAGGACTAAAGGGATCAAAGGGTATGTGGCGAAAGCAGGAACAGGGGTACTGAGTAGGATGATCAGTCATGATCATATTGAATGGTCCAGCAGGCTCAAAAGACTGAATGGCCTACTTCTGTTCCTATTTTCCACGTTTATATCCTGAACTAACATTAAAACATGACAAATCATTTTCAAAGGCTAGTAAGTCTTAATACAGAAAGCATTACGTGAAGATATCATACCTGTGTCATACCAGGAATGCATTAGTATTGAATAAACAAGATAGCTAGCACATTAATCTGTGTATTAGCTGGGGACAAATCATGATATTTAATGACTGGAGTCTTCCTGGCTCCCCCAAATTCCTTACTGATCTCCCGACTTCACAAATCTTGTCCAATATCTTCAAGGTACAAGTTGGAAGTATAATAGATTATCGATTTAGATCAGATTGGACATCTCCATATGCTTGAATAAGATAAAGCTCCAATAATGTTCAAAAAGCTCAACATCATCCAGGCCAAAGCAGCCCATTTTACTGGTATCCCATTCTCTACCTTAAATATTCATTTCCTCCACCACTGAACAGCCATTGCTGAAGTGTGTACAATCTGCCAGGTATACTGCAGCAACTCACCAAGTCTTTTTGATAGCACCTCCCAAAATCTCGTCTCTACATTTGGGTCAAGGGCAGCAAATTCATGGAAACACCATCACCTGCAAATTCACTTCCAAGTCCACAATATCCTGTTAGAAATTGATTCAATTTGATTTGATTTATCATTTTCACATGTAATGAGATACAATGAAAAGTGTTGTTTTCCATGCTATACAGGCAGATCGCACCATACAAAGTGCACCAGGGTAGCAGAACAGAGTGCAGAATACAGTGTTACAGCCACAGAAAAGATTCAGAGAGAGAGATCAGAATTAACATTTGAGAGTTCTGAGGAAAGGTCACTGGACCTGAAACGTTAACTGTTTTTTTCCTTCACAGATGCTGCCAGACCTGCTGAGCTTTTCCAGCAATTTCTGTTTTGTTTCCTTTTTTAAACATTTGAGAGGTCCATTGTAGAGTCTGATAACAGCAGGAAAGAAGCTGTTCATGAATCTGTTCACACGTGTGTTCAAAACTTTTATATCATCACCATTCCTTCATTATCAAAGGATTGAAGTTCTTGAACTCCCTCTTAATAGCACTGTTTGAATCCTGATACAACATGAACTGCAGTGGGTCAAGAAATTGACTCTCACCACCTTCTCAGGGTAATTAATGATGTGCAATAGAATGACCACACATTCTGTCAACGAATTAAAGATATAAATTCTACAAATTAATTTACTAGACAAGCCAAAGATATAGCATCCTTTCTTCATCCCATTTTGCCCCTTTCATTCAACTCCAATTGTGAGTTTCATGCTGTCCTACATAATTTCAAATATATTGGATGCTCTCCAATCGCACACCCCCATGGCTATTCTTACAGTGTCAGCCTCAGTAGCGATTTTTAGTAAATATTGAGGTGATATCACTCCAGAGTGTGGTCCTGTGCAACCCAATGATCACACAGGTGCAATTTCCAGCAAGATCCTCTAGATCATGAGAAACTAGGGATCCAAGTCAATGTGGCTCAGCCCCTTCTGTGCTCACAGTCCCCACCACCATCATTAGGTGATGATCATTAGGTAGTGGTAAGCTTTAATTTTGTGGTCTACATCATTGTGTTTTTGTTAGTTTGTCCAGTTGCAACTGAAGCCAATTATTAATAAAATGTAAACGTTGATTTCCAATTATTGGTGTAGTTGATCCATTCTTTCATTCCTATAATGTAACACTGGAAGCTTCACATACCTGCTAACGGTAATTCTGGGAATATGATTGTTACTTCTCTGTTGAGCATGAGCAAATTCTATTAACTAGTTGCAGTTACTGCCATCAGTGCTGTATTGCCAGCATACAGCTTAAGTCCATCTCCCTTAGTCATTCTGAAAATATCGCATTGCTGACACTGCATGATCCAAGGATGGGTTATTTTTAGTACAGCATCATGATACACTGGTGGAAATGAGGTATTCCCAAATCCTACACAATGGAAATGGATGGACTGCCAGGGTACTATGTGTTAAAGAAAAGCAGGCTCCCAAAAGCCAAACAAAAGAGCTTCAATTACCCTGAAATACACAGATTAATTGCTCTTCAGGCAGTGCTCAAAGTGCACTCTTACATATCACATGGTAATACTATATTCAGAGCAATATTATGAAGAATTGAATGACTGCACTTCAAGTTACAAGCAGATTGTCAGCGTGTACTGTAGTTTAATATGAACTTACCTAAACATGAATTATTACCCAGCTGAATATATCATGAAATCTGCAATTTAGTTTTCAAATTAAAGTATTGCATAATGGAGAAACGTTTACTCCCGAATAGCATTGATTTCAGATCTCTTTTAACAGCAAAGAGGAAATGAAAAGCAGTCGGGTCAGGAAATACTTTAAATTGCTGGATTTACAGGCTACCAATTGCCTGGATCCTGATGGACTTCATCCTTAGGTGAGATGGTTTGTACATTTTAATTTTCTGAAACTTCCCTTATTCTGGGAAGGCCCCATAAGATTGGAAGATAGTAAATGTAATTTCTTTATTTAAAAAGGAGGGAGACAGAAAGCCGAAAATTATCTGCAAACTATCTAAGTATCAAATCAGACATCATCTTGTGAAAAGATGCACCAGGTCCCAGGGTTTGAATGGATTAGTCCTGCTCCTCCTCAAAATGGCCATAAGTTTGTATGCTTTTGAAGGAAGTAGGACTGAGGTTTTGAGAGAGTCCTAACAAACAGAGGAGAGATATATCTTAAGGAATATAATGTGGGCAAGAGGAAACAAACAGTCACCTCTAAACTAAAACATGTCTGTCCTTACCACATCTCTTTCACCTTAATCTGTCTCACACATCCACTTCTTCCCACATTGAACAGTCCAAGTATTCCACTCGGAAGTCGTGGTATTAATCTGCCAATAGATTGCCTTTTATTTAAAATGTATTTGTATTTGAAATACTGAAGTTAAACAGAATGCATCATATAGTAACATTAAAGTAAGCAGGACTGAGAATGTTCATGTCTGCTGAACATACTAATGTTGGATATGGGTATCATTATGACCTGGGTATCACTAATCCTTCACTCTCACATCAAACATCCCAAATGTCACTTTTATTTTTACAACCAGCACATCTCTTTTATGTGTCATCTAATAATGCATTGTGACCCACTCCTTATTTCAGTGATTACAGGGTCAAGAGACTCTCTTTGAGAAACCCAGAACTTAAGTCACTTGCCATTTTGAAAGGTTGCTCCTCATCAAGAGGATGTTGGCTTGTTTTGAAGCTTTGAAGGCTTTCACGAAATTCTGCTTTATTCTCACCACAGATCAGTAATGTGTAACAATACCTTGTGTTTTTGCAAAATAGCAGAGGAAGAGTTCATATATGTGGGTTTCCTCCGGGTGCTCCAGTTTCCTCCCGCAGTCCAAAGATCTACGGGTTAGGTGGATTGGCCATGCTAAATTGCCCGTAGTATTCAGAGATGTGTAGTTTAGGTGGGTTATAGGGGGATGGGTCTGGGTGGGATGCTCTGAGGGTTGGTGTGGACTTGTTGGGCCAAAGGGCCTGTTTCTACATGTAGGGATTCTATGAAGTTGTTTTTCCTCTTAATGCACCTGCAGTTAAGTGAATATACTAGATACGCAGCAGAAATCAAATTGAGCTCATTTACTTTGTTTATATTTAGCAAATGCAAAACCCTGTGCTGGACTTCATAGTTTAGTAGCACAACTCATTGTGTATTTGCCACAAACTCTCTTGGATTCAGTTTTTAATTTGTTTTGCTGTTAAGTAGCCACAAACCTCAAATGTTATCAAAATCTTAAAATTGAAATATTTAGGAGGATACTAAACCCAAAATCATTTTTGAGCCTATCTGCTCAGAATGTATGACTGCAGCCAAAAATCTTTCATTGTCTTTAATGATATTCATAGGTAGACTGATTAACATGTTGATATTTTACTAAGACTTTCAGAAAAGATAACAGCAGCACTGGAACAGCCAGAAAACCAGGAAAAGTTTTTTTTTCCTTTATTCATTCAGGGGATGAGGGTGTCACTGGCTAGGCAGCACTTATTGCCTATCTCTAATTGCCCAGAGGGCAGTTGAGAGTCAACCACATTGCTGTGGGTCTGGAGTCATATGTAGGCCAGACCAGATAAGGATGGCAGTTTCTTTCCCTAAAGGATGTCAGTGAACCAGATGGGTTTTTCTGACAATCAACAATGGTTTCATGGTCATCATTAGACTATTAATTCCAGATATTTTATTGAATTCAAATTCCATCATCTGCTGTAGCGGAATTTGAACCGATCCCCAGAACATTATCTGGGTCTCTGGATTAACAGTCCAGAGACCATCGCCTCCCCCTATGTTGCCTTCGGACGTGAAGTATTGTAACTAACAGATTACCTCCAATAGAGGAGATCATCCTGAACAGATTTATGACATGTAAAGATGAGGGATCAGACTGAAAGTGAAGGGAGACACATGCTTTCACAATTTAAAGTGCAGATGATATTGCATGGTGATATACTGGCATTACAGACTTGATAGATCAAAGGACCCTTTCTGTACTGTATGATTCTTGGATTGGAATCATTTTTGCTGCTGTATACAAAATGCAAAAGTCTGAAGCATTGCACTGAAACATTGAGTGATAATTTGAAACATTTTCACATCCAATTTCATTGCCTTCCAAAAATTGTGCAGCCTACTGTATTCTAAATATAAATATTCTGGTAATTTTTACAATTAATAAAATCATCCTCATTTTAGTTTCACTCTATAGTTTAGTAAAAATCCTAACAATTCGATGGCAAGAATGCTCAATGAAACCTATTTGAAGCATGTGAAAGCAAAACATTAAAAAAATCTCCTTCTACATTCTCAGCATGGTCCAAAGCACTTTACAACCAAAGAAGTAGTTTTTTAAGTGAAGGCATTGTGGCAATATAGGAAATGCAGTAGGCAAATGTCACATAGCTGGCTCTCACAAACAACAACGTGATAATAACCAGATCATCTGTTTTTACAAAAGTACAATGCTGAAAATGCTGTGAATCTGAAACAAAAATAAAGAAAACAGAAAATATATGAATACTCATCAAGACAGACAACATCTGTCGAGACAAAAACAAAGTTAATGTGGGGAATCTTCCCTGCCTCTGAATAATATGGGTGTTAGTGAGTAAGTTGGGAAAATATGGTGAGATCGGAAAATAATTTGAACTTTTCTTTCTACCTGGAACCAAACAGAAGCACTTTCTTGCGAAAGCCACTTGCCCAACAGTTGAGAGGAAGGCTGATGGCTTGGGGGAATTGGAGGTGGGGTGTGGGGCAGGGGTTGGGAGACACAGAAAGAGGAAAAGCAGTGGTTATTACTCATTTCACTTCTGGATTTTGTCCGCAGCTGAACATTGACAATGTATCCAAATTTTAAACTGAGTAAATATTTCCACAGGAATTGATCAAATTCCCTTAAGATGGCAGATATGAAACTAATTTCTTTGATAGAACACTTGAGATGACTGTTGTGTTATTTCTCACAGCTAGTACGGAGTATTATACATTTAAGGCACCAGCTCATGATATCATCGCCATATTGTAACAAGTGGCCAGGGTTCACTCTAATGTTCTTCCCAGTTTTGTGGTACGTTGTTGTCCTGTGCACAGCAGCAAATTCCAGAACCTTGTAGCAGTTGCTCAAGCACAAAGCCACATAACTTACAGGTAATGTTGCATGTGACAAGGAAGTATATATGTCTCAGACTCCAACTTAACTGAGGCCACTTGAAGTATGGTGTGCTAATGAAAGTGTGCCAGTGGTTGTAGGGAAACCTGGCCAAGCCAGACCCCAGAACAGAACACAGGTGACGGGAAGTACAGCATCACAACACCAGCACTAAAGAAAGACTTAAATATGTGCACAAATTCAAACACATCAACAAAATGTATATTCAACTGAACAAAAGGCAAAATCCAGGTGACAAGATTTCCACATTTTTAATTTCACACACCAGGACAATGGTGTAAGGCAATCAGAAGATTTTATAACCTTTAACATCATATGTCCTGAAAAAGTAGGTTGACATACCCGAAATCTGAAATCACCACAGGAGCTAGTGCCAACATATATTATCACCAATATGTATCCTGAAAGACATGCATTTCAGCAAGTAGTACTCCACTGTACAATCTACTATAGACCATCTCTCAGAATATAACACATCACCAATTCCATACAGTGGCACAATCACGCTTCAGTGCCAATATGTAAGCTCAGTTTGGATTCCTGAAATCATTTACATAGTAGATATCAATGTTCCAGCAGCGGTAAGACTACAACAGTATAGTCACAAGTTGTGAGATTCAAGCTACATCCGGAGGAGGATCCAAGCAGGCATTACATGACTGAATGAATCAAAGTTGGAGATGTCCTCAAGGGCAGATCTGTTACACATTGGTTGGAGCCAGTCTGAACAGTTGCAATTGGCAACTTTCAAAGATAAGCAACTACAAGAGTTACAAAATACTATTATCCAGGGTCAGCCTCACAACATTAAGGAAATACCTGAGATGATTAGTTCACTTTGCCCATACAGAAATTAACTTGGTATAACACAACAAGTAATTGTCAACAACAAATAAGACCTAATGTCAAAAGCAGAAGGCCAGGAGATCATACCAATATTACACCAGGGACACATGGGTATTGAATGGACAAGACGATTAACATGTGAATCTGTTCTTGCCTGGGATGAATGAGGACATTTAGTGGCCGATGAATACATGTGATCATGTCAAATTAAACAACCCCACCAATGGACAGATCCTCTACATCCACAATGTTCCATCTACTCCTTAGATGGAAAATAGCAACAAACCTATTGGAATGCACAGGGAGGATTATGTTCATGTGACGATTGCTTCTCTAAATTTCTCACTGTTTGACAACTTAGCAACACAATGAGTCCAACCATCACTAACATAATGAGAGCACTAAATGCAGTTTATTTGGCATGCCAGAACAGATAGTGCCTGACAATGGAGCAGAGTTCACTGCAAACTGTGTCAAGATGTGTGCTAACAAAACAGAAATTGCTGGAGAAACTATTTATTAAGTTAATTGATGTATGCTACGCCGTTTCTCTGTAAATTAACTACTTTTTGTTATAATGTTAAACAATGTCTTCTACTGCCTGGATATCAAATAAAATAAGCTCAATTTGATGAGCTTACTCAAAGTTGTAAAGTCAATGGAATATTATAATTTTCACCTGGTGCTTGGGCTGGTTTTGCGAGAGGGGTCTGATCCAATGGGTTTGCTCTTAAACCAGTGTGAAAGATCATGGAAAATATTATTTGAAATAGTTTTAAATATTTAACATTCCTGAATTGCTTGTATTAGTCAATTCCACCAGGTAACACTGGTGTCCATAAACTATCCGAAAATCCATGGTTTCTAGTTTTATGAAGGTCAGTCCAGCCCAAAATGTGATAGTTTGCTGTGATTCAAAACATATTTATGACATGGGAACATTTCATGCTTAATCACTGAATCAAGTTGCTAAACAAATAGTGAGCATAGCAAGGAGCCCCTGATCTCTCCTCTCAAAAAAATGTTTCTAGAAAATAATTTAAACCCTCTGGCTGCATCAATTTGTTCACATTCCAAAAATACAGTGCACGTGAAATAAGAAAAGGTTAGCAGCATTTTAAAAACCCAAGTCAGTGGGGGATGGAAGTCGTATAGACAAAGAAGCACTAAAGATCAGTGTAGTATTTGTGGCCACTGAATAGACACACAGGAGAGGTCAAGCTCCAGTTCTTTTATGCCAACTGAGCAATGCTGTTTCTTTAAGGAATGCAATGTTTCAAAAATGTTTTATTAACAATTGCACTTTGAAAGCCAAGCTTTTGTCTCCTAGTCCCACCCCACCCTCCCAATAAATGGTGGCTGGTTCATCTGTCTCTCCTGGGAGGCTTCAGGCATTCTTTTAGTGATTGATGGTCTTTACACGTGTTCCCTATGGTGTAAGTAACTCTTATGTGTCTGCTGGTTATAAGGCTTCTTTTGCCTCTCCTGTTTTATCGAAGAAAGTCAAACCAAAAAGAGGTGTTCATCTAAAGTGTATCAGCAGACAGTAATGGATGGAGATTCATTAACATACAAATTTTTATTTGTTTACTGTACATGATGCTCAGACATATATTAGTGTTCACTCATGCACACACGTTTGCTCATTCCCACCCTAAACTCAGTAAACATCTCAAAGATATTGAGATAGGACTGCAAGTGGCTTTTAATGCGCTGATTAGCTTGCTTCCTTAAAGTTCTGATGTTTGCCCATTTAAGTATGTCATTGGATTAAGCAGGTGATCTGGTCTTACTCATATTGTTAACCAGTGCATTATGAATCATATTTAGTAGAAATGAAACACTAATTCAGCTAATTCATTGTGGGGTGTTAAAAAAAAGTTAGCATTCTTATTGTGCTTTTTATAACCACCAGATGTTTCAAAGTGCTTTACTGCCTATGGAGTACTTTAGTACTTTTGAAGTGTAGTCATTCTTGTATGTAGGAGATGTGGCAGCCAATAGTGCACAGAACAAACTACTACAAATAGCAATGTAGCAAACAACACGATAATCTGTTTTTGTGACGTTGATCGCAGAATAAATATTGGTCTGGACAGAAGGGAAACCTTCTCTGCTCTTGTTTGAAATGGAACCGTGACATCTTTTACATCCACACAAACTGGCAGATGGGAACTCAGGTTAATATCTCATTCAAAAGATAGCACCTCTAGCAGTATATTATTTCCTCAGTGTTGCACAGGAATCTCAGCCTTAATGTTAATGCTCATGGCACTTAAAACTACAACTTTGTGATGTAGAGATTAGTGCACTACCTGAACCACAATGTTTGTTGCAAATATTGAGGATAAGAAAGGAAGAGATACTGATGATTGCAAACATCAGTGCTGTTACACGTGAAATGGAAGTTATATTAACGTTGACACGTTCACTCCTTTCTCAGAAGATGTCTCCCATTCTCTCTCATTTACTTTTAAATCAGGCAATACTGAACTCCACCCTGAAATTTGAAAACAGTGGCCCAGATTTTTGTGAACAAAAGAGGAAGCTTGATTCAAAAAATTTCTTGACTCAGCAGATCCTTCTCTATTTCAATAGTCAAATAACACCTTTGCACACTTTACCCATTGAGGGGAGCCTGGATCCAATTGGGTCTGCCAACCCCAGAAATAGTTCAGATGCAGCTACAGAGGTGGGCAATTGCTGAGTCCTGCCTCAGCCCTCAATTTCCCAATTGTATTAAAGGCTGTTATGCTCTTTAGCACTCACCCTTCACATTCCTCAACTTTCCATCTGCTCCCCAAGCCCCTCCATTCTTCCTGTGCCACCTGCATGTTCCCATACTCCCTCCATGGTCCCATGTCACCACCATGTCTATTCAACCAGTATGCACCTCCTATGGAGTAGGTGAACCATATAGCACCATGGCCGTCTTCAAATGGTCGTGGAAATAAATGGTTATTATTTTCCTTGCTTCAAAGTAGATAACCTTACACAATGATCTCTATTAAAGTCAGGATGGTGTGAGACTGGAGGGGAACTACAAGGCAAGTGTTCCAATGCAATACAGCTCTTAACCTACTCAGTGGCAGAGGACACAGATCTGGGAGTTTCTGACAAAGATAGCTTGGTGAGTTGCCTCAAGGTTCTATAGATAAGTATTGTGGCTGTACCCATTCAGCCAAGTAGTGAGCATTTCATCACACTCTTGATTCAAGTTTTGTGAATGGTGGTGAGGCTTTTATGGGTCTTTCCCCTGCCTCAGCCTGTCTGCTGCTAAAGCTCTCACTGACACACTTATAACCTCAGGAGAACTCCAAGGCTCTCTAGCCTGTCTTCCATTTTTGACCCTCCACAAACTTAGCTCCAGAACTCTGCTGCATGTACCTTAACTCACACAATGCTGTTCACCATCACCCCTGTGCTCGCTGCTCTGCACTGGATCTCAGCCTGGCAACTCTAACTATTGCAATTTCTTGTCCTTGTATTCAAATCCGTCACAGAACCTGCTGCTCTTTACCTCTGTCATTTCTTCTAGATCTATAATCTTCTGAGATTTCAGCGCACCTTCAATTCTGGGCTCAATTCATCCCCAATTACAATCACTCACCCATGAGGAGCTGTCCTTTAATCTGTCTGGGCCTGAAGCTTATGTTTCCTCTCTGAACCTGACTGGTTTATATTGTCTGATTCTCTCCTTGTGAAGCGTCCTGAGGCAACTGACTATGTTAAAGGTGTTATAGAATTAAAACTTGTTCTTTTACAGATCCTTAGTAGGGCATCATGAGCTACTCACACTTTGCCTTTTTTAGTAGCTATGTTGCTGATAATCAGTTCACTGGATGGTCCAGTAAAGGTTATGGTTAGTGTCGATTTCTAGTATATTAATGAAGATCATCTCAACAATGTTGACTCAACTAACTATTGAAAGTTAATAGTTTTCTTGTTCAAGATACAGTCAAAGGGTCATAGAGACGAACAGCACAGAAATAGACCCTTCGGTCCAACTTGTCCATGCCGACCAGATATTCCAAATTAATCTAAATTGCAAAGATGATTCTGGATAGGAGCGAAAGTAACAGGGTAGTTGTTATGGGGGACTTTAACTTTCCAAATATTGACTGGAAACACTATAGTTCGAGTACTTCAGATGGGTCAGTTTTTGTCCAATGTGTGCAGGAGGATTTCCTGACACAGTATGTAGATAGGCCAACAAGAGGCGAGGCCACATTGGATTTGGTACTGGGTAATGAACCAGGCCAGGTGTTAGATTTGGAGGTAGGTGAGCACTTTGGTGATAGTGACCACAATTCGGTTACGTTTACTTTAGCGATGGAAAGGGATCGGTATATAAAGCAGGGCAAGAGTTATAGCTGGGGGAAAGGCAACTATGAGGCGATGAGGCAAGATTTAGGATGCATAGGATGGAGAAGGAAACTGCAGGGGCTGGGCACAATTGAAATGTGGAGCTTGTTCAAGGAACAGCTACTGCGTGTCCTTGAGAAGTATGTACCTGTCAGGCAGGGAGGAAGTGGTCGTGCAAGGGAACCATGATTTACTAAAGAAGTTGAATCTCTTGTCAAGAGGAAGAAGGAGGCTTATGTAAAGATGAGGTGTGAAGGCTCAGTTAGGGTGCTTGAGAGTTACAAGTTAGCCAGGAAGGACCTAAAGAGAGAGCTAAGAAGAGCCAGGAGGGGACATGAGAAGTCTTTAGCAGGTAGGATCAAGGAAAACTCTAAAGCTTTCTATAGGTATGTAAGGAATAAAAGAATGACTAGAGTAAGATTAGGGCCAGTCCAGGACAGTAGTGGGAAGTTGTGCGTGAAGTCCGAAGAGATAGGAGAGGCGCTAAATGAATATTTTTCGTCAGTATTCACACAGGAAAAAGACAATGTAGTCGAGGAGAACACTGAGATACAGGCTATTAGACTAGACGGGATTGAGGTTCATAAGGAGGAGGTGTTAGCAATTCTGGAAGGTGTGAAAATAGATAAGTCCCCTGGGCCGGATGGGATTTATCCTAGGATTCTCTGGGAAGCTAGAGAGGAGATTGCAGAGCCTTTGGCTTTGATCTTTATGTCGTCATTGTCTTCAGGAATAGTGCCAGAAGACTGGAGACTAGCAAATGTTGTCCCCTTGTTCAAGAAGGGGAGTAGAGACAACCCTGGTAATTATAGACCAGTGAGCCTTACTTCGGTTGTGGGTAAAGTGTTGAAAGGATTATAAGAGATAGGATTTATAATCATCTAGAAAGGAATAATTTGATTAGGGATAGTCAATACAGTTTTGTGAAGGGTAGGTCGTGCCTCACAAACCTTATTGAGTTCTTTGAGAAGATGACCAAACAGGTGGATGAGGGTAAAGCGGTTGATGTGGTGTATATGGATTTCAGTAAAGCAATTGATAAGGTTCCCCATGGTAGGCTATTGCAGAAAATACGGAGGCATGGGATTGAGGGTGATTTAGCGGTTTGGATCAGAAATTGGCTAGCTGTAAGAAGACAGAGGGTGGTGGTTGATGGGAAATGCTCATCCTGGAGTTCAGTTACTAGTGGTGTACCTCAAGGATCTGTTTTGGGGCCACTGCTGTTTGTCATTTTTATAAATTACCTGGATGAGGGCATAGAAGGATGGGTTAGTAAATTTGCGGATGACACCAAAGTCGGTGGAGTTGTGGATAGTGCAGAAGGATGTTGTAGGTTACAGAGGGACATAGATAAGCTGCAGAGCTGGGCTGAGAGGTGGCAAATGGAGTTTAATGCGGAAAAGTGTGAGGTGATTCACTTTGGAAGGAGTAACAGGAATACAGAGTACTGGGCTAATGGTAAGATTCTTGATAGTGTGGATGAGCAGAAAGATCTCGGTGTCCATGTGCATAGATCACTGAAAGTTGCCACCCAGGTTGATAGCGTTGTTAAGAAGGCGTACAGTATGTTAGGTTTTATTGGTAGAGGGATTGCGTTTCGGAGCCATGAGGTCATGTTGCAGCTGTACAAAACTCTGGTGCGGCCGCACTTGGAGTATTGCGTACAGTTCTGGTCACCACATTATAGGAAGGATGTGGAAGCATTGGAAAGGATGCAGAGGAGATTTACCAGGATGTTGCCTGGTATGGAGGGAAGGTCTTATGAGGAAAGGCTGAGGGTTTTGAGGCTGTTTTCGTTAGAGAGAAGAAGGTTAAGAGGTGACTTGATAGAGACATACAAGATGATCAGAGGATTAGATAGGGTGGACAGCGGGAGCCTTTTTCCTCGGATGGTGATGGCTAGCACGAGGGGACATAGCTTTAAATTGAGGGGTGATAGATATAGGACAGATGTCAGAGGTAGGTTCTTTACTCAGAGAGTAGTAAGGGCGTAGAATGCCCTGCCTGCAAAAATAGTAGACTCGCCCACTTTAAGGGCATTTAAATGGTCATTGGATAAACATATGGATGATAATGGAATAGTTTAGGTTAGATGGGCTTCAGATTGGTTTCACAGGTCGGCGCAACATCGAGGACCGAAGGGCCTGTACTGCGCTGTAATGTTCTATGTTCTATGTTCTATGTTAATCTAGTCCCATTTGCCAGCATTAGGCCCATATCCCTCGAAACCATTCCTATTCATATACCCATCCAGGTGCCTTTTAAATGTGTCTATTTCCACGACTTCCTGTAGCAGCTCATTCCATACACGCATCACCCTCTATGTGAAATGGTTGCCCCTTAGGTCCCTTTTAAATCTTTCCCCTCTCACCTTAAAACATGCCCACTAGTTTTGGACTCCCCTCCCCTTGAGAAAAAGGCCTTGGCTATACACATTATACAGGCCCCTCATGATTTTATAAACCTTTAGAAGGTCACCCCTCAGCCTCAGAAAAAAAGAAGCCTCAGCCCATTCAGTTTCTTCCAATAACTCAAACTCTCCAACCCTGACCATATCCTTCTAAATCCTTTCTGAACCATTTCAAGTTTCACAACATCTTTCCTATAGCAGGGAGACCAGAATTGGACGCAGTATTCCAATAGGGGCCTAACCAGTGTCCTGGCTGTTGTCTGGCATTGAGGTGACACATGGGTTGCCTGCCATGTGTCAGTCTAAGCCTGCAGGTTATCAAGGCCCTGCTCTAGAACATTAGTTTGCTTAATTATTGGAGGAGTCAATAATGGAGGTAAACGTGGTAGAATTGTCAGCAAGGAGCCATGGCCTTTTGGGAAGGCTACTTTGGAACCAACTTAAAGTGGCTGCTGCCAATCATGTACAAAACTGGCAAAAAACACCAGCAGTAAGGTTCCTTAGGATATGAGCCTGGGCAGATATGACTGTTTCTTGTTTATCCTAATTGGTGCAGTGACTACTCAGGAACAAATACTTTCTGTCCCAAGCTGCCTTTTTCTGACACACCAGATAACTATAATCCATTAATTTGCCAACTCTAGCATTATTTCCCTTTGATGACCTTGACTGTACTTCTCATAGTCATTTCATACTTTCTCAACAGATGGCCAATGCCAAATATATGGCAAAACACAAGTCTCTTTATGTTTTTATGCTGAATTTGTCAAATTATTTTGGAACACTATATTCAATCAGAATCAACATAAGAAGGATGTCATGGAATTATAGAATCCCTACATGTGGAAGCAAGCCATTTGGACCATCCACACCAACCCTCCAAGAATCAGACCACCCTGATCCATCCCTCTAACCCTGCATTTCCCTTCGCTAATCCATCTAGCCTGTACATTATGGGGCAATTTAGCATGACCAATTCCACCTAACTTGCACATTTCTGGACTGTAGGAAGAAACCTGCACAGACACAGGGAGAATATGTAAACTCCACACAGACAGTTGCCCAAGGATGGAATTGAACTGGGGTCCCTGGTGCTGTGAGGTAGCAGTGCTAACCACTGAGCCACTGTGCCACCCAGTCTTCACTAAATTTCAGCAGTGCACTTTAGCTTTAACCTTGTAATCCACCCTCAGTGGCAGTATAGTGTGGGATTGATCCTCCAGCAAAATATCTCCCCAGTTCTCTACTCCATTCCCCTAGAATCACTTTGTCTTTACACATACTGTTCCCCACAACCCTGGCATTCCCCATCCCAAGTTCAGAAAAGGTTATGGTAGTTTATTTGACATTAGAAATGTAAAGTAACAAATATACATTTATATAGCACTGTTCAATACCACTAAGTGAATTGCTTTTAAGTGTAGTCACAGTTGTAATGTAGGATATATAGCAGTTAATGTGCAAACAGCAAGCTCCCACAGATATTAATGTGACAATGACCAGATAATCGTTTCTTTGTGATGCCCAGACATTGCCATTCCCTCAAAGCCTGGCTTCCATCCTTTGTCTCCCAGGAGCTTTCTTGGGACCACAATCTTCTTTCCTCAGCGAGCTATACCCTGTCCCCATCATGCCCCACAGAACTCATCTCTTCCTACCTTGACTCAGTCTTCTCCCCCCGGTCCAATCCCTACCCACATACATCCATGATTCATCTGACGCCTTACGCCGGTTTCAAAGCTTCCAGTTTACCGGCTCCAGCCACCTCCTCTTTACCATGGATGTGCAATTCCTTTACACATCTATTCCCCACCAGGAGGGTCTTAGGGCTCTCCGCTTCTTCCTGGAACAAAGACCCGAACCATCCCCACCCACCACCACCCTCCTCCGCTTGGCTGAGCTTGTCCTCACCCTCAACAACTTTTCTTTCAACTCCTCTCATTTTCTTCAGGTAAGAGGGGTTGCCATGGGTACCCGCATGGGCCCTAGTTATGCCTGTCTCTTCGTGGGGTATGTGGAGCATTCCTTGTTCCAGTCCTATTCCAGACCCCACCCACAACTCTTTCTCCAATACATCGATGATATCATCGGTGCTGCTTCCCTCTCTCGTCTAGAATTGGAAAACTTCATCAATTTCACCTCTAATTTCCACCCTGCCCTCACTTTCACCTGGACTATCTCTGACTCCTCCCTTCCCTTCCTCGGCATTTCTGTTTCCATTTCTAGGGATAGACTGGCCACTAATATCCATTACAAACCCACCGACTCCCACAGCTACCTGGACTATACGTCCTCACACCCCACTTCCTGTAAAGACTCCATCCCATTTTCTGAGTGCCTCCATCTCCGTCGCTCCCAATGTTCAGATGAGGCCAACTTCGACAAGGGAGCCTCCAAAATGTCCACATTCTTCCTCAACCAAGGATTCCGCAGCTCCGTTGTCGACAGGGCCCTCAATCAGGTCCGACCCATCTCCCGCACTTCTGCCCTCACCCCTTCTCTTCTCTCCCACAACAGCGATAGGGTTCCCCTTATCCTCACCTACCATCCCACCAGCATCCACATCCAGAAAATCATCAGACGCCATTTCCGCCACCTCCAGCAAGATGCCACCACCAGACACATATTCCCCTCCCCTCCCTTGTCTGCCTTCTGCAGGGACCGTTCCCTCTGGGACACCCTTGTCCACACTTCCTTCACCCCCAACACCTCCCCACAGCCTTACGGCACCTTCCCCTGTAACCGGTGAAGGTGCAACACCTGCCCATTTACCTCCTCCCTCCCCACTATCCAAGGGCCCAAACATACCTTCCAGGTGAAGCAACACTTCACCTGCACTTCCCAGAATCTAGTCTACTGCATTCGCTGCTCACAATGTAGTCTCCTCTACATTGGGGAAACGAAGCGTAGACTTGGTGACCGCTTCGCAGAACATCTACGTTCTGCTCGCAGAAAAGACTCTGAACTACCTGTTGCCTGCCACTTCAACGCACCACCCTGCTCCCTGGCCAACATCTCTGTCTCTGGCTTGCTGCATTGTTCCAATGAAGCCCAACGCAAGCTGGAGGAACAACACCTCATTTTCCACTTGGGGACCCTACAGCCCTCTGGAGTCAATATTGATATTCAATAATTTTAGGGCCTAAACTCTCCCATGTCCCAGCCTCCCACCCCACACACCAGGCCTTATTACCATATAGCCTGCCATTACACACCCCCTGTTGTTAGTCACTAACAGTCCCCATTAACAACTACTCACTCCCAGCCTGATCGTTAGCAACTCCTTTGTCTGTCCAACTGTCTTTCTCTCTCTTTGGGCTCTATCCTATCGTTTACTCCCTACCCCACCCACCTCCCTATTTTCTGCATATAAACTGATATTTTCCCAGCCACCATCAGTTCTGAGGAAGGGTCACCCGACCCAAAACGTTAACACTTTTTTCTCGTCCACAGATGCTGCCAGACCTGCTGAGCTTTTCCAGCAACTTTGTTTTTGTTCCTGTCCCCATCAGTTCTGCCACCCAGTATCAAAGTATCAATGCCTCCACTTCCACCATTCAATAAAGCTCTATATACAAACAAAAGTAGATCCCACTCAATCCAAGTCCACTCAGATGACCAATTCACGTGCTGCATACTGCCTTTTTAACCTGTCATGAGTTGAAAGCCACCTTCCTCATTTGCTGCATTCTTAATTTTAAAGTTAGGATTTAACCTGGCAAGGATGTGTTTTCATGAACTATGTTTGGATGATGTGTTAATATATTAAAAATAAGTTCCCATCCAGAAGCATGATCATGTTCAATCTGCTACCAACTCAATTACCAACTTTCATCTTGTCAGGACTCTCATACTCTGCCTCCAGTTCAATTAAGTATCCCCATCATTCCTGGGAGCTTCAAAAGATCCTGTGGGATAAATTCAAAAACCAGGTGGAGGTGACGTTACCTCCAGTCAAACATTCTGTCAACACTCACTGTAAAGGCTCACACATGAAGACTAGCCACTTTGACAAAGTATTACAATCCTCCATGTGACTGCAAAACTGTACCAGAACCATGAGCCAATGCCTTCAGGAAATAAAGAGGAAACAGTTCATATTGTTTAAACTGAGTAATGGCTTAAAGTAAAAAAAAAACATTAATAACTGTAAAATATTTACAGTGTTGAAGTGACAGCTGCAATTGGTTATTCAGTACACACAGAAGTCTGAGAAAGAGAAGCAATTAAACACACCCGATCAATACCATCACTCATTACAACCTCAGGTCATATCAAATCATGTAAAAATTATATCAGTGTCACAGGCAATTTTCCTCCATATGAATAACAGGGTACTTGGCAACACACCAAACTTGTTACTGGAATGCTTCCAAAGTACACACTGCGCAGCAGGCTAGAAGCTGACAGTTTACTCACATCTGGTGCTGTATGGCTTACGGAGATCTGGTGTATGTCTCATTATCAGCTTCTGTACCTGAACCACATGAAAGCAAGGCATGCCACACTCAGCTGAGCTGCAGGTAAACCATGCTTTAAGATAAAGACAAGATACTGATGGGGACAGGTGTTCATTCCACACAGTTCAGACCAACCCTGTCATCACTTTGGAGCATTAATGATAGGATTCCACAGACATCCATCAGTTCTGTCTCGAGGAGATCTAGGACCTGGGAGAATATTACTAATAATCATCACATTACTGCCACTCAGAATCTCCGAGCGGCTCAGAACTTCCAGACAATAGGTGCTGTAGACACTAGGACACAGCAGTTAAAGGTCTAATTTCCTTGAGTGGAGAGGCAGTCTAGAAACAACCTCTCCTTGCTCAAAGTCAAGCTCAACACATACTCAGTCAAAGGCATCAGTCAAAGACTTGAAGACATCTTCAAAAATTTTTCTGCCTTTTAGCCTGCTCCCCAACAGAATCCCCACACGACAGCACCAGCTGTGATATCCCAATATTGAGAATAATGACAATTTGGGCACACGGTTGTTCTGGCTCAAGGAAGCTATTTTCCAAGTAAGCAGGTGAGCTTGCCAGCAAGGAGCATTAAACCACAAAATTATTCTCCTAGTGTTAAAGTCCACATTCAGTGTTCACAATCAGCATTATGTCCTCTATTTTGATTGTTTGTAAGGTGGCACAATTCAGTAATCACAACCAGAATAATACAATTTTATTTCAAACATACACCCTCATGTCTTAAAATGTATATTTTGCCAGCTCATTGCATTTGTTAGTATTTGTTAATCTTGTCAGCTAGCAACCTGAATTTTGATGTAGAAGTGCATGCACGATGAGGATCTTTGCTATGTACAACTTTGTTTATCTTTATTTAAAGTAATGTAATGGCTTGAATCTTTGCAATGCATTCAACACGTTCTTGGCAACCAGTGCTATATTTGTACAGGACTCAAGTTGAATTTGGGCATTTTGCCACTAGGCTATCTAAGGCTACGCGGATTGCTGTATAATTGCAATGTTGAAGCTGCATGTCTTTCAAACATACCTGATTTATTTAAACAGGCTTCACCAGTTCTGAGATTCATTTAGGAGAGGTGATGGCCTGGTGATGTTATCAGTCGACTATTAACCCAGAGGCCCAGGCTCATAATCCCATCACTACAGATGGTGAAGTTTGAATTCAATAAAAATCTGGAATTCAGAGTCTAATGATGACTGGGAACCTTTCGCCAATTATCAAAAAATCCATCTGGTTCACAAAGAAATAGTAGGAACTGCAGATGCTGCAGTCAGAGGTAACACAGTGAGAAGCTGGAGGAACACAGCAGCCCAGGCTGCATCAGAGGAGCAGGAGAATTGACATTTCGGGTCGGGACATCTTCTGAAGAAGGGTCCTGACCCGAAACATCAGCTGTCCTGCTCCTCTGACGCTTCCTGGCCTACTGTGTTCCTCCAGCTCCACACTGTGTTACATTTGGTTCGCTAATGTCATTTAGGGAAGGAACTAGGAGCAGGAATAGGCAGTTCAGCCCCTCAAGCTTATTCCACCATTCAAAACAATTAGGGCTGATCAGTTCTCAGCCTCAACTCCATTTTCCTGCCCACTCTCCATAACTCTTCAATCCATTACAAATTAAAAGTATTTCTGTCTTCACTTTACATTTACTCAATGTCCCAGCCGCCACCACACTTCTCTAGTGGTGAATTCCACAGATTCACGACCCTTTGAGAGAAGTAATTTCTCCTCATTTCTGTTTTAAATCTGCTACCCCTTATCCTAAAACTACGACCTCTCATTCTTGATTGCTCCACATGAGGAAACATCCTTTGTATGTCTTCATTATTGATGCCCCAGTCAGATCTCCTCTCACTCTTCTAAACTCCAGGGACTACTGTCCTTACTTGTTCTGGCCTACATGTGACTCCAGACCCAGAGCAATTTGGTTGGCTCTCAACTACCCCCTGAGTAATTAGGGATGGCCCAGCAATGCCCACATCCCATGAAAGCATAGAAGAATTCTTCTTGGATTCAGCAGTGCATTCCATCTCTAAGAGAAAAGGGAGGCCAAGAGAACTGAAATAATCCCACTTACCTTACATGAAACATAACTCCTGAAGACCAAGCATGGAGTGCCTGTTCAGGGATATAACATAAATATAATTTTGTATTTTGTCACCATATTCCTTGGTATAAACTATAACTCCCATTCTTATGTAATTTTCAAACTGAGAACCACAAAGCATTTGTGATGAAATTATTATCTTTATTACAATGATGCATTTAAGATCCTCAAGCCATGCTATTATATTTCTGATTTCCAAGTCAAAATCCTTTAAGTACTGGGGAATGTATAAAAACTATGTTTTGTATTTTTCTGAATTTTTGATTGTGGATGGAAATTGAAATAACATGTTTCAAAATCCAAGATTGTGGAAAGGCTTATGGCACTTTTTAAAGGCAGATTGCCAGACACTCATGGAAGTCCTATTTACACTGCTGTGGAATCAAGTGGTGTGGAGGGGGTATTACTACAGATGAGTTAGACCCAGGGGGTGTATATAAAGAAAGATTCAGCCAGCAGCAAGTAGCTGACTGTTCTATGAAGTCATTGCCAATAACTTGGCTCCCAGGTAGCTGAACAGCTTGTGGGTGTGAATTTTTAGTCAGAAGTCATCAGACCTCCAGAAAGGAAGGAGCTGTCCTTTTCACTTCACTAAAAACACCTCAAGCGTGAAGAAAGCCAGTTTATTTTCCCTCTTCAAATGCTGTAAAGTGTGCCTTTTAAGCAATAAGTCAGAGACTTTGTAAGTGTCACCAGATGCACTGTGCCTCCTGTAAACAAATGAAAGTACCAGGAATAGGAAGATGAAGGAGCAACAAGACCTGACAAGCCAAAAGGATTATCTTAGCGATAACTGTGGACAGGGACAATTGAAGTTCCTTCTTAGTCTATCTCTCTACCCATTACACCTATTTGTTTGTGTCTTTTAGTGTCTGTCTGTATGTCTGTGTAGGGGGACTTTTCTAAAGAGGTTGATGGTTTATAGTTGACTATAACATATTTATTTGTAATAAATAGCATTTTCTGTTAAGTATAGAAACCTGATCTTGGTTTGTATCAACCTAGGTCTCAAAGACAGATAAATTTGAGAATTTTGTATACTTTTATAAAGCTTTAACTTTTGAGATAAATCCGGGTGTAACAGGGCTTGATTTCCACTCTACCACCTAAGTAATGCATAACTAATTACAGTGGTCTCAGAGCTAATCCCCATGGAACACCACTTCCCAATGGCACTATGTGAATAAGAGCTCTCTGGCATCCTGGTCAACACTCATCTTTCATTCAAACTAAATTAGCCAACCATTAATCTTGCTGCTTATGGGATCTCATTATGTATTAAGTGGCTCTGTGATTCATAACAGTAGATGAAAAATTACAGGTTGGAGTTTCTGTTTTCTCAAAAGAGCCCCTTTTAAGCAACACTCCCCATTCAGGCAAGATTGCAGACTCACTCCCATAGAGTCTGAACGGCATTGACAAAGCAGCATTTCTCCAGCCTTTCTTTTGAGTCATGGATGGTTTATAATATGGAACATAAATAGAGAAAATTGCTTGCTACGCCAAACAAAAGAACAACTGACAGTAGCGTTACTGTAGAAAGGCAATAGGAGGAGGAAGAAAGATACATTATTGCTCAAGGGCAAGGGGTCAACATTGACATCCTGTCCCAGTCTGAGAGTTGCAAGGTCATCTGTTTAGATGAGGCAGCTTCATATTCGAAAGATCCTCAAAATTAACAGCAATCAGATGCACAAGGTAATTGCTGGAGTAATGGAATATATTGGTCACGGTAATTAAAGTCTGAGCTACTTAGTAACCACTAGAAATATTCAAAAGGAATTTGTGAGAATTTTTTTTCTCTGCTTACGGCCAATCAGGTCGTGGTGTGATGTGAGCCACAATCTCCTCTAAAACTGTTAGCCAAATGTTCAAGGTTAGAAAGCTAACCCAGTACAATTTTAGCAATGTTTCAGTTGACTTTCTGTTATTTCTAACATCCTGTTTATGAAATATTAGTTACAATTTAAGTGAGCAGAAAAGTAGATATTAAAAAATAGGTTTGTCTCTTTCAAACTATCTCAGTATATCTGAGCTGCTATGAACTGCTGTTCAATGGACCCAGCTCTAGCTGACCATCATCTCTCAGCGGAAATGTCCTCCAACTAAATATCAAGAAGCCAGTGAGTTTAGTCCCTGCTACAAACTCTGTTCCTTAGTTACTGACTGTATTACTCTTCCAAACTAGTCTCTGAGGCTCAGTCAGATTCTTTGCAACAGACACAGAAGATGCTGGAGAATCTCAGCAGGTCTGGCAACATCTGTAGGGATACAAAGAGGGTTAATGTTTAGAGTCTGCTATGAATCTTCTTCAGAAGATAGAACATGGGAGTGTGACTCGGGGTACACTGGAATATTAAGTCTAGAGAATGGGATTTCAATAATTAGTGGACAAAGCAAGGAAAGAGTCAGACAATATTAGGGAGATGGAAACAGGTGGTCTTAGAGGTGGTGTGTACACGTGACCAGTCGCTCATACCAAATATGACACCAAGGTTACAGAGAATCTGACAAAAGCAAGGTAATGTTGGAAATCTGAAAATGCTGGAGAAACTCAGCAGATCTGGCAGCATCTGCAGAGATGAACCTGGCATTATACACCCAAGACATCTGCATTTATCTAGTTCTGCCCTTCCTAATTGTCCTAATTTGAATCACTATATCTGGTGAAGATGCCATCAGCTTCAAGGTCAAAAGCTGTGGAATTCCTTTCACGAGCTTCTCTTTCCTTCTTCAAGACACTCCCTAACCTGCATTTCTTTAACCAGCTGAACAAATAATTTATGAGGCTCCATGTCATATTGTAGAATGACATTCCTGTGAAACTCCTTGAGATGCCTCTTCTGTCTTAAAGATGCGATATAAATATGGCTTGTGGTGACAGCACAAACCAGGAATGACCATTATAGTTATCTATTCTGCACATACAGCACAAAGTTACTAAGATTCAAAAGATGCACAAGTTTGAGTGGTGTAACCAGGAACTCCTCCCCTGAAGCTGGTGTGAAAGCAGTGGCAAAACAATCTCTGTGACGTTCTCCACTTTCAAAGGACAGTTTAAATTTGATGCCAATTCAATGGGGTCTCTAAGGGGTCCAGCAACAATGGGATCGTGAATCAGGGCGGGCATCAAACCACATTAAAGTATTCTCACATCAAAACACAAAATTAAAATCATTGAGTATCCTTGATCAGAAGCTTACATTTTCAGATAACAAAATAAGGGCAGGTAGAAGGGATTAATTTAATTTGGTGTCATGTTCGGTATAACATTGTGGGCCGAAGGGCCCATTCCTGTATTGTATTGTTCTATGTTCTAAAAGAAATGATTATAATTGGATTAAGATGGATTGTAAAATATTATAAACCTTCAAAAAAAAGTCTGCAGATTTGGTTGATTTCTTCAACCTAAAGAAACTTGATATTCCACAAATATAAAATTAGTTTTGGGGGGACTGTGAGGACATTTGACAGTAATTATTCATTTTTCATCTCAGTAAAACCCCAAAATACATCTCTTTCAACAAACTCTAACCTTCCCAACTGCCTGTCCAGCTAAAGTGATGTAGCAAAAGTGGAAATTGCTGTCAATTGACTTATTGCTTTGGGATTGCACTCGGTGGCAGCAGTGGGGGCTGGGGGAGGGGAAGGGGGGGTGGTGGGGTGGCTGAAGAACGCTCCCTCTGGAGGAACACAGAATCGGTGGCAGCAACTTCTGCATTTCCACATTAATCTGTGTGTGTACGGATTCCCAAAGTTGATATCAGCTTTGCTGCATTCATGAAACCAAATGCCGACTGTTTCACTGTTATCATTGCACTGTAAAAATCAGGTCAATTTTACAGGAGATCAATATTTCAACAGACATTCTGGAATTGATCCATTGACTTAGTTAAAGAAAAATTGAGCGGGATGTATTACCGGCAGCCAATCCACGCCTGCCTTTTTTGAATTCCTGTCAAATAATTGATATTGATCCCTTGATATTCTTCTGAGAAAACCTGGTTGAAGGAACAGGGTACTTAGAACTAACTGCAAATGAAGTGAAAGGAAAATCAGATCAATTACTTACTGGGTCAGAAAGACAAGTCTTGAATGAATGGATGGAGTTTTACTTTTAAAGTCTTTGGAAAGAAAAATAAGCATGACTAAGGAGCAGGAAGGGTTACTCAAGGTTCACATTTGCAAACATTCTGATGACTGCAAGACCACAAACAAATTGTAAGTGTTAAAAACAAAAGGCAGGCCAGTTTTCAACCAAGTTATGTTGTTTGATAGACTACGAGATATACTAACAAATAGGGTCAAACATGTGTTAGAAAATGATTGTCTATTTACACTTATTAGTAAGTGCAGTATATTACCCTGTGGTATTTACTTACAAAGCAGAGACAAATAACCCTTGTCCTGGCATACACACTCTCTTGGAAGACTGCCAGTCTTGGATGAGCTGTCAGACCTGTGTCTGTTTGCCAGCAAAACCCAATTTATAGCAAGATAGTTTGTCTCCAAAGAGTAGTTAAGTGCTAAAGCAAATACAATATCAGGAGAATTACTCTGGGAAAACTGTTGCCCTACTTGAGCATTTTTTATTTGAATTTTCTACTTACACTTCCTCCTGTCTTCAAGGTATTGGTCACTTGCACAGAAAGAGTTTTATGGGGAGTTTAGCTGACCTTAGGTGTGCGCAGGATTGACAAAGACACCTAAATTGGCTTAAATGGTCCAGCGTTAGCATTGGAGAAGTCAACCAAGATCCCCATCTTGACTACTATCCAGCATTTCCAGTGGGAGCTGCACGTATAACAAATGAATTATAACATACTGTGATGCTCCCAATAGTCAAATAGCCTAAGGACATTAGTCCTTGAAAATCCATGAAAAATGGGGTACAGATTTTGGGGCATGAACCATTAACACATGATTTTCTTCCTACTTTTAGAACTGTTGGAGTTTGCTGAGACAGTGACAGAGACTGAGACTTTCCTCTAGCTGGTGCTGGTCATCCACTGGGACTCCTGCCAGCCCTGCCTTCATTAGCCCTAACTTACTGTAGACCTGAAAGAGAAACACAACTTTGGTGAAGACATAAAGTGGACTTCATAAGATTGTTTACAGTGAGTTTGGCCAGAAAAGATCAGTTTGTATAAGAAAAGTAGCCTTAATGCAATGGAACCAATCTCTTCCAGTGATGTTTCTTCTCTGAGACCTGTGAATGTTGCTCCACAGAAGGAGATGTTGATGCACTATTACTCATGTAAACATCCACTCATTGTACTTTGATTTGCTGACCACATAAACTGCAATGGGAAAAGATGCATCTGAGTGCAAGCAGATTGGATCATAGGTCATTTAGATGCATTCAAGTATAGTACAGTTCCATATTTTCAATAGAAGCTTCTTAAAAATAAGACTTTATGCCTGCTCAGGCTGTGCTCATTGTAATTTCCAAAATTATTCTGTAAGAAGTATAATTTATTTGATGTGTGTGAATTTGCCATCCATCATAATGACTGCTGTGAGTAGAAGGATACATCAGTCAAGCCTAAATTTCTGTTGCTGAAGGTGACCTGAACTACTTTAAGACAGTTAAAGGCCCAGGTCAATTAGAAGTTAATTGCTATTGGCAAGTAAAGTTTGCATCTGACATCAACAGGTCAAAAGCAACCAGATGGAAATTATTGGCTTTCTTTTCATAATTTTAACACACTGAAGTATGTCATGTTCGGTCTGACAGGCTCGTGCAATATCAGTGGTTCCCCAACTGTTGGGTATGACTCACTTGAGTTGCAAACACCCTATCCTCTAAGACTACACCCCACACTTGTGCCAGGTGGTGTCTGGCCCTACCCTTCTCTCCTGGTCTCTTGGTCTTGTCTTCTCCTCAAGGTTGCCTGCAGGACTGCAACCATTCACTGGCTTGGGCTGAACTTTGAGCTTTGAGAGCCACATTGCTAGCTGCCATCAGGGAGAGGTTGGCGAAGATAACACTTTATTCCTTGGAAAGTAGGAGAATGAGGTGTGACCTTATTGAGGTGTATAAAATCATGAGAAGCATAGATAGGATAAATGCATATAGTGTTTTTCCCAGGGAAAGGGAATTGAAAACTAGAGGGCATAGGTTTAAGGTGAGAGGGTTAAGGTGAGAGGGTAAAGATTTAAGAAACATAGAAACATAGAAGATAAGAGCAGGAGGAGGCCATTTGGCCCTTCGAGCCTGCTCTGCCATTCCTCATGATCATGGCTGATCATCCAACTCAATAGCCCAGTACCGCTTTCTCCCCATAACCTTTGATCCCATTCGCCCCAAGTGCTATATTTAGCCACCTCTTGAATACATTCAATGTTTTGCCATCAACTATTTCCTGTGGTTATGAATTCCACAGGCTCATCACTCTTTGGATGAAAAAATGTCTCCTCATCTCCGTCCTAAATGGTCTACTCCGAATCTTCATACTGTGACCCCGGTTCTGGACACACCCACCATCGGGAACATCCTCCCTGCATCTACCCTGTCCTGTCGTGTTAGAATTTTATAACTCTCTATGAGATCTCCCCTCATTTGTCTGAACTCTAGCGAAAACAATCCCAACCTAGTCAGTCTCTCCTCATATGTCAGACCCGGCATCCCCGGGATCAGCCTGGTAAACCTTCGCTGTACTCCCTCGAAAGCAAGAGCATCCTACCTCAGAGAAGGAGACCAAAACTGCTCACAATATTCATCATTCTTACTCCAGGGATATACGTAACATCCCAGAAGCACTGATAAATCCTTAAATGGAAGGGAGGGAGGAACTCAGGAAGATCACAATCTCAGAGAAGTGGTACTGATTAAATTGTTGGAGTTGTGGGCTGATGAGAACAAAGAAAATTACTGTGCAGGAACAGGCCCTCCAGCCTTCCAAGCCCATGAGTGCCCGTGTCCTGATGGACTTCATCCTAGGGACTTAAAAGAGAGGCCAATGCGATGATTAATGCATTGGTTTAATTTTCCAAGTCTGCCTTGATTCAGGGAAGGTCCCATTAGATTGGAAGACAGCGAATATAACTTCATTATTCAAAAAGGGAGGGAGACAGAAAGCAGTTAGCTTAACATCTGTTACAGCAAAACTGTTAGAAACTATTGCTAAACAGGTTATAGCAGAACATTTCAATGTTCAAGGTAATCAGGCAGAGTCAAAATGGTTTTGTGAAAGGGAAGTTTGACCAATCTATTGAAGTTCTTTGAGGAGGTAACATGTGCTGTGGATCAAGGAGTCGGTGAACTATATTTAGACTTACAGAAGGTGCCAGATCAAAAATTATTATGGAAAATAATTGTTTGTGGTTTATGGGTAGCATAGAAGATTAGCTACCAAACAGTAATCACCGAGTAGGTGTAAATGGGTCTTTTTGCAGTTTGGCAAGATGCAATCAGTGGTGTGCAACATGGATCAGTGTTGAGACCTCAGCTGTTTACAATTTATATCAACTACTTAGATGAAGGGACCAAAGGTATGGTTGCCAAATCTGCTGATAATATAAAGCTAAGTAGGAAAGGAAGTCAAGGAAATGACACAAGAAAGTTTCAAAAATATAGAAAGGCTAAATGAATGGACGAAAGTGTGGTAAATATTGGAAAATGTGAAATTGTTCATTTTGGCAGGAACAATAAAAAAGCATATTATCTAAATAGTGAGAGGTTGCAGAGCTCTGAAATGCAGATGGATCTGAGCACCTGAGTGTGTGGGTTCAAAAGATTTGTATGCAATTACAACAAGTAATTTAATAAAAAGAAGAATTTTATCATTTATTGTGAGGGGAATTTAATACAAAAGTATGGAGGTTATGCTTCAGTTGTGTAGGACAGCAGTGCTACTGCATCTGGAGTATGTGTACAGTATTGGTTACTCTATTTAACGAAGAGCTTAAAGAGCATGGGAGGCAGTTCAGAGAGGTTTATGAAGCTAATACCTGGAATCAGACGGTTGAGTTATGAGGAAACGTTAGAGAGTTTAGACTTGTCTCTGCTGCAGTTTAGAACAGTAAGAGCTGACTTGGGCGTGTGAAGGCCATATCTTTTTTATATTTCTACGTTCTTCTAAAATTGTGGACTGATATGAGAAATAACTACTTTAAACACCAGTGCTCTAAAGGATTACTGCATGTTTTGTAAAGCAACTATCCTGACACTTTTAGAAAGTATTGTGTAAATAGATGTTTGGACAAGCAGTAATTGAAGTGGTTGCAGACGAATTGGATTCAAGGGGTGGTGTACAGATGCTGCTGGGGTGGCAACAAGAAGTTGATTGGTCTATGAAGCAGTGACCTGTTATCGACGACAAAAGCCTTTTACCTGCCATCAGCCGTGTGATTGGCCCTCAGGTAAGTGAACAGCTATGGGCTGGGAACAGATAGAGAAAAATATTTTGATCTCCACCAGCTAAGAAATTATCTCTCTGTTCTCTCCAGTTAAAATGTATTTTAAATCTCAAGGAAGCTGGTTAATCTTTCCTTCAGCAGTTGTTGTAAGCTGTGACTTTTAAATGAACAGTTAGAGATCTTTAATAATCGAACCAGCCGTTCTGTGTCTCTTGCAAACCAGTGGAGCATCCGAAGACGACTGAAAATCGATGTTCTAACCAGCACAGGAGTCATAAGGGTCACCTCAGCAACCTGCGAACACAAACCACTGAACGAGCTCAAAATTTTCCTCCGCTCTTAACCTACTTTGGCTGTTTATTTGTCTGTCTGTATCTGTGTATAAGTGTGAGTTTATAAGGAGATGTGAGTTTGAATTTGTCCTGTGATGTGCCAACAGCTTATAACTGTTTACCTGCAGTAAGAGTTCCAACTACTCGGAATAAACAATAATTCTTGTGACAGAAACCTGATCCATGCTTTCTATCAATATGGGTCTCAAAGTCTGGTACATCGGGGAATTTTGCGCACAAATTTTCAAATCTTTAATTTTTGTGATGATTCTGTGAATAGCAGGGCTTGATTTCCAGTGAGCTACCCCAGTGAGTCATGACTAGTGAAACATATAAAATCCTGAGGAGAGAATGTTTCCTCTTATTGGAGAATCTGAAATGACGGATCACTGTTTGTAAAAATCATCAGTTACACATTTAAAACAGAAATCAGGTGATTTTTTTTTCTATTAGGAGGTCAAGTGTGTTTGGAACATTTTCCTGAAAAGGTGGCGAAAGCAGAATCCTTGATTACTTTTAAGGCAGAGGTAGAGAGATTCATATTAAACAAGGGGTTGAAATATTACCAAGGGTGGGTAGGAATATGGACTGAGGTTCCAATCAGTTCAGTCATGAATCTATAGAATCATGGAAGAGGCTCAAGGGGCTTAACAGCCTTCCCCTGTTTCTGAATCATACGCTTCTATGTTCATATTTAATTCGATTTATTTATTGTCATGTGTATCTTGTTACATAATTCGGTGAAAAGTGTTGTGCAGTGTAGCCATTCTCCAACACCATCTTAAAACACAGAAAAATAAACCACAACAAAGAATATAAAGGCAGAAAATGAAATAAAGGAAGTGTCCAACTCTACAGTCCTTCTTGTTAAGTGATATACCATGGGCCATGGGCCTGGTGGCCAGGTACGAGACGCCATTGTCGGGCCGCCGCTGCTGGAAGGAAAGTCTTTGGCACCATTTTGCCTCCATCGACGCTGTCGCCACCGAGTCGTTGGCGGACCTTGACAATGCAGACCCCACTGATGCCGTCGGGTACCACACCACCCCAAACCCGCCTCCCCCGGCAGCCATGAGTCTGCTTTGGGCCCACCTTGCTAATGCTGCGGGGTCTTATACTGGGCCCAAACTCGCCTCTGCCGCCGCCTCCATGAATCCGGGCTAGAAGCAGACGCCTCCGGGAACCCAAACTCACATTCAGTATTGGTAAGAGTGACCATCGCACAGACCTTGTGCAGACGAAGTCCCGTCTTCACATTGAGAACAACTTCCATCGTGTTGTGTGGCACTATCACCGTGCTAAATGGGACAGACTTCGCACAGATCTAGCAACTCAAGACTGGGCATCCATGAGGCGCTGTGGGCCATCAATAGCAGCAGAATTGTACTCCAGCACAATCTGTAACCTCATGGCCCGGCATATCCCCCACTGAACTATTACCATCAAGCCAGGGGATCAACCCTGGTTCAATGAAGAGTGCAGGAAGACTGCTAGGAGCAGCACCAGGCATACCTGAAGATGAAGTATCAACCTGGTGAAGCCACCAAACAGGACTACTTGTACGCCAAACAGCAAAAGCAGCAAGTGATAGACAGAGCTAAGCGATCCCACAACCAACGGATCAGATCCAAGCTCTGCAGTCCTGTCATATCAAGCCATGTTTAGTGGTGGATGATTAAACAACTCACTGGAGGAGGAGGCTCCACAAATAAACCCATCCTCAATGATAGAAGAGCAGAGCAAATCCGTGCAAAAGATAAGGCTGAAGCATTCACAATAATCTTCAGCCAGAAGTGCCGAGTGGATGATCCATCTCTGCCTCCTCCAGTGGTCCCCAGCATCACAGATACCAGTCTTCAGCCAATTCGATTCACTCCACGTGATAGCAAGAAATGGTTGGAGACACTGGATACTGCAAAGGCTATGGACCCTGATAACATTCCGGCAATAGTACTGAAGACTTGTGCTCCAGAACTTGCCGCTCCCCTAGCCAACCTGTTCCAGTACAGTTACAACACTGGCATCTACCCAACAATGTGGAAAATTTCTCAAGTATGTCCTGTACACAAAAAGCAGGACAAATCCAACCTGGCCAATTAACGCCCCATCAATCTCCTCTCAATCATCAGTAAACTGATGGAAGGTATCATTAATAGTGCTATCAAGCAGCACCTGCTCAGCAATAACCTGCTCAGTGACGCCCAGTTTGGGTTCCGCCAGGGTCACTCAGCTCCTGAACTCATTACAGCATTGGTTAAAACATGGACAAAAGAGCTGAATTCCAGAGGTGAGGTGAGAGTGACAGTCCTTAATATCAAGGCTGCATTCAGCCGAGTGTGGCATCAAGGAGCTCTAGCAAAACTGGAATCAATGGGTATCAGGGGCAAACACTCCAGTGGTTGGAGCCATACCTGACACATAGGAAGATGGTTGTGGTTGTGGGAAGTCAATCATCTCAGCTCCAGGGCATCTCTGCAGGAATTCCTCAGGGTAGTGTCCTAGGCCAGTCCATATCCTAGTCCATGTTCACATGCAACAAGATCTGGACAATATCCAGGCTTGGGCTGACAAGTGTCAAGTCACATTTGCGCCACACAAATGCCAGGCTATGAGCATCACCAACAACAGACAATCTAACCAGCGCCCCTTGACATTCAATGGTGTTACCATCACTGAATCCCCCACTATCAACATCCTGGGGGTTACCATTGACCAGAACCTCAACTGGACTCACAACATTAACAGAGTGGCTACAAGAGCAGGCCAGAAGCTAGGAATACTGTGGGAGTAACTCACCTCCTGACTCCTCAAAGCCTGTCCACCATCTACAAGGCACAAGTCAGGAGTGTGAAGGAATACTCCCCACTTGCTTAGATGAGTGCAGCCCCAACAACACTGAAGAAGCTTGACACCATCCAGGACAAAGCAGCTCGCTTGATTGGCACTACATCCACAAGTATTCACTCCCTCCACCACCAACACTCAGGAGTAGCAGTGTGTACTATCTACAAGATGCACTGCAGAAATTCACCAAAGATCCTCAGACAGCACCTA
>NC_063332.1:40277622-40337350 GCF_021869965.1 Rhincodon typus | reverse complement strand
TCGAAGGGTCTAGGCCCGAAACGTCAGCTTTCCTGCTCCTCTGATGCTGCTTGGCCTGCTGTGTTCATCCAGCTCTACACCTTGTTATCTCAGATTCTCCAGCATCTGCAGTTCCGACCACCTTCCAAACCCACGCCCACTTCCATCTAGAAGGACAAGGGCAGCAGATAGATGGGAACACCACCTCCAAGTTCCCCTCCAAGCCACTCACCATCCTGATGTGGAAACATATCACCGTTCCTTCACTGTTGCTGGGTCAAAATCCTGGAATTCCCTCCCTAATAGCACTGTGGGTCAACTCACAGCAGGAGGACTGCAGCGGTTCAAGAAGGCAGCTCACCACCGCCTTCTCAAGGGCAACTAGGAATGGACAATAAATACTGGCCAACCAGCGACGCCCACATCCCACAAAAAATGAATAGGAAAAGAAATTTGCAGCAGCAGCGGCAGCAGTTGCGGTGGCAGCCATGAATCGGCATTAGGACCGCCTCGTTGATGCAGGAGCTGCCGGGAACCCAAACTCGTCTACGATGTCACCGGCACGAGCCTGAGCTCTTCACCAAGAGTTAAGTAAAATAAAATAAAAGAGAAAAAAACAGAAGAAGAGAAAAAGAAAAGAAACGAAAAGAAAACTGGGTGGAGCGGATGATCGTCAGGCTCAGAAGCCCAACTCCATTGCCATCTACGGGAAATTTACATCAAGATAAGATTGTGAAGTTAGACATTACTAAGGATGACAGTTCAAGAAATCATTAATAAACTTTTATATTCAGGCATAGAATCAGCAATTGAATTTCAACACATTATTGTAATCATTGTGCTTTGATAAGAGTGATAAGGAGGTTGCATATTTCTTGTGAGATAAGATTATAAATGGTGCATATGAATTAGAGTTGGAAGTACATATCTCAAATCACTAAAAATAAAGACCCAGATAATAAGGCCCTTATAAAAAGAGCAAATCAAAAACAAAGATTTGTTTCAAAAGAGGTTTAACTGAAAAGTAGAGAAGTTATGCTCTATTTAGATCTAACCTTCATTAGATTGTACGCTGTGTACAATGCTGATCACCATCTTTTAGAAAAGCATAGAGGCATGGGAAAGGGTGGAAAATGATTGAAGAGGATGAGACCTGAAATGCGAAGGGTGCCCTGTCAGGAGAGGGTGAACAAGCTGTCAGTATTAAATAGCCACCAAGAAATCAAATACTCAGAATTCAGGGGGAAGTTCTGAAGGTGCTGAGAATCTGAAAGTTTCTAAACCAGGGAGTGGTTGAGGTGAATAATGTTGGTGTACCTAATGGGAGGATAGGTGAGCATATAAGAAAGAAGGGAATACAACGTTATGCTGACAGAATTAATTAAGAAAGGACAGGAGGAGGTTTACGCAGAGCATGAGTTTTGCAAAGGATTGGTTGGGCTTTGTGGCTGGTTTCTGTGCTGCATATTTTTTGTAATTTTATGTCACAGTGTGGATGAGGGTGAGATTGTATCTTGAGGTGGGTGGTGGAGTGTGTTGATCTTTTGCGCAGTTACAGTTCCACTTCACTATACTATTTATGCTTCAAATTCATTTTCTTCGCAGTGTAAAACTAACTAGAAACAAATAGGTATAGTGAGAACACTCTAAAGAGAAATAACCACTGAGAGAGTCACCTGGTCCAATCTGTCCCTAGAATCTGGATTTGAGACTGAACTGCCTCATCTGTAAACGTAGATTATATTTGTGTTTCGTGAACAATCTATTTCACTTCTTTTCACCTCTCCACCAGCTCTTGTTTTTGTAAATAATATTTAATTTGTGCTTTTAATTTGGTTTTTGCCACTTGTTTGAAGATTGCCTCAGTCTTTTTGATATATGGAGAGTGACTTTAATCTAAGTTATCTGGGTAGGGCGTAATTGGCAGGTTGAGATCAGGTACCTGAAGTGATTTGAAAGTGAAATTGGGCGATGTGTAAAATGGGGATCCAGCTGATCCTGTCTATTTCTTGTTAGGCAGCTTATATTACACATTAGCACCTTGGTTTCTTCTTACTCTACTAAAAACATTTACAGCCAGGACTCATGGGGAGAATGAATTTATTACTTCTCACTTGCTAGGAAAGTGCTCTCATTCTTACCCTGGCTCATGTCAGCTAACTCCACACCAACCATAGAATCCTTACAGTGTGGAAGCAAGCCATTCGGCCCAACAAGTCCGCACCAACTCTCTGAAGAGCATCCCACCCAGACTCACCCGACCCCTCACCAACCTACACCTGTAACCCTGCATTTCCCATGGCTAACCCAACAAAACTACACATCCCTAGACACTATGGGCAATTTAGCAATGGCTCAGTGGTTAGCACTGCTGCCTCACAGCACCAGGGACCCGGTTTCGATTCCACCCTTGGGTAACTGTATGTGTGGAGTTTGCACATTTTCCCCATGTCTGTCTGGGTGTGGGTTTCCTCTGGGTGCTCCGGTTTCCTCCCACAGTCCGAAGATGTGCAGGCTAGGTGGCTTGGCCATGCTAAATTGCCCATAGTGTTCAGGGATGTGTAGATTAGGTGGGTTATAGGAGGATGGGTCTGGGTGGGATGCTCTGAGGGTTGGTGCAGACTTATTGGGCCAAAGGGCCTGTTTCCAACAGTAGGGATTCCAAGTATAAGTCAATCCACCTAGCCTGCACATCTTTAGACTGTGGGAGGAAACCGGAGCACCCGGAGGAAATCCATGCAGACACACAGAGAATATGCAAATTCCACACAGACAGTCGCCCAAGGCTGGAACTGAACCCGGGTCTCTGGGGCTGTGAGGCAGCAGTGCTAACCACTGAGCCACCATGCCACCCTACATGACTGAGGCCTATGTGACTCAGTACAGCAACATCTGATACGTTGATACCAGCTGGGAAACAGGCGTTTGTTCCACTGTAAACCTTTTCAGAAACTGACAATCTTGCTGATGGACAGGATTGTATTTTTGCGCACGTTCAGTCAGTTAGTAGAATGGGACCAATCCACATAAACCAGGAAAAACTCAGGCTTGGTCCCTATTTCACAGAGTTACAGAACTGTTATGGTGCAGAAGAAGGCCATTTGGCACTTGTGTCTATACTGACTCTCTGAGCATTGTATCTTTATGCCAACAAACCTAGTATTTGCTACTTTTGCAAACCATTTTAAAACTGTGCCCTCTGGGTCTCAATCAATTTTCAAGTAGGAAAGTTTTCAAGTAGAACAGCGTTCTGAGGAAGAGTCACCGGACCTGAAACATTAACTCTGTTTTTTTCCTTCACAGATGTTGCCAGACCTGCTGAGCTTTTCCAGCAACTTTGTTTTTGTTCCTGATTTACAGCATCCGCAGTTCTTTCGATTTTTATTTTTTCAAGTAGGAAAGGTTCCGCCCTACCTTCTCTGGCCAGACCGCTCACGAGTTTGAGAACTTTGATCAGATCTCCACTTAGTCTTCTCCTCTCCAAGGGAAACAGTCCCAACTTCCACAATCTTCCCACATAATTGAAGTTTTCAACCCTGGAGCCATTCTCATTGTCTCTTCTTCATTCTCTCCAAAGTATTCATATCTTTCCAATAGTGTGGTCCCCAGAACTGCACCTGATACTGTAATCAGTGTCTTATGTAATTTCAGCACACCCTCCTCATTTTTTGCCCCTATTTGTTAAGTCTAAAATACTGTTTTCTTTATTAATAGCACTCTATTCCTGTCCTGCCACCTTTAATGGCCTGTGTACATATATACCCCGGTTTCCCTGCTTCTTAACACCCTTTAGCATTTCATTTGTACTGTCTTTCTTTGTGCTAAATTGCATCACCTCATTCACAATTCTCTGCATCTGCCACCTACCTGCCCATTCCATGAACCTGTCAATGTCCATTTGGCATGATGACTCTTCCCCTTCACAGCTTACAATTCTCCTATGTTTTGTGTGCCTGCAAGCTTTGAAACTCTCCTCAGCACACCAAGACTTACATCCTTTATATAAATCAGGAAAACCAAGCTACTGACTCCTGGGGAACTCCAGCATAAACTTTCCAGCCAAAACATTACCCATTAATCATTTCACTCCTCTCTGTCCCTCAGCCAATTTTCTATCCATGTTGTGACTGTCCCTTTTATTCCATGAGCTATAATTTTCCTCACAAGTCTACCATGTAGCAATGTAACAAATATCTTTTTAAAAGTCCATGTACACCATATCAGCAGACTTCCCCTTATTAATCCTCTCTGTTACCTCTCCAAAAAACTCCAGCAATTTAGTTAGATGTGATTCTCCCTTAGCAATTCCATACTGACTCTTTCAAATCAATTCATGTTTTTCCAAATGATTACTAAGGCTATTCCATATAATTGCTTCTTGAAGTCTTTGTTTAACGTTGGAAGATGCAGATCAGTGGCAGCTGCACTGCAACTGAATCTGATCCCACTGGGCCAAGAAGAGAGAGAAAAGTCAATTCATCAGGGTTCCTGCAAACGATGAACTGTCCAGTGATTGATGCTGATAAGTGTTTGTTTGTGTGTTTCAAGTAGGGACCTCTGGTGTGATGATCTCTAAGATCAAATAGGTTTCCATGTGCAACTAAGCTTTTTTTGTATAGTGTTGGCTCCCAATGACCAATGAACTGTAGCTGAGCATGTGGCAGCATCTTCAGGAGTGGGGATTGTAAATTGGAAATGGGTGGGAGATCTGATTAACACAAGGCTTCATTGTAAATTGTTAAATTAGACAAAGTATTCACCAATGACTTTTAAGTGTAATTCCTCACGTTATGTAGTCTTATACAAGGTCCTTTTCATCGCAATCCTTTGCATATGGGCACAAAGTCGTGCACTTGTGCATGATCCCTTCCTTCACAATCTTCTCCAATTTTTAACAAACTGTACGACATCCAGTTTAATCTAATATAATTAATATTCATTATGATGCATGCAGATAATTCACACACATTATTAACCTGCTTTCTGATTATTCATTGTACCTTGTGATTGTTTGTCATGGAGTCCTTGGATATAACCATAATTGTATTCGCCCCGTTGAGATGTTCATTGACCTTAAAAATGACATCAGAGCTCAAAGAAATTTCAATCTCCTTAACCTGAATAGTTGTGTTCTTCAGCTCAAGTACTCTCACACTGAAATAAATATAACTAGAATAAAACTATTTCAACACCATGAACTAAATGGGTGGCATGGTTGCTCGGAGGTGAGCACTGCGGCCTTGCAGTGTCAGGGACCCATGTTTGATTCCACCCTTGGGAAACCATCTCTGTGGAGTTAGCAAGAACTGTAGATGCTGGAGTCAGAGTCAACACTGTGTGGAGCTGGGGGACACAGCAGGCCAGGCAGCATCAGAGGAGCAGGGAAATTGACATTTTGGGTGGGGACTTTTCTTCAGTTCTGAAGAAGGGTCCCGACCTGAAATGTCAACTTTCCTACTCCTCTGATGCTGCTAGACTTGCTGTGTTCCTCCTGATCCACTGTGTTGACATCTCTGTGGAATTTTACACATTCTCCCCGTGTCTATGCAGGTTTCCTCTGGCTGTTCTGGTTCTCTCCCACAGTCCAAAGATGTGCAAATTGGGTGGATTGGCCATGGTAAATTGTCCACAGTGTCCAGGGATGTGCAGGCTAGGTGGTTTAGCCATGGGAAAAGCAGGGTTACAGGGATGGGGTGGGATGGTGTTCAAAGGGTTGGTGTGGACTTGATGGGCCAAACAGCCTGCTTCTCACAGTGTAGAGTCCACATTAATGTGGACACATAATTTCTAGATTAAAACAAAAACATAATTTATGTACATTCTTAAAAGAACAACTGTATTCCCCTCTTGTCTTTTTCTGTTCTATCTTTATTGTCTCTATAGGCTGAATGCTACTTTATTGAAGGTATGTCTTTCTGATGGGATATTAAACAAAGACCAATTTTGTCTATTCATCACATATTAAAAATCTCATGGCACTAACTGGAGGTAGGAAGGTTTAGCCAGCACTCTGTCCATAACCAGCTCTACTGTGAACTAATTAACAAATTGGCCTGTGACCTATCTATGAACATAACAAATCACTACACTTCAAAAATTCTGCACTGTTTGGGAAGTCCCTTTGGGATATTTCTGGGAGGTTTGATAAAGTGATTTAATTTTGTTTTTCAATTTAACTCTTCTATCCATGCAAATATTGAACTCTATTTCACTAAGTTTAAAATGTATTATTCTTCAGGTATTTTCATACTGAGAGAAGTCGCTTTCTTTCAAAGATTTACGCTGACTGGAAAGGGCATATCTACCTTTACAGGCCCAATCTGCTCAATATTTCCTCATAAGACAATTCTTTATCCCAGGAATTGGACCAATAATCCCTCTCTGAACTGATTCCAATGTAAGTACATCTTTTCTTAAGGAAAGAGATCAAAACAGATCTTCAGGTGCTGTCTCACCAATGCCCTATATAACTGCAAAATTTTCCTAAACTTATAGACCACCCACCTTGTAATAAACGCCAACATTTAATTTCACTTCCTAATTACTTGCTATACCTGCAAACTAACTATTTGTGATTCATATGGGGAGAAAAAGAGACAATAATAGTGCACGTTTCTTGTGTGTGTGTGTGTGTATGTGCGTGTGTGTGTGTGCTCGCGCACGTGCGTGTGCATGCAGAGGGGTGAGGGATTGAAATCTTCCACAGAAAATTAAAAGTATATTTGACTCATCTGACATTAGATCAATTATGCCAGGATGGATTTTAGGAAACACTGGTGTGGTATTGCTATAGATCAGTGATTTTGATTGCAAATGTTAAAAAAAAAAGCAAGGCCAAGGACTATAACCTGAAGCAGCTCAGATTAAATTATTTGTTGGTAAGTACATAAAATAACATTTTTACAAAATACTTTGATTTTAATATTCACATGATCCATTTATTATAAATCTAACAAAATACCACAAACTTTAATAATTATGTACTCAATGATAGCATGTTGTTTATTGCTGTTTTGATTTTTGTTGGTGCCTGAAGATGCGTTAAAAAGGGGTCAGATTTGAAAAAAGCCAGAGAAGCACTATGCTAGTTGCAGGATCCTATACATCTAGAAATTTTGAAAAGAGCAATACTTTGGGTCATTGAACAAAAATCTAATTCAATTTCTGATTTAACTCTCCTGGCATGCTGTCAGCATTCCTTTTTCTATTTTGCTGGAGAATTCGGGTGGATTGGACAGAAATACGGAAGGGGAATTGATCATAAAAATAACATAAGAATTACAGGACAATAGCTTCACTTCTTCCCAAGACACATATTTTCAGAGGTCTAAGTAAAATTAAATGTGTCATTACAAGGAATGCTACCTGGTGAATACATTTGACAGACTATCTTGTTCATCCGAGCAAACTGAAAGCTACAAATTTCTCATCCACTGTTATGCATAGTAATGTTATTAAATCATAATGCTTCACCGTACACTAGATAATTTAAGCAAGCTCCTTCCTGCTGGAGAAAAGCAAATACTTAGGTGACTCACTCAGTGTGTAAATGATGATGGTGCCAAAGTTGCCAAAAGTTTAATTTCTCTGAAAACAACTGAGTTTCCTGAGTTTTGCATTACAAATATAACTTGAGTATTGCTGAAGAATGATACATTTCATAAAACTTTGCATCTTGCCCTCATCAGAACATTTTGCAAGAACATAAATTCACAATTGTTATTTTTTTTCTACGGGGAAGGCAGTGAATGTTTGTCGATGTAGTGCCGATCAAGCAGGCTGCTTTGTCCTGGACGATGGTCAAAGTTCTTGTGTGTCGTTGAAGCTGCACTCATCCAGGCAAATAGGAAGTATTCCATCACACTGCTGACTTGTGCCTTGCAGACAGTGGACAGGCTTTGAGAAACTAGCAGGTAAGTTATTCACTTCAGAATTCCTAGCCTCTGACCTGCTCTTATTACCATAGCATTTATGTGGCTAATTCAGTTCAGTTTTGCGTCAATGATAACCCCTAGGATGTTGACAAGAGCAATTCAGCAATGGCAATACTATTTATTGGCAAGGCAATGGTCAGATTCTCTGTTGATGGAGATGGTCATTACCTGGTACTGGTACAGCATGAATGTTACTTGCCTTTTGCCAGATTAAGCCTGGATATTTTCCAGGTGTTACTGCATTTGGGCATTGATTATATCATTATCTGTGAAGTCATGTATGGTGCTGAACATTGTGCAATCATCATGGAACATCGCCACTTCTGACCTTATGATGGAGGGAAGGTCATTGATGAAGCAGCTGAAAATGGTTGGGCCTAGGACACTACCTTGAGGAACTCCTGCAGAGATGTCCTGGAGCTGAGATGATTGACCTCCAACAACCACAACCATCTTCCTATATGTCAGGTATGACTCCAATCAGCAAGTTCCACCACCACCCCCACTCCCACCACCACCACCCCTCCCCCCAAACCTCAATTCCCATTGAATCCAGTTGTGCACAGGCTCCTTGATGCCACACTCGGTCAAATGTGGCCTTGGTGTCAAAAGCTGTAACTCTTACCTCACCTCTGGAATTCAGCTCTTCTGTCCACATTTGAGCCAAAAGTAATGAGGTCAGAAGCTGAGTGGCCCTGGTGGCGAGTGTCATTGAGCAGTTTATTGTTAAGCAAGTGTTGCTTGACAGTACTGTTGATAACACCTACATCACTTTACTGATGATCGAGACAGGCTGATGGGATAGGAATTGACTGAGATGGATCTTTCCTGCTTTTTATGTACAGGACATACCAGGGCAATTTTCCAAATTGTCAGGTAGATGCCAGTGTTGTAACTGTAATGGAACAGCTTGGCGAAGGGCATGGCAAGTTCTTGAGCACAAGTCTTTAGCAATATTACTTGAATGTTGTTGGGGCCACAACTTCTGCAGTATTGAGTGCTTTAGAATTTTTCTGATATAACACATTAACAAAAGACTGGCCTCTGTCATAATGGGGTCATCTGGAGGAGGCTGAGTAGTATCATCTACTGGCTGTAGATTGTTACTATACTTCAGCCCTTTTTTATTGCACTGATATGTTGGGCTTTCCCATCACTGAGGATGGGAGTATTTGTACAGCCTCCCTTCCATTGAGTTTTTTAATTGTCCATCACTATTCACATCTGGTTATGCCATTCTGGATTAGAGGAGAGTGCTTATTAATTGCTTGTTTGCAGGGAAATGTAAACATTCTTAAAAGAATACAAGAAGTTGAAGCCTTTTGTCTTGCACTTGTAAGAACCAAAAAACAAGAAGCAGACTAGGAAAAAGGAACACTGATCACATGCATTATCTTTTTTCACATCTGTTTCTTACATCCTAGTTCTGATGAGAGTAAGACTAAAACTTTCAACTTCTTGTCTCCTTTTAGAGTGCTGATGGGTTTGCAAATAGACTCTGATAGGTAGACGGGTTGCCATTGGAGAATGCACCATTAAAACTGATTGACAATTAAAATCAAGGCTCTGTGCAGATTTTAAATCAGGATTGATCGGAGAACTGCCCTGAGTAATGGATCAACAAATGGCTGTCACCTATTTTGTTGAGTTGAAACAGGAGCAGTGTACATCCATGTTCTTTCTGTCTGCAAAGAACAGGGCCCTCTGTACTAATGTATGTAGCTTCATTACATTACATGAAAGTGTGAGGATTTGCACTGACAACCAATTTAGGAAGTATCCTATTGTCCAACTGCAGAATCACTGGGTTGTAAGATTTGCAGCCACAGGCTACCTGAGTACGGTCAGCATCTTGCACGTGCAAACAGCCGAAGAGTGTGTTGTTCGACGCGATCCACCTGTTTTTGTGACTCATAGCCAACATACCTGGCATCACATTGGCACAGAAATTCATATACCACATTACTCATTCATATGAAAGGCCAAGAGCGACCATCATTGATGTTGCTGCTGCATAATAGCAGCACTAAACAGAAAGGCTCACCTGTCACTGAAACATTTCAGATACTTCAGATTTCTGGGTTAATCTGAGATCATTTTCAGGATGTAGCATGACTATCATAAGACATTCCATGATTTTGTACAATTTACTACAAGAAATTATCTGGATAATCATTACTCTGCAGATGGCTTTGATGTGCCCTATTTCAACATCAAGTTTGCACGGCTTGGGTTTATTTATGAGTTTGCCAAGAGATCACTTTCATAGCACATGGAACTATAGACAACACCTCTACCACTCAGAGTCAACTTGTCAACCAATCAGCTCTCTCTTTAAATACAGTATAAATGCCGGTTTCCCATTGAATTTGTATCCATGTGAAATGTCTTGTTAAGTGCAACTTAAAAGGCTTTGATAAACTATGTCCTTTTCAGCTGTAATCAAGTTCTGGGCTATGAAATAACTATTTACATTACACCTGTTTACCTATTTATCAGCATCTTGTCGAAATGTTTGTAATCAGCATTATTTTCTCACACCCATATTTAGCTGCATGGACAAGGTCAGAAATCACACGAGACACTAGGCAATACTCCAACAGGTTTATTTGAAAACACAAGCTTTCGGAACGTAGCTCCTTCGTCAGGTGAAGTGAGAAAGAAGCACACAGAATACAGCATTGGACTCAAAACCAAAACACAAATAGATTCTAAACAAGGCTTCATGCCTAAAATGTCATCTATTCTTTATACTGATGAAATCTTTACTGCTCTCAGGGCAGTGACTTGAAAGAAATTCAGGATTTACATTTACATATTAATCAATTAAAACCTTCTAACTGATTAAAGATTTGTCAGCTTCTTAGGTTTGTTTAACACATCCTCATCAGGTATGTGACCCTTTGATCTTTTACTTATAAATTCTGTGTTTTGTGTGCTTCTTTCTCACTTCACCTGACAAAGGGGCTACGAAAGATTGTGTTTTCAAATAAACCTATTGGACTATAACCTGGTGTTGTGTGATTTCTGACTTTGTCTACCCCAATCCAACACTGGCATCTCCACATCATGTCTACCTGGATGGATGTTGCTCAAACAACATACAAGAAGCCACCTTCAATATTCACAGCTACCACCACCACCAACACTTAATAGCAGCAGTGCTCACCATCCCATAAGATGTAGAAACTCAACAAGGCTCCTATGCCTGCACCTCCCAGAACACTGACCTCTACCATTAGAAGGCCAAGAGTAATGGGTATATGGGATCACAGACACCAGCAAGTTCCTCTCCAAGCTGCACTTTATCTCAAATTGGAACAATATCACCATTGCCAGTTCTGAGAAAGGATCATAGAATCTCTACAGTGTGGATGCAGGCCATTCAGCCTGTCGAGTCCAGACTAACCCTCCAAAGAGCATCCCACCCAGACTCACCCCTCTACCCTATCTCTGTAACCCTACATTTCCCATGGCTAACACACCCAGCCTGCACATCCCTGGACACTGGGAAATTTAGAATGGCCAATCCACCTAACCTACACATCTTTGGACTATGGGAGGAAACCAGAGCACCCGAAAGAAACTCACACAGACATGAGGAGAATGTGCAAACTCCATACAGTGGGTGGAATTGAACCCATGTCACTGGTACTGTGAGGCAGCAGTGCGAACAACTGAGCCACCATGTCATCCTCATCAGATCATCAGACTCGAAACATTAACCCGTTTTTCTCCCTTCAGATGTGGTCAGCCCTGAGTTTGTCCAGCAGTTTTTGGCTCATCACTCCTTCACTGTGACTAGGTCAAAATGCTGGAATTTCTTTTCTAACAGTACCTATGCCACGTGGATTGTAATGGTTCGAGAAGGTAACTGACCGTCACTTTCACAGTGGCAGTTCGGCAGGGACAGCAAAAATAAATGAATGATAAACATTAGCCAAGCCAGTAATGATCAGTTTCCAAGGATGAATAAGAAAACAAAGCTGATAGTACAACAACTTGTCAAATTTGAATCGTTTAATTAATCAACCTTTAATACAAATAGAAATATATATCTGATCATTGATTTGAGGGTAAGATTTACTCAGAGATGTGAGCTCCTCTCTGTGGGACATAACAGCTGATGTCTCAGTGCACAGATCTTCAGGCATATAGACAAGATGTCTCATGAGGTTGTGGAATCCAGAGTTCAGAATCTGCTTCCTTTTTCTTTCCCTAACTGCCATCGATCTGCCTCATCATTAAGATGTTGCTGTGACTCAATGTGCGATGCAGCTTTAAATGATCACCCTTTTAAAAGTATGGCAGCAAATTCCTGTCAGTCATTAATGTCAATGCTGCCATGCTTCAAGGAAAGTTTCACTGTGCCTTTGAAGTGGTTTCTTTGCCTTCCCCTGGAATGTTGGCCAAGTGAGTTGAGAAGACAGGACTTGCATGTGCTGACAGGGTAAAAATGATAAGGTATGTACTTGGAAAAAAAAGAGGAAGGAAATACAATCTATTGACTATTAAGTTCAATTCTATACATTGTACAGGATGATAGCTGCACTATTACAATCCCTCTGAAGACAGCTGGTTTTGAAAAGAGATTTGAATATCAAATGATTGACGCAATATTGAATGAATATTCATGTTTTAATAATTTTACTGCAACAAACCGAGATCAACAATCAGCTAAATATTACATAGTAAACAACAAGTACGCTAAATTATCGAAAAGATATGCCCTTAATATCCTAATGTCCAAAAATCCTACACAGTACATTCTCAGTAGCATTGCAGCCTATACAGAAGCCAGTCTGAAGTTCTTTTCAGCTTCACACAGGCTTGCTTCTCCCTGTTTCACTGCATCATAGTATCCAATGTCTATCAAAAGTCAACTTCCTCAGTATTCGGAGAATCGTCAAAGTGACTTCCAACAGCAAAGTGCACTCCAGTGACTCTTTCTCATGACCAGGATGTGAATCTTCTAGTGTCCTTACATTTGCACAGGTTCTATATCTTCAACCAGAGGAGTTGTTCCAATCTGCATTCTATGTGGTAGCTAACAGAGAAACCTTTTCCCACTACTATTCACAATTGCTTTTTCCCTATCTCTTTGAGATTCTCTGTCTCTCTAAATCCAGGATCTCAGTACGTTTGTATAAAGCCAGGAGAGTTAATTGGGGAAATCTGGTACTTGGTTTTCAGTGGAGCATAATCTAAATGAATGAATGATTTTATTTTCACATATATCTAGGAAGATACAGTGAAAGTGTTTTGCTCCTACAATCCAGCGCCATTTTGTGTAACAAAAAGAATAAAAAGAAATCACTTAAATCTGAGTTCATCTTCTGTTCAAATTGGGTCTCAAGCATGCCCCCAGGGCTTTTGCAAGGTCTCTGCAAGGTGTTCTGGGCCTCAAGGAGACCCCACTCCAGGAATAGCAACAGCGTCGTCAATGATCCGAGAGACCCCAGCTCCGCTGCTGCTGTTGCCTCGCCAACACCACCAAGAGTCCCCACTCCAGGCCTATCGCTGCCAGGAGTCCAAGCTCCAAGTACTGCCACCAAGAGTCCAGGCTCCGGGCCTACTGCTGCCAGGGTCCCAATCAATGTCTCCAATACTGCAGCCCCTGCCCCGCTGACACTGCTCTGGCCTCGAAGATGAAGAAAGAAAAGGAAAAGAAAAAAAGACAAAAAGGAGAGAGAGAAAAGGATGCTGCCTGCCTGGAGTGGATGGACTCAGGATCCCAACACTACCTACCCGCGCTGGTGCCACCATCTTGATCTGGGCCCATTCCCACAGTAACCAGGTCATATAGGTCTATTATTGAGAAGAACTAGTGCCTTCAAGTAAAACAGACAGTTTAAAACATAACCACCTTCTAAAACATTGCACATGTGCACTTGTAAGGAGATATTCACTGTTGTATTCTCATGTCATAAAAATGGTAAACCCAACAGGGAGTTCTTAGTGGTATCATGGTCAGTTATTATCTCAAAGCCACCAAAATAGATTAACTAAAAAAAAGAACTGCAGATGCTGGAAATCAGAAATAAAATAGAAATTGCTGGAAAGCTCAGCATGCCTATCAGCATCTTTGGAGAGGAAGCAGACTTAATGTTTTGTGTCCAGTGACTGGACAACAGGTTAACTGATTGTTTATCACATTGCTGTTTGTGGGACATTGCCTGACACAAATTAGATGTCATGATATCTGCCTTGAACCAGTGATTATATAAAATACTTAATAGGCTGTAAAGTGCTTTGGAACATCCTGAGCTCATCAAAATTGCTATACAAATGCAAGTCTTTCTTTTTTTTTACTACCTTTCAAGATAGTGGAGCCCACTATGGAAAGTTTTTTTTGCTGTCTGTCCTGTTTTGGTTGAATAGCACATCACTTAATGATTCCTTGCATTGAGTTGCAACTGCATTACACCTACTTCATATTTTATTTGGATCTTGCAAAAGCACCTGGAACAGGAATTACATTTCAGAACAGTTCACAGTCAAATATTCAATCAAACAAGACTTACTGAAGTAAATACTTGACAGATTCCAGTTACCTTATAAACTCATGTTTTCAAAGTTCAGGTTGTTGCTGGGTTTGGACATCCCTGTTTCAATTAATTGATCCTCCAAAACACAAATTTCTAAATTAATTTTACAAATGCCCAGCCAGCAACGCCTACACCTGTTGAAAAAATCTTTAAAACTGCTGCTCTTCTTTCTGCAAACAATAGTTCATTCAAGGGGAAGAAATAACGTCCTGATATTAACATGAGACTTTTAATCCAGCGACCCAGGTAACGTTCCAGTGACCCTGGTTCGAATCCTGCCATGACAGGTCGTAGAATTTGAGTTCAACAGCAATCCGAAATTAAGCGTCTAAAGATGATTTTAGGGAAAAACCCATCTGGTTCACTCATATCCTTCAGGGAAGGAAACTGCCATCCTTACCTAGTCTGCCCTATGTGTGACTCCAGACCCACTGTAATGTTGTCTAGTCTTCACTGCCCTCTGGGCAATTAGGCGGGGTGATAAATGCCAGGCTAGCTAGAGACACCAACATAGAAAATAGAACTGTACAGCACAGGAATGGGCCCTTCGGCCCACAATATTGTGCCGAACATGACACCAAATTAAACTAATCCCTTCTGCCTAGCCTTGACCCATATCCCTCCATCCCTTGCATATTCATGTGTTTATCTAAAAGCATCCTAAATGTCCTTATTGTAATTGCCTCTACAACCACCCCTGGCAGTGCACTGCACATGCTCGGAAAAATTCTAAAAATAAATTCAAAGGGTCAGTCAATGCTACAGGTTAGCATCATAATTCAGCAGCAAGTCTTAAAAATATTTGCAAACTTCTTTTAAAAAAATTTGTACGTAATTAACTACTTTGTAGTCTTTTTTTAAGAATTCACCCCTGGGATATGGGAGTCACAGCATTTAATGCTCATGCTGTGATATGCTGAGAAGGTGGTGATTCCTTTCAAGACACTGTCAGACGTGGTGAAAGTGTTCTGAGGTCGGTAGTGAGGGAGGCTGAAATCTTAACCTAGCCAAAAAGAAGATGATTGTGGTTATTGAATGTGAGTCATCTCAGCTCCAGGATATCTCCACAGGAGTTCCTCACAGGACTGTCCTAAACCCACCCATCTTCTGCTGTTTCATTAATGAGCGCCCTTCCATTGTGATCTCAGATAACCACCAGAATAACCACTGTTCTTCAGATAAGGAGGCCAAGCCTGCACACAATACTCCAGGTGTAGTCTTACCAAGGCCCTGTCCGATTGCAGCAAGGCAGCCCTGCCCCTGTATTCAAATCCTCTCACTATGAAGGCCAATGTACCATTTTCTTCTTCACTGCCTCTTGTACCTGCATACTTAGTTTTAGGGATCTGTGTACAAGGATACCTAGGTCTCATTGCACCTCACTCTATCCCAATCTATCACCATTCAGAGAATAATCTGCCTTCCTGTTTTTGCTACCAGATTACAAATTATGCTCATTTGTCCAAATTATAATGAAGTATCTCTGCATCCTCCTCACAGTTCACCCTCCCATGGAGCTTTGTGTGTCTGAAAACTTGGAAAAATTACATTTAATTCCCCCATGAAAATGATTAATTTGTGATTAGCTGAGGTCCATGCACTGATCCCTGTGGTACCGCACTAAGCACTGGCTGAACTCAGAAAAAGACCCATTTATTCCTACCCTTTGTTTCTTGTCTGCAACCAGTTCTGATGAAGAGTCATCGAGACTCGAAACGTTAGCTTGCTTTCTCTCCATGGATGCTGCCTGAATGACTGTGATCTCCAGCATTTGTTATTTTCAGTACAGATTTCAGCATCTGCAGTAATTTGCTCCTACGGTGGATAAGGGTAATGCTGTGGATATTGTATATCTGGACTTTCGGAAAACATTTCATCCAGGTGTCACATGGCAGGTTGGCTAGCAAATTAGAAATGTTTGGGAATGATGGGTCCTTCGCAGCACGGATTAGAAGTTGAGGGTAGGTATAGATGGACTTTTCTCAGATTGGATATGAGTTGAAAATGATGTTTCCCAGGGATCATTATTGAGACCCTTGCTTTTTTTTGATTTACATAAAATGATTTGGAGATGGGTGTTGAGGGCTAAATCGCTTAATGTGCAGATGATCTTAGGCTAGGGAGAGTAGTGAATTATGGTTGGTGTTGAGCGACTTCAGAAGACATTGACAATTTTCCAAATGGGCAGAAACCTGGCAGATAAGATTCAATTTAGAGAAATGTGAGGTATTGCAATTTGGTAGAAGAACTGCCCTGCAATAACTGAGGCACAACAGGCTCAATGGTGAAGTTTGAGGGGAGTACAAGAGCAGAGGGACCTTAGGGTTTAAGTGCATAATTCTCTGAAGGTGGCCAGGCAAGTTGAAGCAGTTATAGGCAGACTTATAGGAATCCTTAGGTTTATAAATAGAATCATAGGGTATAAAAGCAAAGAAGTGATGCTCCGCCTCTACAAATCATTGGTCTGACCACATTTGGAGTATTGTGTTGGGTTCTGGTTACCTTATTTAAAGAAGGATGTCAAAAGCCTGGAGAGAGTTCAAAGGAGATTAACCAGAAAGATACCATGAAAAAGAAGTTTTAAATGCAAAGAAAGATTCAAGAAATTGGGCTTTTTCTCCTTGGAGCAGAGAAAATTAAGAGGTGACTTTACTGTGGTGTTCAAAATTATGAATGATTTTAACAGGGTAACGAAGGATATTTTGTCTCCAGCAGTTGGTATGTCTGTAACTAGGAGTCATAATTTCAAGATTGTCAGTAAGAGAGCTAGGAATGAGATGAGGAGAAGCTCTTTACTCAGAGGGTTGTTAAAATGTCAAATGCTCTACCTGAGAAAATGGGGGAGGCAGATTCCATAGGAGGTTTGAAAAGTGAGCTGGATAGATATTTGAAAGCGATAAATTTAGACGGTTATGAAGATGAGGCTGGAGAATGGAAATAGGTGGGTAGCTGTTTCAGGAGCCAGTACAAATACGATAGATTGAATGACCTCCTTCTAAACAAAAGTTGTCAGATGACGTACTTCAATTTTTGAAATAACGAAGTAAATTTATATTGCCAGGAGTTACATGAGACAGCTACGGTTCATCAATAGAGATAGGTAATTCCAAAAACCAATGGGTCAGGTCAAAGCTGGTGGGTAAATAAACAACTAAAAGGCAGACAATTCTAAACAAATATTATCACCCCTCAATGACAGAGTAGCCCGGCACATCAGTGGAAAACAAGTATTTGCATCAACCTTCAGTCAGAAGTGACAAAGGCATTCCATGGCATTACTACAACTGAAACACCCACTTCAATGACCTGGGTTTACCAGTGACCAAAAACTGAACCAGGCTAATCATATAAATACTGTGGCTACAAGAATAGATCAGACAATCGGAATCCTGCAGTGGGTAACTCACCTCCTTTTCCCCCAAAGCCTGTCCACAATCCATGGGCACAAGTCAGGAGTGTGATTGAAAACTCACCATTTATCTGAATGAATATAGCTCCAGCAACAATCAAAAGTTAAACATCAAGCAGGACGTAGAGAGGAAGTGGTGGCATAGTAGTAATATAACTGGACTAGTAATGTAGAGTCCCAGGTTAGGAGCATGGATTGAAATCCCACCATGGAAGCCGGGATCCCTATTACTTGATGCTGGATCATCCCATTTAATTGATTGTAGCTGCTTAGCCTTTGGAAATTTTCCTAAATGGCTGCCATAATGTCAGCAGAAGATAGAATTTCTGAATAAACATGTAACTGGGATCTCTGCCACTTTTCAGACAGCTTTGGTAGCTGATCAGTTGAATCTCAGAGAAAATTCCACTGGTAGTAATTCAATCAAAAGCAGTGAAATATCATGATGTAGATAGGGTCTGCTGTTGAGAAACCTGGATGAAGTGCTAATGTCCATAATACAGGGCATCACCCAGGAGATAAGATGAAGTCAGTCAATCGGTAATGGTCACATGATAAAAAGTGTCAAGATAAGGCTGTCCACAGTCTGACAGCTCAAACTGGGTTCATATCTATAATTTGCAGGTGACAACAATATCCTTACATGGTGCAGTATCAGTAATAGGAGGCACAGAACACTATTGCACAACATTTCATATCTTACACACCTGGGCGTTTATGATTATAATGCTTCAGGTCACTCTGTAGCTAAAGTTGAACGCTTCTAATGTCAGAATGTTTGTTAAAAATGTTATCTGAATATTGCTCTCATGGTCTTCAGTCTCTAATTTTCTAATTTGTTCTCAGTTCTAATTTGGCATAACACATGTCTGTCCTCCAGTAATGGGAGAACAGGTACTCCTTCCAACTAAATATTGGGAAGAGTCAAGCCATTGTCTTTAGTCCCTGCTGTAGACTCCATTCTCCAAGCCCCAACACCATCCATGTCCCGGGCAACTGTCTAAGGTAGAACCAGATTGTTCACAATCTTGATATCATTTTTAGCACCTGAGGTATGGTGATCCTCAGTTTAACCACCACCACTTGTTTCTCTCTAATGACAGAACAGCCCTCTAGTCTGGGAAAACGATGGTGATGTTACCTTTATCATAGTTAGCCTTGAGATGAACATCCAACTCATTTCATCACTAAGACCATCTCCTTCCACCTCCGTAATAGCGCCTAACTCTGTTCTTACCACAGCTCATCTGTTTCCGAAAGTCTTCGTTTCATGCCTATGTCGTCTCAAACCTGGGCCTATACCCATTGAAATTTAGAAGAATACAAAGTGACCTTGTTAAAAGAACTAAGATTCTGAGGGGACTTGACACGGTGCAGACTGGAAAGATATTTCCTCTTGTGGGGGAGACTAGAACCAGTGGACGCAGTTTAAGAATAAGGGGTCTCACGTTTAAGATGCAGTTGAGGACAACAAATTTTTCCACTCAAAGGCTCAATAATTTTTGAAATTTTCTTCACCAGAATACAGAGGAAGCTGGATCATTGAATTTATTCAGGGCTAAATTGGATAAAGTTTTGATAAACAAGGGAGTCTAAGGATTGTGGGAGTTATACAGGAAAATGGAGTTAAGATCATAATCTGATTATCAGATTAGCAATGATCCTATTGAATGGTGGAGCTGGCTTTTGGGGACAAATGGCCTATTCCTGTTCCTAATACTGTATTTCCATGAAACTGGATATTCTAATGCTTTTCTGGCTAGCCTGCCATATTCTACTCTCATAAACTTAATTATTTCAATCTTCCACTACTCACATCTGATCACAAGCAAGTTTCATTCATTTTTCATTTCTGCGTGTGCTGACATTGGTATTTAGCTCAGAAACACCTCTAGTTTAGAAGCACCATCCCCATCCATTATTATAAACACCTCCATGTTCCTGTCCCTCTTTATCACTGTAAGCAGCTGTAGATCGCTGTAGATCAAGCCGCCAAGATCGCAACATTCCTCTAATTCTGGTCCATTGTACATCCCCTATTTCAAACAGACCATCTTGGCAGTAATGTCTTCAGCTATCTCTGCCTTAAACTCATAAAATTATTTCCTAAATGTCTTCATTTTTCTATCCATCTCTCTCTCTCTCACACACACACACATACACATACTCTCCTTTTTTAAAATGCTGAACATAATCTGCCTCTTCAACCTAGCTTTTAGTCATTTGTACTAATATCCCCTTATGTGGCTCAGTATCAGATTTGGTCTGATAACACACATGTGAAACACCTTAAAAACTTTCACGTTATTAAAAATGCTATATAAATGCAAGTTCTTGTTGCTAGTCATACACTCACAGTAAGTGTGAGATAAACCCGGGGTGTTACCCTATGCTCTTCTAAATACCAAAGAACCATGGAATGACAATTGGGTAATTTGGTGAAGAGTGGTTAATCCACTCCTTCAGATGTCAAATGTATTTCCCCTTCTCAGATGACATCAGGGAGCCATGGAAGTGTGACTGTATGAATATAAAAATGGGATAGTGGGATATATAAAGGTGAAAGAGGAGCTGTTAAACCCTGTTTTCAATGATACAGCATGTCTGTGTCCATTTGACAGCAATGTCTTGTATTACCAATTAAAGCTATAATATAAAACCTAAAGAGAAACAGACGGAAATTGTTCGCTCTAGACCAGAATAAAAAAATTCAGGAATATAGTAATATTAAAGGGTGCGCAAGATATGCAAATGTTACACTCTGGAGAAATTTTAACGAAGTGTCACGGAGCTGGTGTTTTCCCAAGAATGTTTTTATTTCATGTCAGTACAAATTATCATCATGTGCAAACTAATTGTAACCTTGTCAAATTTACAGACTGCACTAAAATAGGTGAGTAATCAAAGTAGTTAACGATTTACAGCAGAATTTACAACTGTTATGCAATTAGACGAATTTCAAAAGAAATCTATATTGATTAATACATCATACATTTTTTGAAGAAAAATGCCATGTAACTGGATAACGAAGGTTACAGCACATGAAGACTTATAAAAGAGCTAAGATGACAATGGACTTGTACTACCCAATGTTAAGAAACTATTTCTTTGCTAAACACTTAGAATGTTATGACAAAAAAGAACAATTTGGATTAATACAACAACTTTAATTTAGATAGATCCTCAAGGTACTTCAGAGAGGGACCCAGCAAAGTGCAGTATGTCAGGAATTGTGACTGGGGGTATAAACCTGCAGCCCCAGAGGTGCTGGTGGTGGACATCAAAATTAAGTTCTGGGTGGAAAGTTTAACATTCCTTTCCTGTTACCAATCAGGCCCTAGTGACTACTTAAGGTCCTATTCCACCTGGGTTGCAGTTATTACAGCCCCAGGCAGGACAAGAGAGATTCAGCCTCCCTGTTTGGTAAGCCAGTATATACAGAACGTCTATTGCCATGGGGTGGGGTCTCCCTCCATTTGCATTAATCTGTGCACGAGTGAGGGACTGAAAATTGGAGAGTGGTCAGCCACGAAAATGCACAACCTATCAATACATCCACCGATACTGAACCAATTGCACACACATTCTGCAAATTTCTCAATGTATCATGAGGATGGATACTGAAAAAGCTGAAAAGATCAACTTTGAGGTGTTTAAAGATGAGGGAAAAGAAAAAAGTAAGAATTAAGGGAAATATTTAGGATATTTTTCAATTAACACAAACAGCAAAAAGTTGAAGAGATCGCATGGCATGCCTGCCCTCCCTCTTCATTGAAGACAGTAACAGCAGGCTCAGTTAAAATTAACCTATATGTTATAGAAGATGAAATAGCAGAGAGAAGTGACCACAAAGAATAAGTAGTGATAGAAGACTTGGGACAGCATGATAGCCAATGTCCACACAAAGCTAAATTAGTTCAGCACAAACTTGCAGTGGTCTGGCGATGGCCTAGGGGTATTATCTCTGGACTTTTAATCAAGAGACCCAGATAACATTCTGGCGACCTGGGTTTGACTCCCGTCACAGCAGATGGTGGAATTTGACTTCAATAAAATATCTAGAATTAAGAATCTAATGATGACCATGAGTCCATTGTTGATTGTTGGAAAAACCCATCTGGTTCACTGATGTCCTTTAGGGAAGGAAACTGCCATCCTTACCTGGTGTGGCCTATGTGTGACTCCAAACCCACAGCACTGTGGTTGACTCTTAACCCCACCTCTGGGCAATAAATGCCACCTAGCCAGCAATGCCTCACCCTGTTAATAAATAAAGTAATAAAAAATAACATTGGCTGTCACAGAGTAAAACTGATGTTGAGCCACACTAGAGAAGTTGCAGAGAGTAACAGCAACCCCAACATAAAGCAGATGAAGTGCTACCGGGAAAGATTTGAGTTGCCCGAGTCAATTTTAATTCTTTCAGTATATAGGAAGGGATTGCAAACCACAAGCTTACACTTGTTTCTGTTTTCCCTGAGGGTCTTCGTGCTTCAGGTAGAAGTTTAACTCCATATGGTAATTTTTATCCAACAACGGACACAGTGTGCACTATGCATATCTGATCCATTGTACAAGATTGATCAATCCAGCTTTAAATGTTTCCTTTTGAATTTTAAAACATTGTTGTTAGGCTATCCCTTGCCCTCCCCCACATCAGCACACACCTGCCTCACCAACTGGTAGTAACGTTTTCAGCTAAGCTTCATTTGGGAGCGGCTTTAATTAATTATACCACGCGAACTAACTCCTCACTGCCACATACGCCTCCCAAAAAAACTTCCAAGCTGCCTGTGAATTTCAAAAAAATGCTACATCCACCACCACCTACCTTAAATTAAAATTGACTGGGATTAATTTACCTAACTTAAAATGGTTCAGTACTCTTGATAGATTCAGAAATATGAGGGAAAATGTGCTATAAGGGTTTAAATTTTACTTTGTGACATGCTAATTTGACACATAACTCATCAATGCAGGACAGTGTCATATGATTTTTTTGTCTCCTGTAGCCTTGTGGCAAGGTGAAGCCATAGTTAACTGCATTGTGAACAACATTAGTGTTTTTCTTATCTCAGCAAGCCTTATTAAACAGCAGGAGACTAATAATATTATAGACAGAACTTCAACATAATCTATTCTGAGGGACAAATTTATTTGAGATGCTTCAACAAGTTCCACTCAGATAATGCCAACTTTCCTAGGAGCAGAGTACGTCGCAGTCGACATGTCCAATGTGGTGTTCTTCTTTGTCTCATTGTAGTGACACTGTGCAAACTAATGGTGATCCATAAATGTTATAAATAAAGTGAGATCAAAATATTACTTCAAAGTAGTCCAGGGATGTTCAGGAATTCAGACATATCCATGAACATACAAACAAACGCCCAAGCCTGCTCCATTAATGAAATGAAAAGCAAATGAAAGGTTAAGTTAATGTAATGAAAAGTAAATCAGAAGAAATTGAGCACTCACTGCCGGGGGGTCCTTGTGCCTATTTTAGAAAGTAAGCTCCCCCAATGTATATTAGAGTCTGCAATGGTGTGTGCCATGACTGCTGCATGCATCTAAACAAACCTCCTGACTGTACATTAATGCAGCCAACCAACACTGAACCACAATTCCCTATATAACAAGGTGTAGAGCTGGATGAACACAGCAGGCCAAGCAGCATCAGAGGAGCAGGAAAGCTGCTGATGTTTCGGGTCTAGACCCTGCTTGGCCTGCTGTGTTCATCCAACTCTACACCTTGTTATATCAGATTCTCCAGCATCGGCAGTTCCTACTATCTTTCCCACCACAACTCCCTCCTTTTGTTTGCCTCAACCCACATTCCCTGAAATTCAATGCGGACTTGAAAAAAAATGGTGGACTGAGAGTAGCGTGGATCTTGCAGCTGCTCTTGGGATTGCAGGCTTACTTTAGAGCTCTTGGAGATGTTACAGTTCAGAAGTATAAGATTTTTATTTTGATTCATTTTAGGTTCTTTTATGAATACGTGAATAAGGAATGTTTCGAAAGTTATTGGGCAAGTGCAGGCAGGTGGGACTAGTTCAGTTTGGGATTTTGATCGGCATGGACAGGTTGGACTGAAGGGTCTGTTTCCGTGCCGTATGACTTTATGCCTTGCTCAGCATCTGAGATTGAGGAATGGGAAAGGGTGCAATATGGGCTGAAATGCACTGAGTTTGTCCCAGTTAAGTGTGAGAATGAACTTAGCACAGTCTTTGGGATGTTCTTCATTGGCATTCAAACCTATTAAACTTAGGACCTAGTCTCTCTAAAGGATAATAAGCATTTGAAATTTGAAAAGTGAAGCAGTTGGACTGTTTGGCTGAGTGAAAGGGATCCTCTTCAATGGACCAAATGATCTTTTCTGATTTTCCTATATCATACGGCTGATAAAGCAACATTTACAAGGTTATCAATACCTTCATCCCATTGTACCAACTACTTATATCCAGCCATAAGGAAACATGAAGCACTGTTGCTGACTTGCAGAAATAATGTACATCTCCACCTGCCACTCCACCTGCCAACATATGGTTTTCCAACTCTCTCAAATCTTGCCCTTCTTCAATTCATTCCACATTCCATATTTCTGACTTTTTTTTAACAGTGTGCACGTAGATAAGCATCTCAGTATTTTGTGAAGTTGTATTTCTTTTTAGTTTTTGGGGAAAAAAATCTTGATAGCTTGTCTTAAATGGTGTATCTGAGCATCAGAAGATTGACAGTTCCCATCTCAATCCCACATGACACACTCTAGTCCACAGTTATTGTCATTCAGCAATGGGCAGTCTTTCTGACTCTCAACTTTTTAATAGCAGCACTGGGCCATACCTCACCAGGGAATCAGCATTTGAGAAGGAAAATATTCCTATCTGAATTTTACAAGATGATACCCAATACTTGAATGCACAGATTACCTTCAGATGATGCCCAATATTTGAATGCACAGATTACCTTCAAAAAAAGAGCAGGGCATGGAACAAGAGGCAGAGAGAAAAATAAAACAACTTTTATATTTGACTCCTTCCCCTTCTGCCCAGCTTTCTCAGTCAGTTGCAAATTAGGAAGTCAGTTTTTCAGAGGCTTGCCTGTCCTTTGAGGTGACCTCGATGCTGACCTTGAAGCCATAGAGACCATTCAAAGATAAACAACATCAAATGTAGGCAACACTGATCAACCCAAGATATTTTATGCACTTTGAACTCTAAGGGAATGATGGTTGTCATTAACGAACCACAACCTGATCAACTGATCAACCCAAGATATTTTATGCACTTTGAACTCTAAGGGAATGATGGTTGTCATTAACGAACCACACTATGTATTTCATCACACCAGGCAAGTTCAAAATTTTAACTTGTATAGAGACAGCTGAAAGCTTCATGCATCCTCAGCCCCATTCCCAACACCCATGCCCCATTTACAGGAGTTTAAGAACAAATGAAATAACGATCATTGTTATGCATTAATAAGCAGAATAGGATATGGTTAAACAAAAGTTTAAAGAAACTTAAAATATGCATATTGAAGGTAGTAGCGGAATTAATCTCAAAGTTGTGTATAGCTATTAGAAGGGCAGCAATTAGAACATAAAGTAATTAAAATGTCTAAGTATCATTCATCTTGCATGAATGAATTCAGCAGGGAAGGTAGCAACAGTCAGTAGGTAACTATGAATTTGACCCAATTATAAGACTGAAGGGGTACACACTGGACAGAGCTTGGATATTATTCCCGTCTCTGGTTGAGGGGCTTGGAGATCAATTAGAACCCTGACCATCCACCCACCCACAGCCTCATACAGCCATTTCTGCTCAGTTACTGAGCTCAACCTAAACTGGGGAATAAAAGCTACGGTTTATAATCAGGAAATATCTACTTCAGCTTAATTAGCACAAATGTAAAAAGTACGCTTGCTATTTTTGTTTATGGTTTAATATATAATGCTTGCTAAAAGAAGAAGCCTCTATTAAAACAACTGAGAAAGAAACTCCAAGACCTTAACAGACTTTGCTTTCACTAAATGACACGTGCAATCCTTCTTTACCAGTTAATGTAAGATCATTGCAATGCTTGATAGAAAACTCCAAAGGTTGAACTTGATGAACTTTTTCTCTTGCTTACACAAACATCATATATTCCAATTTCAATCGTAAACCCAATGTACTCGTGTCATACAGCTTGCAATTAAACTAAGAAAATCAGATGGAGACTTTTTTTCAGTCAGTCTATTCAGATATGCTAATGACACAAGTCTACAGCAGGTGCAACTTGAACCCAGACCATGTTCAGAGGAAGGGACCCTACCACAGCACCACAAGAGGCCTAAGAAATGTCATTTGTCTCTAAAACATGTCACTGCAATGCTATGCACAGTGATTTATTGTTTTCATTTCTTTCCCATTCTGTCATTTCAGCATCAGGGAACATGTATTTAAGGTGAGGGGGGGAGTAACTTCAAAGGAAATGTGAGGGACAAGATTTTTACACAGACAGTGGTAGGAGTCTGGAATGTGCTGCCAGGGGCGGTGGTGGAGGCAGATACAATAGGGGTGTCTAAGGGACTTTGAGATAAGCATATTAAAATGCAAGGAGTGGAGAGATATGGACCAATGGCAGGTAGAAGGGATTATTTTGATTTGACATCATATTTGGCACAACATTGTGGGCCATGTTCCTGTGCTGTACAGTTCTATGTTTATCATTTCCTCCTCTCCTCCTTATGTGTGCCCTCTTGTGCCTTAGGCATGTTGCTATCACTCATGTTCAAGTCATGAAAGTGTTTGCAAGCTATTTGACCATGTGCGGCCATAACCAAGCTCAATCTGTCCCAATCCAGAAGGAGTTTCTAGAAAAGCACTGAAAAGCAACCTGGAACAAATACTGAAGTCAATTGTTGAGCAATTACCACTATCCTGCCTAAAATTGGCTCACTCAATACCAGTCAGGAATTGAATTATGCTCTTCCTTATGAGCCTTTTCATTAAACAAGCAGTCGTCTTTGTTGCTAGAAAATATGAACATGTGAATATTAGGGAAGGAAAGAATCAGCTTCCACTACAATTTCTCCAACTTTCCACACTGCACAGAACCATCCTTCTGGCCGCGTTTCCACCTCCCCCAACTTATTCCACCCTTGTCCCCACTCCAGGGTAAAATGGCATTTTCAGTACTCCAAGTCTTTCACCTACGGAACAAAGAAATGCCTTTTGGTTGTGGTTTAAGATTTGCTGGTGCATGGGCAACATGAGGGAGATGATACAAAATGTTGGAGAAACTCAGCAGGTCTAGCATGCAACTATGGAGATAAGTGAAATTCCAAAGAAGAGGGCTCTCTCTATAGATGGTGCCAGAGCCACTGAGTTTTGCCAGCATTTTCTGTGGGGGTTATTTTCAGATTTCCATCACCTGTAGTATTTTGATGGCAAATGGTGATTGTTTGGTTCTCATTCTTTCATTGCCAAGGTTAACAGAAAGCCTTGACCACAACCTGTGCTGTGCTTACTGGGCCTTTTCCATGGGTTGGGATGGTTTACAAGAGGAGTGATATAAATTTTGGATCTGTGACTAATGCTGCTATCTGTCAGTCTGCTTGCAGCAATAAAATATGGTGGACAGCTGCTGGTCCATTGTCACCTTGTGTTGCACCAAATCACAAGTTAATTATGAGTGGCAAAAGCTATTTGACCCTAATACATTCCACTGTTTCTAAAATAAGTCTAGGAATTTTTACCTCCATTACTTAGAAGCCCATTCCACAGAAGAATTTACTCCTCTTCCACACAACCAGCACTGACAGAACAGTCTCCTATGTCAGTACAGTCACTGAAGTTGGAGAAGCATCAATAGCAATAATAGTGATGTGAGTTATCACAGTGCAAATTTAATTATTGCCGTTGATACAATAACATTCTTCCCTTGCATTTTCAGATCCCGTGCTCTTTAAACTTCCCTGCAATCTCCAACCTAAGAGGAAGAGTTGCCGGTTTTGCTACACTTTTCGTCAGCTTCTGGATGTGGCACATCATCATCTCTCCTGCCAGCTAACATTTGCAACATTTGTAAGGTGCATGAACACCCATTCGTCATGCTTTGCCTTGGAAACACACATCAACCTGTGCAGGACGAGTGCAATATTTAACATTCACTGCACCTAGACAGGAAAAGCAAGTAACCTCAGCAAATTCTTTTTCCAAATGAGCCCAGAGGTAACATTCCTTAAAGTTTATTATCCGTCATCTTAATCTTGTGTCTACCCAGATTATAAACCGATTTGACATGCACAACCTTAGCACAGTTTAATACCACAATCATTAACTTTTATAACTGATAATTATATGGCTGTAAAATATTGTTTGTTGCCAATAAATCCAGGTAAATGAACAAGCCATAAAGATAAACTAGATTTGAAATTTTTCTTAAAGGAGCACCAACATCAGGAGTTACAAAGTTCCAGTGTTTATTTGAGAAATGAGGTGTCTGCTCAGGGTACTGAAAGTCATGATGAGAATCTATTGTCTGATCTGACTCTCAGCTCTCACTTCTAACCTCCTCTGTCTCTATTTTTGTCAATACTATTTCAGCTATTTATTTTCTAGATGTTGCTGTCTTGTTTCTGATGAATTTTTTCAAATCAATTGCTTTATATACTCGCCCATCCTTTTTCAATTGAGCTACAGCTCAGGGCACAACTCTTGCCTCAGAGTCATAACGGTGTGCAGTTCAAATCCCAATCCAAAGATTTTAAGAACACAAAATCTCTGTTGGCAACAAAGCGCAGTGCTGAAGGAGTGGTGAGCTGAAAGAGAATAAAAACTGAAAGAACTACGGATGCTGTAAATCAGGAACAAAAACAGAAGTTGCTGGAAAAGCTCAGCAGGTCTGGCAGCATCTGTGAAGAAAAAGTCAGAGTTAACGTTTTGGGTCCAGTGACTCTTCTTCAGAACTGATGGCTGGGAAAACTAGTTTTCCCAGGTGCTATATAAATACTTGTTTTCTTCTTTCATTAGCCAATAAAATCTGCAAGCCTCAAAGTGAAGGGACCAGCCTTTAGAACTGAGATGAGGAGGAATTTCACACAGAGTGGTGACTCTGTGGAACTCATTGCCATAGAGAGCTATGGAGGCTAAGTCATTGAGTTAGTTAAGACAGAGATAAATAGTTTCTTGATTACTGCTGGGATCGAAGCTTATGGTGAGAAAGCAGGAGAATGAGGTTGAGAACATAGCAGCCATGATCGAGTGATGGAGCAGACTTGTTGGGCTGAATGGCCTAATTCTGCTCCTATATTGTATGGTCTTATATGTGTACTGCTGCTTCTTGTTCAATCCTGCAAACTGTAATAAAGGATATACATCCAAAGTGTAAAATGAGTACCTACTTCCAACCAGTTACACAACAGTTAATTTTCAATGTCATTGCTGATGGACACAAATAAATGTAACTGTTGTTGCTTATCTTCATTTTTTCTTTTCTTTGTACTGTCTGTTTGTTTTCCACATGGACACTTTTTGTTTTCTATCACTTTCTCTGAATATCTGTGATGCTCTGTCTATTTTTTGCATTCCTTCCTTTCCTATCACTTAGTTTATCTATTTCATTTGTTCTGCCAGATGTCAGTAATGGCTCAATAGGTAGCAATTCTGCTTCTGAGTCAAAAAAGCTTTGGCTTCAAATTATTCTTTTGGGCTTGAATACAGAAACGAAACTGGAACTTCCATGTAGTACTGAGTAAGTGCTGCACAGTTGGAGGTCCCCTCGTTCAGGTGAAGTGTTAAACCAACATGCTATCCGTCTCCATTTGGAAGAAAGGAGGGGAGCTCTCTCTGGTATTCCAGAAAATATTTATCTCTCTTTCCACATGAAGAAAATCTAGTCATTATCCCACTGCTGTTTAATGTGGAAATTTATCTTGCCCAGATTGGCTGCAGCATTTCCTACAAGAGTGATTATTGTTCAAGAGTATTTCATTGGCTATAAAATGCCTTGGTGTGCACAGTGGTCATGGAAAAGTCCCTTTTTTTAATGTAAGTGTTTCTTTTATATTTGTCATAAAACTGAACTGGTTAAGTCTGCCTGACGTGGCTCGCATGATCGACTCACTATCAGTTATAAAAACCGTCATTCAAGCAGAGCAGCGGTAGATAGCTTTCTGTTTTGCAAGGGGTTGAAAGATTATCAGTGACGGGCCGGAATGTGGATTTGATGTTACAACCACATCAGTCATGATCTTACTGAATGGCCAAGTAGACTTATAGACTCGTGGACATTTGCAGCACAGAAGGAGCCATTTGACTCTGCACCGATCACCAAATCTACACTGATCCCATTTTCTAGCTTGGCCCAAAGCCCTAGAGATGATGGCATCACAAGTGGATATCTAAATATTACTTAAGTGTTATGAGAGTTTCTAACTAAAACACCCTTTCAGAGAGACTGTCACCAACTTCTGGAGGAAATGTGTCTTCTCAATGTTCCTCTTATCCTGCTATATCTTAGTTTAAATCGATACCCTCTAGATATTGATAGGAAAGGAAGGAACGCAAAAAATAGACACAGCATCACAGATATTCAGAGAAAGTGATAGAAAACAAAAAGTGTCCGTGTGGAAAAAGTCCTCTATCCGCCCTATCCATTCCCATCATAATCTTACACATCTCTACCAGGTCCTCTTCTAGGAAGGATGGGAAAGACAGTTGGGAAGGCACAATCAGCACAGTTTAAAAAAAGGAATAAAACAGTCTCCTTATTCGCAGACTTCCTTGCATGCACTTTGCCAATACCATCTTGCGAGCGGAGGATGGTTTTGGTTTTCGGAGTAATGGAGGAGCAAGTAGCCAAGAACAAAGTTAATAAGGTCTGTTGAGCCATTAGCTTATGGAAGAGAAAGTGATTGGAGGTTCATGGCTGTATACTTTTTGTTTATTTTAATTTTTTTTCACATTTAGCTATTTAGATTTCACTAGATGTTAATTTTGTAAAGGACGTTATTTAGGACTATTCAGTTAGATGGGTGAGGTTCTGTAATTGTGGTGATGTGTTACAGTTCTTTTGGTTAAATATGATTGGCCACTTCTGAGATGTATAAGCATTGGTCTGGGATCGGATTGGCTTCGGGGGAGCTGACCGACTGAGGTAATGTTGTCCTTGGGATTTGATTGGTTAAACAAACAGGAATCTGATTGCAGGAGAAAGACTCTAAGACTAAAGATGCACAACATTTAACATTGGAAGGTGATAATATTTTTCAGAGCACACCTTATCTTTTGGTCCTGTAATTGTTGATTGAAAATCTGTGAAATCTCAGAATCATTTGCAAGGGCTGATTTGCAATTTCCTGACTTTTGTCTGCACCTGATAAGTCCCCTACATCACTAGTTTAGATTCGGAAAATCAATCCTCTTAACTCAATTTTTTTCACATTAATAAGCCTAATGACTAAATGCAGCACCCTCATATACCCAGGTTGAGATTAACTCAGTACAGGTGTGGTATCTAACCGTGGAGCATGCTGATCAGGATCAATTAGTTTCAAACTAGCTGATGCATTTACCCACTATGCCACCGCTGCCACAATTTATCCTTCCATATCAATTCTGGAAACAACTGAAAAATGACAAAGCTGGAAATTTAAACAGTTCTTTGCATGCTTTTGTACTGATAATATAAAATGTATATTAATATAGCACCTTTAAAATAATAAATGTGCTGCACAGGCACATAATAAAGCAAAATATGACATTGAAGGGCATATGTTCACAATAGAGTTGATGGGTAAAAGTTTGATGAAAGGAGTAGATTTTAAGGAAGGTCTTAAACAAGGAAGGAGAGTTAAAGGGGGAATTCCAGAGATTGGGGCCTAGGTAGCTGAAGGCATAACCACCAATCATGGAAGAATTAAAATCCGGGATATTCAAGAGGCGAGAATTACAGGAGCACAGGAGGATACAGGGTTGGGAGAGGTTACAGAGATAGGGAGGAGAGAGGCCATGGAGGAGTTGAAAACAAGGATGAGAATTTTAAAATAGAGACATTGCTTAACTTCACCAGTGTTACAAAACTCAAGCAGATTTCTCCAATTCGTTACACCTCCAGATGAGTTACCCCAGATCATTATGCCCCGGGTGAGGACGGATAAACTGGTTCCTGGTCTGTATTCAACCATTCCCTCAGTTATTTGCAATAAACTTAATTCAAACAGCATGCCTTTCCTTGACAGTACCTTTCTCCCAGACCCCAAGTGAATTTATGTTTTTGAAGAAGCCAATTTATTCTTGAGTTAACACAAAGTGATTAGTTACTAAACATGAGAAGAGATAACAATGCAAAACACATACGCACAGATTAGAATAAGGTGTAGCATAGATTAGAAAGAAGAAGTAAAAAGTAAAAGATTTTTTAAAATATACGGATTGGCCTTTGAGTCGTCCATGATGGGTAGATGGTCAAATAGATGGCTATTCAAGTTGATGTTATCAGTTGTTGATGTTGGTAGTTGAACAGACAATTTTGGCTGTATAGGTTCATTGAAATTCTTTGCGCTGGTTCTTTTTAACAGTGGCTAACTGGCAGCACTCAGAATGAGAAATATTCTTTTCCTTTGCTTTTACCTGTAGTGCAGGGGTGTTTAATGGCTGTTCTCAAAATTATAGCCTTCACTGCACATTAATCCATATACAAGGTGCTCGGCTAGTTGAAGCTCACTTTGAAATCTATCTTTCATATATTTCCAGAAGGGTAAAACACAAACATGTCTGCAGCTGGTCTTCTACTGAGAATAGTTTGAACATTCAGCCTCTCATTATCTTTCTTCTTTAAGTCTTTCTGATAGGACATTCTTGGGTTTTCAATTTGCCACAATTGAATTACATTTCCTTGGTAATTACTATGTGCAGGATTTAAACGCAGCAGATTTCCTGAGACTGCACATACATTGCATAGTTCACATACCCCAGATTTCTCATCACTGAATTGCTGTGAGGAAAATTCCCATTGAGACAATTCATAATGAGAAAACATAAAGCAGCAGAACATGTCTTCGCATAGCCCTGCTGCATCCAACTGCCTATTTAAAATCATTGTTGAGTATTTGCATACAGGTTTAAAGTTGGATAATGTCTTTTGTGAATGCAAAACAATCAAAGTCCTGTTTAAATGTAGCAAATATCAAAGGCAAATAAGCACATTCAATGCGACTAGAAAATTGTCAATGTGTGCCTGAGATCTTTTGATACTTGCTGGCAGCAGATGAACTTATTTATTAAAGAGGAAGTTATTGAGGATGCTACAGGGCAGCATGAGAACAAATTGAACTGTTAACTGTTCATAACAAAATCATCAATCCATTTTGTAAATAAACACCAATTATTATTACAAATATGGAATTACTTCCCTGCTGTGCCAGGAAAGTAGTTTTGAAATAGAAGCTTTTGCACTCTTTTGGAATGACAGAATAATCTTCTAACTACACTGAGAATACACTGCCAGTCCAATAAAATGTTCTGAACAACATTACGGGCATCACAGTTTCCATTACTGATTACGACTTGCTTTTCTGGTCTTTCCATGCATTGTGGGTCCCTAAGACCATAAGACATAGGAGCAGATGTAGGCCATTTAGCCCATCAAGTCTGTACTATCATTCAATGAGTTCATGCTGATGTTCCTCAGCTCCACTTTTCTGCCTTCTTCCCATAACCCTTGATTCCCTTACTGATTACAAACCTGTCTACCTCAGCGTTGAATATACTTAACGACACAGCCTCAGCAGCCCTCTGTAATAAATAATTATACAGATTCACTGCCCTCTGACAAATGAAATTCTTCCTCATCACTGTCTTAAATAGGCGATCCTTATTCTGAAATCGTGCCCTCTGGTCACGGACACTCTCACAAGGGGAAACAACCTTTCCACAATTTTCCTGTCAAGTCCACTAAGAATTTTGTATGACCCAGTAGGGTTACATTTCAAGAGACAACAAGGTGCAGGGCTGGATGAACACAGCAGGCCAAGCAGCATCATAGGAGCAGAGAGGCTGACGTTTCGGGTACTCAGCTTTATTGGACACCCAATTCTACTCAGGGTTACATTTCATTCTTCTAAGCTCCAATGAGCACAGACCCAAACTACACAACCTCCACTCATAAGACAGTCCTTCCACACATGGGATCAGTCTAGTGAAGATCCTCTGGACTGCCTCCAGTGTCAGTATATCATTCCTGAAGGGCCCAAAACTGTTCACAGTATTCCAGCTGTGGTCCAACTTGTGCCTCGTACTGTTTTAGCAAAACCTCCTTGTTTTTATACTTCATTCCCTTTAAAATAAAGTCCTATACTTCCTTTGCCATCCCTATTACCTGCTGAACTTGGATTCTAGTTTTCTGTGATCCATGGGTGAGGACTCCCAATTCTTTCTATGCTATAATTCTTTTACTGTCTTTCTCCATTTAATCCATATTCAGCTCCGTTATTCTTCCTACCAAAGTACATAACCTTTGAAAATCAATTTATATCACACATCTGCTGCTTCCCCTTAATCTATCCTGCTTGATATCTCCTCAAAGAATTGCAGTAAGTTTGTCACATAATGTCCCCTTCATGAAGCCATCCGGACCCTACTTGATCATACTGTGTATTTCTAAATGTTCCATTATATGTTTTATAATAGACTCTAACATTTTCCCAATAACAGATGATAAGCTACCTGGCCTTTAGTTATCTGTTTTGGTCTCCTTCACTTTTTAAATAAAGGTGTTACATTGGCAATTTTCCAACCCTCTGAGACTTTTCCAGAATCTAAGGATTCCTGGAAGAATACTACCTGTGCATCCAACATCTTTGTAGCTACTTCCTTTAATTTGCTTGGACTTATCCCAGTGGTTCAAGAGACTTATCAGTTTTTAGCCACATTAGTAACCCTAGCAGTGTTTCTCCAGTGATATTTATTGTATTTACTTCCCCTCTTCCTTTTGCCCTTCGAATATTTAGTAATTTTGGAAGGCTATTAGTGTCCCATTCTACAAAGAATGATGCAAAGTATTTATTTAACTCCTTTGCCATTTCCTGGTTCCCCATTATTATTTCCCCAGACACATTTTCTAAGGCATACATATGTTCTCTTTGGCTTCTCTTTCTTTGTTTTTTTTCAGTCTTTGAATACATGTGGAAGCCTAGACATCCAAACCCAAACATGGGATAAGATTATGGAAAGACCCAATGCTTGAATTCAGAAGTTTGTTTTACCAAGCATTAAGTTTTGTTAAAAATCTTAATAACTCATGAATCTACACTATCTGTCCATGAAGAGGAAATCAATATAAAACCTCACTTAAAAAATTAGGTTTTCTTTGTGTGCAGTTGACACTTGGAATTTTCTGAATAGCCAGCTCTAAACTGGATTGGTAATGATTACAGTTAAAAATGATTGGAGTAAAGGAAAGTGTACTATCGAAAAGAAAGAGAAACAAAAAGATATGATCGGAGTTGTGAGGTAAACTCTTTTCCATTCCATGAGTGGGGCCAAGAGTAATCAGTTGGCAAGAACACTTGTTGGAAACACCTCAGTTGCTGTTCTTCTCACAGTGGGACTGTAACTTGATACAGAACCCAACATCTTGAGAACCAAGTGACAGACTGAATGGGTCCACACCGCCCAGAGTCCCCTAAAGAAAATGGGCCACTCTTAAACCTTGTATCATTGTTTGTCGCACAAAAAACAGCACGGCTGCCTTCATAAGGATTAAAGGGTTAATGCTGAAATGCAGAATGCCCTCACAGTACTCAAGTTACACTGGCCACCGCAGAATATCAAACCTAAGTGCCACTACAGCCCGAGCAGCCTTTGTCCAAACAGGTGTCAACTTTCCCTTAAAAGCGTCTTCCTTTAAAAAGACACAGTTATCAGGTGACTCAGAACAGGGGCCCAACCCCTTCCATTAGGCATGCTCAGTGACCTGCATGAATGTCAAACAATAGCCAGATGTCACTGATAGTTAAACCGGTGACTGGTTTAATTCCAGCAGCCCCAACGGCTGGGATCACAATGCTACTCAGCAGTCACAAAACTGGCAAAATGCTGATGCCTTCAAAAAAGAAAGAACTGAGTAGAATAGTGCAAAGGGCTATCAGCAAGCCAGCACATTACATACTGGATAAGTGACTGACAACAGTATAGAGGTTTTGCAAAAAACCACACCATTAAAACATAAACTGTCCAAGGTCATTTCTCCCCAGTGCTGACTCAATCTGTTCAGTGGAGCAATGCAAAGATAAAATTATTATGCTGAACCAAGGCTGGCAATTGTACTGAAATGATCTCTACAGATTTAATTTAAATTCTCCCCAGCACAGTAGGCACAAGCTGCCAGTTTTACTCGTCACCAGAAGTGATCAGATCATCTTTATTGTCTTGTTATTAAGTTTTTCAAAGGCTGAAATATTATCAAGGACTTAAGATTCGCAAAGTGAGCCAGTTCAAGAATGGGGGTCAGCAGGCCAACAAAATATAAGAAATTCAAGGAGATTTGCTTTATAATATCCTGCCTAAGGGGTCCTAAAAATTTGTGCCTTAAAAACAAGTTGTTGTTATTGTCGCCTCTGAGACAGAAGCTTCCGGTTCATATTCTACTCCAGGACTTAACAGCCAAAAAAATGTGCTTATGAAGTACACCTTCTTGTACGTTAATTACAAGGAGTTATTGTCATTATTGCTTCTTGTAATAATTACAAGGAGTTTAATTATTGATCTACAAATCATTCCAACATATGTCAATGGTAGGTGGCAAGATTGGGAGAGGTCCTGGTCAGCAAAATGATAGAAAGACAGTTACAGCTTTTACCTCTGGACTGCAACAAGCACGTAAAGTGCCCATTGTCACAAGAACTCAGACTAATAACCCTGAGATCTATATAATAATCTACAGAGTGAACACTGGGGCACAGGTTTTGAATTCAGTTTTTACTCATCAGCATAATCATAATAGACCAACTGGTTCGCATAGGTCTGTTAGGGCAAGAACACAACCCATTCTGCCCTCATTTGATTCCAGTTCCACGTCAACATAAATAACTTCACACTTCACTTCTCTAGCAAGCCATCCAGGGGTTTAACAAGAATACTTCCTATCACATCTGCAGTGAAGGTCGATAAATGCCAGCCTTACCAACATCCCTAACACAAATAAATGTCTAAAAGTCATGAGATTTAAACATTGAATGTGCCTGAAATTACATAAACAGGTGCAAAGGCAGAAACAGGACCTTGTATTTAGGGAGCAGATTGCAAAAGTAGGGCTATTGAGAGCTTAGGAATGATGATCAAGATCAGTAGCATAATTTCAAAGGCCTGAGAGTTAATTACCTGCCTGGTTTATCAGCCAGACACTGACAAACCCACATTTATGGCATGTCTTTAGTTACTCTGAGAAAGTAGTGTTTCAGTGTGGTCTCACAACTTTGCAAGAAGGAAATTCCATGATTTTGAGCCAGAGACAATGGAGCAATAGCAATTTACGTCCATAAATCAGAATGTTGTGTGGCCCTGAGGGCAGATTCAAACTGATGGTTTTCTTATGATCTCTTGTTCATTCTAATGGTGGAGGGTGCACTGAAAGGACATGCTGCAAAATATACTTGGGGGGAGTTGCTATCAAGTACCCTGTCAGGATTGCATAATGTTGACAGTACATTGAGGGATAGACCAGATATTGTGCATGATTTCCCCATGAGCTTTGGAATCTTAACGTCAGAACTAAATTTGGGTCCTGGGTTGTACTTAAAATACATTATTCATGGGATGGGGGCATCGCTGGCTGAATCGGCATTTAAGCCCATCCCTACATATCCTTGAGAAGGTGCTGGTGAACTGCTTTCTTGAACTGAGATAACAAGGTGTAGAGCTGGATGAACACAGCAGGCCAAGCAGCATCAGAGGAGCAGGAAGGCTGATGTTTCGGGTCTGGACCCTTCTTCAGAAAAAACCCAGAACGTCAGCTTTCCTGCTCCTCTGATGCTGCTTGGCCTGCTGTGTTCATCCAGCTCTACACCTTGTTATCTCAGATTCTCCAACATCTGCAGTTCCTACTATCTCTTGAACTGCTGCAGTCCGTTTGCTGTCGGTAGACCCGCAACGCTGTTAAGGAGGGAGCTCCAGGTTTTTGACACAGCAGCACCGAAGGAAGACCTATATGGTTTCAAATCTGGCCAGTGTCTTCAGGTTGCCATGAGACAGACTGGGGAGTTAATTTACCCAAAACAATATCCCAGTTCGCTGCTTTGCTGCTTCCTTTAAAATTACAGACTGCAAGTGCTGCTAGCCCAATCACAGGATGAGTTGTTTGAAAATCTCAGCAGCCCCATTGGGAAGGATGGGCATTGCTGGGCAGGTGCAAGATTCCCTGGGCATTTCAACATGAAGACCACCCCCCCACCTTCACTTGGATTGCTGCAGCCACACATGGTCCTTTGATGGCCGTGGACCCACTTGAATTTGACAAATTCCACTCTCCCACTCTGAGGTCCACCGCATCCAAAGTGCTGGTGGCCTCTGAGACTCCGTGCATGTGTTTGTGTCTGCACCTGTGTGTGTTTGTGTGTGTATGTATGTGTGTATGCATGTATGTGTGTGTGCAAGTGTGTGTTTGTGCGTGTGTATGTACTTGTGTGTGCATGCGCACGTGCGTGTGTCTGTGTGTGTGAGCATGTGCTTGTATTTGTGCGTGTTCATGTGTGTGCATGCGTGTGTGCATGCATGCACATGTGTGCGCGTGTGTGTGTACATACATGTGTGACTCAGGAGGGAGGGGGTACACAGCTCGCAAAATGGCAGAAAGATTAGGGAACCACCTATAATTTTGGCCTTAAATCAGAAAATTACTTTCTAGACAAGACAATTCATGTAGCCAAGTTGCAAACCAGTCATCCCCTTATTCAGTAATGTGAACACATTGGCAGACTGTAGAGACAAGACTCCCCACCTTTTCTCCCAACATTCTGCAACCCCCAAAACCAGGACAAATTTTGTCCATTGAAACCAATTAACAAAAGGGTTTCAATGAAGTGGTCTGGTCTCTACTAAATGATGTGAAGCTTGTTAAAGCTGTTGCAGCCATTCAGCTGTGTGAGGAGTAATCCATCACACTTCGAATGTATGCATTGTGGAAGGTGGTAAGGCTTGGGAGATCAGGAGGTCACATCTTGGCACCACATGTGGAGAATGCAGGTCCAGTTAGCTTGTGGCATAAGGTGACCCTGGGATCCTGATGATAGCATATCATGGTGCTGTTCTCTGCCATGAGTGGGCTCACCCTTTTTATGAATGGAGGGAGATTATATCTTGCCATCTGCTTGTTTCAACTCAAATAAATCTGCATATAATTTACAAGATTATGCAGGAATGTGGGTTATGTATTTGAAGGGCCTTTAACCCTGAAATTCACACACAGCTATTTTTTGTTGGAACAGAAATCAGCAGGCAATGACCAGGAGTAGAAAACCTGGCTTCACTTTTTTGAGGCCACAATCTTTGAGAGTTGAAGATGTTTGTTAAGTTCCCTATCCCCTCCTACCAAGTGTAATTTTTCAATAAATTTGCTCAGACCTCCAATGCCCACTTCCAGGAGTGGAGCAATACTTCCACAGACCATGCAAGGAGCTTCCCAGCAGCTGTCTGGCTATGATGGAATGCCTCCTAACTTACTAGTAAGACACTAAACCTGAAACCCACCGATAAAACATTTAAAATGTGGGACCATAAGGGCAGACAGAGCATCACATTTATTTTTTACACAACCACAGTTATTATCTCTTCCAACAACTGTCACAACTCTTCTTTGTTGCTAAAAATTGATTTGTAACACACTGTGTAACTGGGATTGATGGCATATTTCTCACAGGTCAGCTTCACGAGATCAGCAATGTGGTTCATATGGAGAAAGCCATGATCCAGCTGTTTTTGTGAGCACACACTAAAGGACATCCCAAACTCAGATCCAAAGACATCCTGAAAACCAATCTTACAGCCTTTAAAATGGACGGCACTACACAGGGGAATAAATAGGTATACATCCGTCATCGAGCGATCAATTTCAATACTTTCTGATAAACAAAGTAAACTGTGGATGCTGGAAATCTGAAACAAAACAGAAATTGCTGGAGAAGATCAGCAGGTCATACCGTCATAGAGCTATACAGCATGGAAGCACACCCTTTGGTCCAGCTCATTTACGTCGATCAGATATCCTAAACTGATCGAGTCCCATTTGCCAGCATTTGGCCCTTATCCCTCTAAACCCTTCCTATTCAGGTACCCATCCAGGTGCCTTTTAAATGTTCTACTTATATCAGCCTCCACCACTTCCTCTGGCAGCTTATTTCATATACCCTCTGCGTGAAAAAAAATGCCCCTTAGGTCTCTTTTAAACATTTCCCCTCTCGCCTTAAACTTGTGCCCTGTAATTTTGGTCACCCTTAACCTAAGAAAAAGACCTTGCCTACTCACCCTATGCATGCCCATCATGATTTTATAAACCTCAATGAGGTCACCCCTCAGCTTCCAATGTTCCAGGGAAAAATGCCCAGCCTACTCAGCCTCTCCCTATAGCTGAAACCTTCCTATCCCGGCAATATCCTTGTAAATCTTTTCTGAACCTTTTAGAACAAAGAACATAGAACATTACAGCGCAGTACAGGCCCTTCGGCCCTTGGTGTTGCGCCGACCTGTAAAACCAATCTGAAGCCCATCTAACCTACACTATTCCATTATCATCCATATGTTTATCCAATGACCATTTAAATGCCCTTAAAGTTGGCGAGTCTACTACTGTTGCAGGCAGGGCATTCCACGCCCTTACTACTCTCTGGGTAAAGAACCTACCTCTGACATCTGTCCTATATCTATCACCCCTCAATTTAAAACTATGTCACCTCGAGCTAGCCATCACCATCCGAGGAAAAAGGCTCTCGCTGTCCACCCTATCTAATCTTCTGATCATCTTGTATGTCTCTATTAAGTCACCTCTTAACCTTCTTCTCTCTAACGAAAACAGCCTCAAGTCCCTCAGCCTTTCCTCATAAGACCTTCCCTCCATACCAGGCAACATCCTGGTAAATCTCCTCTGCACCCTTTCCAATGCTTCCACATCCTTCCTATAATGCGGCGACCAGAACTGTACGCAATACTCCAAGTGCGGCCGCACCAGAGTTTTGTACAGCTGCAACATGACCTCATGGCTCCGAAACTCAATCCCTCTGCCAATAAAACCTGACACACCGTTTGCCTTCTTAACAACCCTGGGGGGCAACTTTCAGGGATCGATGCACATGGACACCGAGATCTCTCTGCTCATCCACACTACCAAGAATCTTACCATGAGCCCAGTACTCTGTATTCCTGTTACTCCTTCCAAAGTGAATCACCTCACACTTTTCCGCATTAACCTCCATTTGCCACCTCTCAGCCTAGCTCTGCAGCTTATCTATGTCCCTCTGTAACCTGCAACATTCTTCCGCACTATCCACAACTCCACCGATTTTGGTGTCATCCGCAAATTTACTAACCCATCCTTCTATGCCCTCATCCAGGTAATTTATAAAAATGACAAACAGCAGTGGCCCCAAAACAGATCCTTGAGGTACACCACTAGTAACTGAACTCCAGGATGAACATTTCCCATCAACCACCACCCTCTGTCTTCTTACAGCTAGCCAATTTCTGATCCAAACCGCTAAATCACCCTCAATCCCATGCCTCCGTATTTTCTGCAATAGCCTACCATGGGGAACCTTATCAATTGCTTTACTGAAATCCATATACACCACATCAACCGCTTTACCCTCATCCACCTGTTTGGTCATCTTCTCAAAGAACTCAATAAGGTTTGTGAGGCACGACCTACCCTTCACAAAACTGTATTGACTATCCCTAATCAAATTATTCCTTTCTAGATGATTATAAATCCTATCTCTTATAATCCTTTCAACACTTTACCCACAACCGAAGTAAGGCTCACTGGTCTATAATTACCAGGGTTGTCTCTACTCCCCTTCTTGAACAAGGGGACAACATTTGCTATCCTCCAGTCTTCTGGTACTATTCCTGTAGACAATGACGACATAAAGATCAAAGCCAAAGGCTCTGCAATCTCCTCCCTAGCTTCCCAGAGAATCCTAGGATAAATCCCATCCGGCCCAGGGGACTTATCTATTTTCACACCTTCCAGAATTGCTAACACCTCCTCCTTATGAACCTCAATCCCGTCTAGTCTAATAGCCTGTATCTCAGTGTTCTCCTCGACTACATTGTCTTTTTCCTGTGTGAATACTGACGAAAAATATTCATTTAGCGCCTCTCCTATCTCTTCGGACTTCACGCACAACTTCCCACTACTGTCCTGGACTGGCCCTAATCTTACTCTAGTCATTCTTTTATTCCTTACATACCTATAGAAAGCTTTAGAGTTTTCCTTGATCCTACCTGCTAAAGACTTCTCATGTCCCCTCCTGGCTCTTCTTAGCTCTCTCTTTAGGTCCTTCCTGGCTAACTTGTAACTCTCAAGCACCCTAACTGAGCCTTCACACCTCATCTTTACATAAGCCTCCTTCTTCCTCTTGACAAGAGATTCAACTTCTTTAGTAAATCATGGTTCCCTTGCACGACCACTTCCTCCCTGCCTGACAGGTACATACTTCTCAAGGACACGCAGTAGCTGTTCCTTGAACAAGCTCCACATTTCAATTGTGCCCAGCCCCTGCAGTTTCCTTCTCCATCCTATGCATCCTAAATCTTGCCTAATTGCCTCATAATTGCCTTTCCCCCAGCTATAACTCTTGCCCTGCGGTATATACCTATCACGTTCCATCGCTAAAGTAAACGTAACCGAATTGTGGTCACTATCACCAAAGTGCTCACCTACCTCCAAATCTAACACCTGGCCTGGTTCATTACCCAGTACCAAATCCAATGTGGCCTCGCCTCTTGTTGGCCTATCTACATACTGTGTCAGGAAATCCTCCTGCACACATTGGACAAAAACTGACCCATCTAAAGTATTCATTTTTCATTTTCAAGTTTAAAAATGTCTTTCTGAGAGCAGGGAGACCAGAATTGAAAGCAGCATTAAAAGTGGCTTAACAAATGTCCTGTACATCAGCAACATCATATCCCAACTCTCATATTCACTGCAGTGACCAATGAAGGCAAGTGTGTCAAGCATCTTCTTCACCACCCTATCAACCTGCAACTCCACTTTTAAGGAACTGTGCACCTCGAGGTTCCTTTGTTCAGCAACACTCCCCAGGGCCCTACCATTAACTGTGTGAGTCCTACTCTGATTGGCCTTACCAAGACGCAACACCTCACATTTATCTAAGTTGAATTCCATTTGTGACTCCTTGGCCCGTTGCCCTAGCTGATCAGGTCCGTTGTACTCTGAGATAGCTTTCTTTACTGTCCACTGCAGCACCTATTTTGGGATCATCTGCAAACTTACTAACTATACCTCCTATATTCACATCCAAAGCATTTATATAAATGACAAAACGCAGTGGTCCCAGTACTGATCCTTGCAGCACACCATTGGTCACAGGCCACCAGTGCAAAAAACAACCCTCCATATCACCACCCTCTATCTTCTATCTTCTAGCCAATTTGAAATCCAATTGGCTAGCTCTCCCTGGAATCTATGTCATCTAACCTTGCCAACCAGTCTACCATGCAGAACCTTGTCGAACAAGTCCATATAGACAAACCAATATCCATTTCAAGCCTACTGACTCCCACAGCTACCTAGAATACACCTCCTCTCACCCACCTTCCTGCAAAAAAGCCATCCCCTATTCCCAATTCCTTCGCCTCCGCCACATCTACTCCCGAGATGAGGCATTCCACTCCCGGACATCCCAGATGTCCTCGTTTTTCAAGGACCGCAACTTCCCCTCCACAGTGGTCGAAAATGCCCTCGACCGTGTCTCTCGCATTTCCTGCAACTCATCCCTCACACCCCTCCCCGCAATAGTAACCAAAACAGAATCCCCCTCGTCCTCACGTACCATCCCACCAACCTCCGGATCCAACGCATCATCTTCCGACACTTCCACCATCTGCAATCCGACCCCACCACCAAAGACATTTTTCCTCCCCACCCTTATTTGCTTTCTGGAGGGACCACTCTCTCCGTGACGCCCTTATCCGCTCCACACTCCCCACCAGCCCGACCACCCCCGGCACTTTTCCCTGCAACCGCAGGAAGTGCTACACCTGCCACTACACCTCCCCTCTCACCTCCATCCCAGGCCCTAAGAAGACCTTCCACATCAAACAGATGTTCACCTGCACATCTGCTAATGTGGTATACTGTATCCGCTGTTCCCGATGTGGCCTCCTTTACATCGGGGAAACCAAGCGGAGGCTTGGGGACCGCTTTGTGGAACACCTGTGCTTGGTTCGCATCAAACAACTGCACCTCCCAGTCGCGAACCATTTCAACTCCCCCTCCCATTCCTCAGACGACATGTCCATCCTGGGCCTCCTGCAGTGCCACAACGATGCCACCCGAAGGTTGCAGGAACAGCATCTCATATTTCACTTGGGAACCCTGCAGCACAATGGTATCAATGTGGACTTCACAAGCTTCAAAATCTCCACTCCCCCGACCGCATCCCAAAACCAGGCCAGCTCGTACCTGCCTCCCTAACCTGTCCTCCCACCCATCTCCTCCTCCCACCTCAAGCCCCACCCTCATCTCCTACTTACTAACCTCATCCCGCCTCCTTGACCTGTCCGTCCTCCCTGGACTGACCTATCCCCTCCCTAACTCCCCACTTACACTCACCTTTACTGGCTCCAACCCCGCCTCTTTGACCTGTCTGTTTCCTCTCCACCTATCTTCTCCATTATCCATCTTCTATCTGCCTCCCCCTTTCTCCCTATTTATTTCAGAATCCCCTTCCCCTCCCCCATTTCTGAAGAAGGGTCTAGACCCAAAACGTCAGCTTTCCTGCTCCTCCGATGCTGCTTGGCCTGCTGTGTTCATCCAGCTCTACACCTTGTTGTCTCCATATAGACAAAGTCTACCACACTGCCCTCATCAATCTTCTTTGTCTCTTCTTTCAAAAACTCAATCAAGTTGGTGAGACATGATTTCCCACGCACAAAACCATGTTGACTCTCCCTAATCAGTCCTTGCCTTTCCAAATGCATGTAAATCCTATCCCTCAGAATCCCCTCCTTCAACTTACCCACCACTGATATCAGGCTCACTGGATTTTCCTTACCACCTTTCTTAAATAATGGCACCACATTAGCCACCCTCCAGTCTTCCGGCACCTCACCTGTGGGTATCAATGATACAAATATCTCAGCAAGAGACCCAGCAATCTCTTCCCTAGCTTCCCACAAAGTTCTGGGATACACCTGATTAGGTCCTGGTGATTTATCCACCTTTATCCATTTTAAAACGTCCAACACCTCCTCTTCTGTAATATGGACACTTTTCAGGATATCACTTATTTCCACAGTAAATACTGATGTGAAATACTCATTTAGTATCTCAATCATCCCCTGTGGTTCCACACTCAGGCGGCTTTTTGATCTTTAAAGGGCTCTATTCTCTCTTTAGTTACTCGTTTTCCCTTAATGTATTTGTAGAATCTCTTTGGATTCTTCTTAACCTGATTTGCCAAAGATATCGCATGTTGCCCTTTTTGCCCTCCTGATTTCCCTCTTAGTTACTGCCCTTCTACTCCTTTAGGGAATCACTTGATCCCAGTTGTCTATACCTGACATATGCCTCCTTTTTTTTCACCAGAGCCTCAACTTCTCTGATCATCCAGCACGCCCTATACCTGTAGTCTGACCCTTTCCACTTACAGGAACATACTAACTTTGAGCTCTCGTTATCTCATTTTTAATGGCCTTCTGCTTTCCACCCGTCCCTTTACCTGAGAATAGCCTCTCCCAATCAACTTTTGAAAGTTCTTGCTGAAGACTGTCAAAATTGGCCTTCCTCCAATTTAGAACTTTAACTTGTAGATTGGGTTTAGCATTTTCCATAACTATTTTAAAACTAATAGAATTTTGATCACTGGCCCCAAAATACTCCCCTATTCACACCTCAGTCACTTGTCCTGCCTTACTTGCCAAGAGAAGATCAAGTTTTGCTCCTGCTCTTTTCGGTACATCCACGTACTGAATCAGAAAATTTTCTTATACACACTTAACAAATTCATCTCCATCCAAGTCCTTAACACTATGGCAGTCCCAGTCTATGTTTGGAAAGTTAAGCTCCCTGCCATAACCACCCTATTATTATACAGATATCTGGGATCTCCCAATATATTTGTTTCTTAATTTCCCACTGACTACTGGGGTGTCTATATTTCAATCCCAATAAGGTGGTCATCCCTTTCCTATTTCTCAATTCCACCCACATAACTTCACTGGACGTGCTCCCAGGAATATCCTCCCTAAGTACAGCCGTAATGTTATCCCTAACCAAAAACCCCACTCCCCCTCCTCTCTTGCCCCCTTTTCTAACCGTCCTGCAGCATCTATATCCTGGAACATTAAGTTGCCAGTCCTGTCTCTCCCTGAGCCATGTTTTTGTAATTGCTATGATATCCCAGTTCCATGTTCCCAACCATGCCCTGAGGTCATCTGCCTTACTCGTCAGACCTCATGCATTGAAATAAATGCAGTTTAATTGATCAATCTTACCTCATTCTCTGCTTTGCTCCTGCCAGCCTTGACTTAATGATAAAGTCCTGGGGAGTGTTGCTGAACAAAGAGACCTTGGAGTGCAGGTTCATATTTCCTCGAAAGTGGAGTCGCAGGTAGATAGGAAAGAAGGTGTTTGGTATGCTTTCCTTTATTGCTCAGTGCATTGAGTATAGGAGTTGCGGGGTCATGTTGCAGCTGTACAGGGCATTGGTTAGGTCACTTTTGGAATACCGTGTGCAATTCTGGTCTCCCTGCTATACAAAGGATGTTGTGAAAATTGAAAGGGTTCAGAAAAGATTTTCAAGGATGTTGCCAGGGTTGGAGGGTTTGAACCATACGGAAGAGGCTGAATAGACTGGGGCTATTTTCGCTGGAGCGTCAGAGGCTGAGGGGTGACCTTATAGAGGTTTCTAAAATCATGAGGGGCATGGATAGGGTAAACAGAAAAGGTCTTTTCCCTGGTGTGGGGGAGTCCAAATCTAGAGGGCATAGTTTTAAGGACATTGAAGGGGCAAATACATGAAATAAGCCTTTGCAAACTCCAGATATATTTAATTTGTAATCATTTATCATCCATTTACAACGCATGCAAAAAGAACATACTTAGTGTTCAAATGCTGGTCAAAGGTGGAAATCACCATGCCATTGGTTGTTGCAAACTGAAAATCAGAATCTCAATGGTGCTGAACTTAGTAGTAATGACTTAATAACCGGAGGCCAATGTTGGCCAATGGCAAGCCAAATATGCTACAACTTCCAAGTGTACTGTGGGAGGCATAGAACATCACTTCATCATCCGTCTTGTAAATTTAATGATGGTCTGTACAGAATCCAATGAAAAATTGAATGAGTGATGTGGCTCTGAGATGGGAAATGTTTCAGCAGACATTCTGTTTTGATGTAATGTGGTGGTACCTCAGCTAGCGTGTCATTTTCACCACTTGGTTTGAAGTTCAGACAGGGAACCTGCTTCTGAAGTTGATTCTATTTCAATTCTAGTTGGCATAAACACGATGGTGAATTCTGCCATCACTTTGATGGATGAGTGTTCATCAAGATGCCAGTTGTTTATCATCTACATTGGTATCATGCCGCACATACTAGAGCCTGAAGAGGCATAACCCTCATTATCAGGATGCGGGCATGTTCCACTGTATGGAGAAGTGTGTTCAGCACTCTATCTGCAGGATATGCCACCAATAACCCCTCAGAGATCTGTTTTTTTCAATCCTTGGATTCTCAACGTAGACCATTTTCATGGATAGGCGTGTGCCCCACTGATGGTGACGAGCTGTGTCTCACTGTGGTTGCCTTCCTGAGAAGGTGAAGGTCAATAAAGAAGAATCAGGGCCAATAACAAGCTCAGGAGCTCAAGTTCAAATGCAACATGATCTGGACAATATCAGGTTTGGGCTGATAGTAACTTTCAGACAGGAAGGACATGGACAGCAGAGACATGGAATCACCACCTGCAAGTTCCTTTCCAAGCCGCTCACCATCCTGACTTGGAAATATATCATTCTTCCTTTGATCTTGCTGAGTCAAAATCCTGGAATTCCTTACCTAATGGCAATGTGGATCTGCCTACAGCATCTGGACTGCAGTGATTCAAGAAGGCAACTCACCATGACCTTCTCAAGCACATCCCAGTCAGCGACACCCACAAATGAATAAAGAACAGGATCAGCAACAGGCCAGTGCAGAGTATGAGCAGCACCCAGCTTAGGGAGAGGTCACAATCACAAGTTCCTTCTGGAGGTGTAGCATCAGCAGGAGGCCAAGAGATTTTCTGCTCTGGCTCCACTTTCTCAGGTGAGCAAGATACACTGTTGATGGAGGCTCCATGTGCCCTGGGACATTGTGACATAATCATTCCAGTCGCTAGAATGGGAACGGAGGGCTACAGAACTGGGAAGCTACCCTCTCCTGTTGGCTATGAAGGTAAGAGCCACTTTGGTGCACTGCTATAACATCTTTAATAATAGCTTCTAATATTTTTCTTATGACAGATGTTAATCTACCTGGCCTGTAGTTTCCTGCTTTCTGTCTCCCTGCCTTTTGAATCAAAGGGTTATAGTAACTATTATCCAATCTAATGCACTTTCACAAATCTCAGGAGTTTAGTAAAATGAAAAGGAATGCATCAACTATAGAATAAAGTCTACCAGAACACAAGGATCACCAGCCTGTAGTTCCAACAATTTGCTTAGCATCACTTCCTTGATGGCCGTAATTTTCTTTTCTTGCCTCCTTTCTGTTTCCTGAGTTACAGCTATTTCTGGGATGTTAATTGTATCATCCATACCAAAAGATCAAAAACTTGGTCTGGATGGGATGTTCTTCAGAGGGCGATGTGGAATCAATGGGCCGAATGGCCTGCTTCCACACTATAGGGATTCTATGAACTCTTGAATATTCAGGGTCCAACCTTGGCTACTCTGTAAATAAGGTTGCCATTCCTCCACCCAAGGAGCTGCATGAATCATTGCAGAAAGGACAAATAATTGGGTGGGTCTCTCCCTCTCTCTCACACACACACACACACACACAAAATTCTGGCCCATATCTTAGTCATGGTTATCATTAACTTCACATACGGTGTTTGCAAGGTTGGTTTAACATCACATATGGACTGACACCAATCTGGATAATGAACAACTGGTCTCCTGGATGAATGTCTCACTGTCATTACTATGCTAGTTGGGACCATTATAGAATCTATTTCAGAAGAAGGTTCTCTGTCCAAAGTTCAAGCCATACCTTTTAGCTTAATGCAAATCATCTTTCAGATAATATTTTATTTCAGCTACTCTGCAACAGTAATTTGTATCTCCATGTTTATAAAGCTGAATATGCCAATTCATGTAAATGAAGGAATACACCAAGCTAGTGGTCTTGGGACCAATACTGTAGACAGTATGCAGTAGGTTACTTCATTCAGTCTAAATGAATTTTGAAATTTGAGCAATTTTGTAGAAGTAGAAAAAAAAATTGAGAGTTTAATTACTAGAATACAGAGTGCTCAGTAAATCAATGACAAAGCAGTAAAATCAATGACGACAAAAGGGGGTTTGTTCTCTCTTATCATGAAATGCATAGGGTAGAATAAAAGGTGACCATCTCGGAAAACTGTTCATATTACTTACCTAGAAAGCAAGGGCATTCCAAGAATCATTGCAATATGTTACTCTTGGGATTCCCTATTATATCTGTTCTGTTCAGTTTTCCTTTGGTACCAAGGCGGTAGTTTGGAACTCAGTGGGTACTGAGGATATTGACAGCTTTGAGATCAGACAGGATCTGTCTTACTGACTAAAGCCACTCTGCCTAGTTACACAACCCACTATGTGTTTTTCACATTCCACTTCTCCTAACATTATGACAGTAACATGGCTCTCCTCAACAAGTTCTTGCTTTCCCAGTCTTCTTAATGTTCTGGTGCTTTCTTATCACTTTAAGAGTCTTATCCTTTCTCTTCTTCTTTTCGGCTGTTATACTGTATCATCTAAGCAAGCATCAAAGTGATTTGCTTGATAGAAATCGCTCCCTACCCTTTGCTCAACTGAACTATTTATTCTTCCGAGCTGGTTTCTTGTTTCGCAGACGTTTCGTTATCATGCTGGGTAACATCGTCAGTGCAGCCTCCGATGAAGTGTTCTCCCGCCTGGATTTTAAATTCTTGGGGTCCAGTGAGATGGATTGCCTCACTTCTGGTTTTCCTTCATAGTGGAATGTATATGGGGTCGAGTTCAATGTGTTTATTAATAGCATGCTTTCTGGAGTGCCAGGCTTCTAGGAATTCTCACGCCTGTCTCTCTCAAGCTTGTCCCAGGATTTTGGTGTTGTCCCAGTCAAAATGGTCGTTCTCCTTGTCCATGTGGATTGAGATGAGTGGGTATTGGTCGTGTATTTTTGTAGCCAGTTGGTGTTCATGTACTCTTGTTGTTAGTTTCCTTCCTGTTTGTCCGATGTAGTGTTTCTCACAGTCAACGTGGCTTGTGTGCCACTCTGATGCCCAGCGGTCATAGGAGTCTTGTGGTGAGTTCCGATGTGTTCCTGATGTAGGGTAGTGTGATGAGAGTGTCGGAGCGTGTAGTCTCTCTCTGATGCTGTTCTCGTAGACATCTTCTGACCCAATTCTTTGGATATCCATTATCCTTGAAAACCTGGAAGAGGTATTCTTCTTCCTCTTGGCGTAGTTCCGTGTTGCTGCAGTGTGTTGTTGCCCTTTTAAATAGTGTTCGCACACAGCTTCGTTTGTGTGTGCTGGGATGGTTACTGTTGAAGTTCAGTACCTGGTCTCTGTGTGTGGCTTTTCTGTATATTTTCATTTGCAGTTCCCCAATTGTCTTGCACTCTACCATGACGTCCAGGAATGGGAGCTGTTTGTTCTTCTCCTCCTCCTCTGGTGAATTTTATTCCGGTGAATACACTATGTGGACGACACCTTTGTCATCATTAAATGGACCAAATTAGAGGAGACACACAAACTTATAAACAACACCCTCACTGGAACTTCAACAGTAACCATCCCAGCACACACAAACGAAGCTGTGTGCGAACACTATTTAAAAGGGCAACAACACACTGCAGCAACATGGAACTACGCCAAGAGGAAGAAGAACACCTCTTCCAGGTTTTCAAGGATAATGGATATCCAAAAAACTGGGTCAGAAGATGCCTACATGAACAACATCAGAAAGATACTACACGCCCCGACACTCTCATCACACCACCCTACATCAGAAACACGTCGGAACTCACCACAAGACTTCTACGACCGCTGGGCATCAGAGTGGCACACAAACCCACATCAACCCTATGACAACTGCTCACCCGAACTAAAGACCCACTCCCCGCCATGGACAGGACCAATGTCACCTACAAGATCCCCTGCAGAGACTGTGAGAAACACTACATCGGACAAACAGGAAGGAGACTAACAACAAGAGTACATGAACACCAACTGGCTACAAAAAGACACGACCGATACTCACTCATCTCAATCCACATGAACAAGGAGAACCACCATTTCGACTGGGACAACACCAAAATCCTGGGACAGGCTAGGCAGAGACAGGCATGAGAATTCCTAGAAGCCTGGCACTCCACGAAGCATGCTCTTAATAAACACATTGAACTCGACCTCATATACATTCCACTATGAAGGAAAACCGGAAGTGAGGCAATCCATCGCAACGGACCCCAGGGTTTAAAAACCAGGTGGGAGAACACACCAACGCTTCATCAGAGGCTGCACTGAGGATGTTACCCAGCATGGTAATGAAACATCTGCGAAACAAGAAACCAGCTCGGCAAGTCAGCCAACCTCAACACCCACAACCCAAGCTACAAATCTACTCCAAAACCTTATTTATTTTTCCATATAGCCGAAAAAAAATACATATTCTGTCAAAGTTTTCTGTGTTGGAATCATTAGAATAATTTGCAAGAATAAGGTGGAAACCACCATTTATACAGTATGAGATGGACTCGTTGGTAACTGGTCTCTGGTTAGTAGAGGTTTTGCCGTGGAGGATACACCACTTATGATGACTGACAGTTAACTGCCAGGTTTTGTTTAAATTTTAAGCCAGGCAGGTTGATTCTGATTGACCATGGCACTGTCCTGATAACTGAGCCAGCAAATGGCTGTTATCTTTTTTGTTGGATTGAAACAGTGCATGTATGCGTGTGCTTTCCATCTGCAAAGAATATGGCCCTGTAAGTTCATTCATTTTTAGTGATTTTAACTTTTACCTTGATGTTCCACAATCAAATCTCCACTGATTTCTTTCATTTCTCTAATCAATCACTTTACCTCACTCATCAATTCCACACTTAGCAACTATGAATTAAACAAATCACAAGACCTTGCCACTTTTAGGTTTTTGATCACTTCCCCATTGCACTCAGCAGTTATCTGTGCTAGCCTTTGTACTGTGAATTCTTGACCACAGAAAGTTTCAGAGTTGAGCTTGATCTCTTCGCTGGCCATCAACATCACACACTTCCCATGGGTCGGGGGGGGGGGAGGTCACTTAAATTACTCATTTTCCACCTCTTCCTTGTTTAATTTTACACTACTCTTAGCATAATCCTGACTGTGATCACCACACACCAAAGATCAAAGCTAGAACATTTATATCCTGTAACTCTCAATACTCCATTAGTCACTCAGAAGATTATCAGAGATAACAAGGTGTAGAGCTGGATGGACACAGCAGGCCAAGCAGCATCAGACGAGCAGGAAGGCTGACGTTTCAGGCCTAGACCATTCTTCAGAAAAATCTTTTCTGATTTAAAAATGGATCCCTCACTACTTTTCCTCAGTGTGCCCACCCTTGTATGTCAAAAATAACTTTCAATTTGCAACTTTGAAATCAAACACCTGAAAATCTTCAAAGACTACAAATAATGGCAAGGAATTGGCAGAGCATCCATCTATGGCTATAACTGTGATATCAATAAAAAAAATACAAGTGATAAATAGTCAATTTAAGCACTCGAGCTTATTCAGACCAATAAGAGCCTTCTGGAAACGCACAGTTAAACAAATATAACTTATTTGCCTAATTTCAATGACTACACAGTTTCTGTACTGCAGGAGGGCAATGGCCTCTTTCTCACATTACAAAGCAACAGCTGCATTGTTACAACATGCTTTTGTAGACAACAAATAGATGCAATTTTGATCACAGCATCAATGGAATGAACCATAACCACAAAGAGAAATGGAAGATGCAAATTTAATACATAAGCACAACAGGACAAATTTTTTTTTTCCTTTATTCATTCACGGGATGAGGACGTTGCTGGCTAGGCAGCATTTATTGCCCATCCCTAATTGCCCAGCGGGCAGTTTAGAGTCAACCACATTGCTGTAGGTTCTGGAGTCACATGTAGGCCAGACCAGGTAAGGATGGCAGTTTCCTTCCCTAAAGGGCATGAGTGAACCAGATGGGTTTTTCCTGACAATTGACAATGGGTTCATGGTCATTATTAGATTCTTAATTCCAGATATTTTATTGAATTCAAATTCCACCATCTACCATGGCAGGATTTGAACCCAGGTCCCCAGAACATTATCTGGGTCTCTGGATTAACAATGCAGCAATAATACCACTAGGCCATCAACTCCCCATATCTTGTGGGCTTTTGCTTCAAAGTCACAGTGATGGATCTATCAGCTTTGCAAAAGACTGTCACACTATTGACTTTCATTGACATTATTAGCTGCCATATTTTGATCAAGTAAAATTATGTCTCATGGACAAATACAGGGATGACCTGTCTGCTACTAAATTAGATTTTAATTCCTCTCAGATAGAATGACAGCAGGTTCTATCAGCAGGTTCTGAGGAAGGTCACCGGACCCAAAAAGTTAACTCTGTTTTTTCCTTCACAGATGCTGCCAGACCTGCTGAGCTTTTCCAGCAACTTTGTTTTTGTTCTCTGTTGGAGTTGGATTCAGCGAGGAATAAGGATGGAATAAACTCAGCCAAGATTCTCACTTTTGACTTCTGGAACAAAATCCATTGATTCCTGAAACAAAAGGTATGCGTTATTTATGATTATTAGGGAAAGTCAGAGATAGGTTAAGGGATCATTCTACAAACATTAATTGTCTGCAGTTATTTGGGTGACATACTGGAGTCATATCAGCACCTATGGAGTGAAGGTAAAGCTGGGGCTGGCGGGTGGTGCGAGGAAGTACTCTGTTTGAATGAGTGGCAGGGTAAGAAATTCTCCAAGTAGCCTTGATATTAAAAGGTAAATTCACCATAGTCCTGCTCTCTCATTGGAGAGAGAAGACCGGAGATGGTTTAACTTAAGAGTCACCATATCTCTGGTGATGGGAGAGTTCTTCATGGTACTTCAGCTGGTGTGGGAATTAAACCCACATTGTTAGCATCGCTCTACATCACGGTCCAGCTAACTGAGCTAACTGAGCCCCATTCCCCTGCTTCCTTGATAATACAACAGCAGTCAAATGCATAGTATATGAATGCGATCTTGGATTTAACTTATAATATTGCAAACTCATGATTGCATTATATTAGCCGGCATTTTGATTTCTTGTGTGAAAACACACACTGTGTTGCTGCTATTGCTCAGCCATTTACTCGAAGTTTGTTCCAGGTAAAGCAATAGGGTTGTCCCTTCCATGTTTGCAAAGTTATTTATTTGATCTGCAATTTTGACACTGGAATAAAGATGTAGATTTGCTTTTGCAACTGCAAGGAGTAATCAGATGGCAATCCCCTGGAATCCAAGCTTAGTAAATGTCAGCGTAACTAGATAAATGTCCTGAGCTATCACAGAGGCACAGGATGTTTTGGAGTATAATGGAAGGCTGTCAAAATGTAAAACATTCTGCATGGTTATTCCTTGCACCATAGTCTAATATGGTTGACAGACAGCATGACACTGTTTAGTATATCTTGCGCTAAGTACATTCCAAGGTCCGAGCACATGACCATGGATTATAATAATTAGCAGGCTTTCAATCCACAAAGATCTTCACAAAATAGTCTGGTTCGGCTCTCACCCAATGTTTACATATGCATTACAGTACAAGTCATTCAATAACGTTCAACAAGAAGAATCTTGGCTCATCTTTCCCTTCTCTGTCAGAAGAAGTCTGAATGAACTATAATACCCTCAACAGTCCCAATTGAAATTGTGTAACTTAGTAAAGACAATAGACTGATTGATGCACTGAGCAATATATTTCATAACTGGACTAGCGGGAGTCTGGGATTTGCCAGTTAACAGCAACGTTCAGTATAACAATATTTAATTATTTAAGTAATATCAACCAAGATCCAAGATTTATAAAATGCACTGCAGGCAAATTTTGTTTCGTTTTGTTCATTAATTGATGGTATGATAATGTTTGAAATGGGGAATACAACAGAACTTCATCTCCCTGGGTCAAATACTGATGGTGTGTAACACATAGGAGCTCACCTATTGCACCTGGAGTGTCTTGGAGGAAATACATTCTCTTCTTCAGGCAACAAAAGTGCTGATGCAACAACATCCGCTGTGTCCATCTCAGATTCAGAAGTAAGTAAATCAATATTTATTTATTTTATTTATTTATTTAAGTAATATCAACCAAGATCCATGAATTATGAAATGCACTACAGGCATATTTTGTTTGGATTTGTTTATTAATTGACGGTATGATAATGTTTGAATTGGGAATTCAACACAACTTCATATGTTGCTTGAACAGAACTATGAGTAGGCAATTTGGTCCAGCTAAGCAGTTCAACCATCCAATTAGATCATGTTTCAACTATTTCTTAATTTCATGTGATAACAAGGTGTAGAACTGGATGAACACAGCAGGCCAAGCAGCATCATAGGAGCAGGAAGGCTGAAGTTTCGGGCCTAGACCCTTCATCAGAAATGGGGGAGGGGAAGGGGATTCTGAAATAAATAGGGAGAGAGGGGGAGGCGGATAGAAGAGGGATAGAGGAGAGGATAGGTGGAGAGGAAACAAACAGGTCGAAGAGGCGGGGATGGGGCCAGTAAAGGTGAGTGTAGGTGGGGAGGTAGGGAGGAGATAGGTCAGTCCAGGGAGGACAGACAGGTCAAGGGGGCGGGATGAAGTTAGTAGGTAGGAAAAGGGGGTGCAGCTTGAGGTGGGAGGAGGGGATAGGTGGGAGGAAGAACAGGTTAGGGAGGCAGGGACGAGCTGGACTGGTTTTGGGATGCGGCAGGGGGAGGGGAGATTTTGAAGCTTATGAAATTTACATCAATACCATTGGGCTGCAGGGTTCCCAAGCGGAATATGAGTTGCTGTTCCTGCAACCTTTGGGTGGCATCGTTGTGGCACTGCAGGAGGCCCAGGATGGACATGTCGTCTGAGGAATGGGAGGGGGAGTTGAAATAGTTCGCGACTGGGATGTGCAGTTGTTTATTGCGAACCGAGTGTAGGTGTTCTGCAAAGCCGTCCCCAAGCCTCCGCTTGGTTTCCCCGATGTAGAGGAGGCCACAACGGGTACAGTTGATGCAGTATATCACATTAGCAGATGTGCAGGTGAACATCTGCTTGATGTGGAAAGTCTTCTTGGGGCCTGGGATGGGGGTGAGGGAGGAGGTATGGGGGCAGGTGTAGCACTTCCTGCGGTTGCAGGGAAAAGTGCCGGGTGTGGTGGAGCTGGAGGGGAGTGTGGAGCGGACAAGGGAGTCACGGAGAGAGTTGTCCCTCCAGAAAGCAGATACGGGTGGGGAGGGAAAAATGTCTTTGGTGGTGGGGTCGGATTGCAGATGGCGGAAGTGTCAGAGGATGATGCGTTGGATCCGGAGGTTGGTGGGGTGGTACGTGAGGACGAGGGGGATTCTGTAGGAAGTGGGAGGAATTGAAGGAGAAGTTATTGAGGGTGAGGACGAGTTCGGCTAAGCAGATGAGGGTGTCAGTGGAGGGGGACTGGTCGGGCCTGCGGAACAGGAACAAGCGGAAGGCCTTTAGGCCATCTGTATGGGGAATGCAGGTGTACAGGGACTGGACGTCCATGGTAAAGATGAGGTGTTGGGGACCGGGGAATTGGAAGTTCTGGAGGAGGTGGAGGGCGTGGGTGGTGTCATGGACGTAGGTAGGGAGTTTGTGGACCAAGGGGGAGAAAATGGAGTTGAGATAAGTGGAGATAAGTTCGGCAGGGCAGGAGCAGGCAGAGACAATGGGTCGACCAGGGCATTCAGGTTTGTGGATTTTGGGAAGGAGATAGAAGTGGGCGGTGTGGGGTTGGGGAACGATGAGGTTGGAGGCTGTGGGTGGGAGGTCATCTGAAGTGATGAGGTTATGGATGGTTTGGGAGATGATGTTTTGGTGGTCAGGCGTTGGATCATGATCAAGGGGGCAGTAGGAGGAGGTGTCGGAGAGTTGGTGTCTGGCCTTGGCGATGTAGAGGTCAGTGCGTCATACTACAACTGCGCCTCCCTTGTCCGCAGGTTTTATGGTGATGTTGGTATTGGAGCGGAGTGAGCGGAGGGCTGCACGTTCTGCAGGGGAGAGGTTGGAGTGGGTGAGAGGGGTGGAGAGGTTGAGGCAATTGATGTCTCGATGGCAGTTGGAGATGAAGTGGTCGAGGGAGGGTAGGAGGCCTTGGGGTGGTGTCCAGGAGGGGGGGATGTGTTGGAGGCGGGAGAAGGGGTCAGTAGAGGGAGCGTTAGGCTCACGGTTGAAGAAGTAAGCGCGGAGGCAGAGGTGGCGGAACAACTGTTCAATGTCCAAGCGTGACCGGTATTCGTTGATGTGTGGGTGGAGGGGGACAAAGGTGAGCCCTTGACTGAGGACTGACCGTTCGTCCTCAGTAAGGGGGAGGTCTGGGGGGATGGTGAAGACTCGGCAGGGCTGGGTGCTACAGTCTCCTCTGGAGCTGCTGGCTGTGGAGGCTGTGGGCGGAGCGACGTCGGCGTAGGCTGTGGGCGGAGTTGCGTCGGCAGTGGTGGACGGAGTTGCGTCGGCGTAGGCTATGGGCGGAGTTGTGTCCGCGTCGGTGGTGGGCGGAGCGGCATCGGTGGTGAGCGGAACGGGGTAGGCGGTGGCAGCAGCGGTGACGGTAGGTGCGTCTTCAGTGTCTGTGGTGTTGGCCCCTGAAACACACACTCGCAGCGATGCGCCAGCATCTCCGGGCACTACAATCAAGCCTACCCCAGCTCAGAGCCTCCCTCTCCCAGACCTGCAAAGGACATCTCCTGTTTTTTATTCTTCGTAGGATCCACAACCTGAACTCACAATTCTACTCAGCTTTATTGGACACTATTCCTCCGTTACATTGATGACTGTATCGGCGCCGCCTCGTGCTCCCACGAGGAGCTCGAACAGTTCATCCACTTCACCAACACCTTCCACCCCAACCTTAAGTTCACCTGGACCAACTCTAACACCTCTCTCACCTTCCTGGACCTCTCTGTCTCCATCTCCGGCAACCACCTAGAAACCGATATCCATTTCAAGCCCACCGACTCCCACAGCTACCTAGAATACACTTCCTCCCACCCACCTTCCTGAAAAAATGCCATCCCCTATTCCCAATTCCTTCACCTCCGCCGCATCTGCTCCCAAGATGAGGCATTCCACTCCCGTACATCTCAGATGTCCTCGTTTTTCAAGGACCGCAACTTCCCCCCCTCTCAGTGGTCGAGAACGCCCTCGACCGTGTCTCCCACATTTCCCGCAACTCATCCCTCACACCCCGTCTCCGCAATAACAACCAAAAAAGAATCCCCCTCATACTCACGTACCACCCCACCAACCTCCAGATCCAACGCATCATCCTCCGACACTTCCGCCATCTGCAATCCGACTCCACCACCAAAGACAATTTTCCCTCCCCACCCTTATCTGCTTTCCAGAGGGACCACTCTCTCCGTGACTCTCTTGTCCGTTCCACACTCCCCTCCAGTCCCACCACACCCGGCACTTTTCCCTGCAACCGCAGGAAGTGCTACACCTGCCCCCACACCTCCTCCCTCACCCCCATCCCAGGCCCCAAGAAGACTTTCCACATCAAGCAGATGTTCACCTGCACATCTGCTAATGTGGTATACTGCATCTGCTGTACCCGTTGTGGCCTCCTCTACATCGGGGAAACCAAGCGGAGGCTTGGGGACCGCTTTGCAGAACACCTACGCTCGGTTTGCAATAAACAACTGCACCTCCCAGTCGCGAACCATTTCAACTCCCCCTCCCATTCCTCAGACGACATGTCCATCCTGGGCCTCCTGCAGTGCCACAACGATGCCACCCGAAGGTTGCAGGAACAGCAACTCATATTCCGCTTGGGAACCCTGCAGCCCAATGGTATCAATGTAGATTTCACAAGCTTCAAAATCTCCCCTCCCCCTACCGCATCCCAAAACCAGCCCAGCTTGTACCCGCCTCCCTAACCTGTTCTTCCTCCCACCTATCCCCTCCTCCCACCTCAAGCCGCACCCCCATCTCCTACCTACTAACCTCATCCTGCCCCCTTGACCTGTCCGTCCTCCCTGGACTGACCTATCTCCTCCCTACCTCCCCACCTACACTCACCTTTACTGGCTCCATCCCCACCTCTTTGACTTGTCTGTTTCCTCTCCACCTATCCTCTCCTCTATCCATCTTCTATCCGCCTCCCC
>NC_063332.1:40271621-40272622 GCF_021869965.1 Rhincodon typus | reverse complement strand
GGACCAACTCTAACACCTCTCTCACCTTCCTGGACCTCTCTGTCTCCATCTCCGGCAACCACCTAGAAACCGATATCCATTTCAAGCCCACCGACTCCCACAGCTACCTAGAATACACTTCCTCCCACCCACCTTCCTGAAAAAATGCCATCCCCTATTCCCAATTCCTTCACCTCCGCCGCATCTGCTCCCAAGATGAGGCATTCCACTCCCGTACATCTCAGATGTCCTCGTTTTTCAAGGACCGCAACTTCCCCCCCTCTCAGTGGTCGAGAACGCCCTCGACCGTGTCTCCCACATTTCCCGCAACTCATCCCTCACACCCCGTCTCCGCAATAACAACCAAAAAAGAATCCCCCTCATACTCACGTACCACCCCACCAACCTCCAGATCCAACGCATCATCCTCCGACACTTCCGCCATCTGCAATCCGACTCCACCACCAAAGACAATTTTCCCTCCCCACCCTTATCTGCTTTCCAGAGGGACCACTCTCTCCGTGACTCTCTTGTCCGTTCCACACTCCCCTCCAGTCCCACCACACCCGGCACTTTTCCCTGCAACCGCAGGAAGTGCTACACCTGCCCCCACACCTCCTCCCTCACCCCCATCCCAGGCCCCAAGAAGACTTTCCACATCAAGCAGATGTTCACCTGCACATCTGCTAATGTGGTATACTGCATCTGCTGTACCCGTTGTGGCCTCCTCTACATCGGGGAAACCAAGCGGAGGCTTGGGGACCGCTTTGCAGAACACCTACGCTCGGTTTGCAATAAACAACTGCACCTCCCAGTCGCGAACCATTTCAACTCCCCCTCCCATTCCTCAGACGACATGTCCATCCTGGGCCTCCTGCAGTGCCACAACGATGCCACCCGAAGGTTGCAGGAACAGCAACTCATATTCCGCTTGGGAACCCTGCAGCCCAATGGTATCAATGTAGATTTCACAAGCTTCAAAATCTCCCCTCCCCCTACCGCATCCCAAAACCAGCCCAGCT
>NC_063332.1:40214076-40271521 GCF_021869965.1 Rhincodon typus | reverse complement strand
ACTCACCTTTACTGGCTCCATCCCCACCTCTTTGACTTGTCTGTTTCCTCTCCACCTATCCTCTCCTCTATCCATCTTCTATCCGCCTCCCCCTCTCTCCCTATTTATTTCAGAATCCCCTTCCCCTCCCCCATTTCTGATGAAGGGTCCAGGCCCGAAACTTCAGCGTTCCTGCTCCTATGATGCTGCTTGGCCTGCTGTGTTCATCCAGCTCTACACCTTGTTATCTCACCCTTTATTTATGTGTGGACAATCTTTGTCTCTGGCACATCCTCGCAGAGTCTTCACTAAGAGAGTCAGAATTTCTGACACTCCTCTTTTCAATCTGTCAGCCAGGGCTCCCTGATTGGACCAGATTAACAGCCCCAATCAGTGAACTAATATTCTATGAGGTCCATCTGGTTGACGTCATTACAACCACTACACAATATTCTCTTGGTGCAGTCTCAATAGGATTTGTCACAGGTAGCAAGTTCCAGATTTTCACTACCCTTTGAACAAAGAAATGCATTCCGTCATCACCTCAGAATGCCTACCTCTAATTTCAAAGTAATTCCCTCTTTCCTGGACTCTACAAGCAGAAAAAATAAATTATTTCTATCAACCCTTGTAATTTTCCAAATCCACAACAAATTGTTTCAAATTTCAGGTTTCTGTGCCTTTCATTTATGTTTCAGATTTTCATCACCAGGTTTAAGTGTAAGGAAATACTTCAAATTTTGTATTAAATATTAAAGTTATTTCAGGGACTTTTGATCATTCTTCTGCATGAAAAACACAAAGGAACATCATAGAGCTTTTAAATAGATGTTATATTTATGTTCATGTCTTCTCCTCAATGGCGCTGATTCAGCTGACTAGTTAGTGTTACTGATGTCCATTTGTAGCTCATCCAAACAGATGGCCTGCATGACTGAGCTCAGAATAAGGAGCAGCAGATGACAGTCCCATGAAGGACTGAGCCTCATTCTGCTCTCATCCGATTTCTAATCATATGTGCTCTTAGGAGCAGAATGAGGCTCAGTCCTTCAATTTTGAGACAGGAATCCTGGCCAGTGTTCCTCCTTAATGATTCAGAGACACTGAAGCCAATTGTCGTCTTCCGTTCCCAGCCAAATGGTACCAGAGTATGAATGAGGGACTGAATCTGAAATCTTTTTCAGTTTGTTTGGCTTTAGCAAAGTCACTTTGTGGTCTCCTAAAACTCTTTAACTGTGACTGGTGTAAAGTTTCAGATGAGATGCATAGCAAGGCCCTGTCTGCCCTTATGTGAATATATAAATGAGTAGGGGAATTTTTACCAGTGTCCTGGTCAACACCAATCTTTCAACCAGGATCAATAAGATGTCATCTAGTCATTCTGGTTTGTGGGACCTTACTATGTGCAAGTTGGCTGCTTCATGTCCGACATTACAACAGTGAATACCGCAGAGATTCTTTAAGCATTGTATAAAATTTATTTTAGTTAATGACTTCTAAAACTAAATTGCAATGTTCAATTTTTACATATCTTCAGAATGTAAATAGTATGCACACGCAAAGTATAGTTTGTTACTTGTCAACTCACTGGATCTGCCTAATTTTCCTGACTAAGGAAGTGACTGTTGTGATGCTGGGAATTGACTGGGGTACTTGTCAAGGTAATGCCATAATTGTTTTCTGAACCACACAGTCAGCAGCTGGGCAAAAGCATTTACTTTAATGCTTGCTGTCAATCTCTCCCCTGCTCATAGCTCCAACACAGACAGCCACATGATGGATGTTAAAGAAAACACATGGTTAACCACACTTCTGGTTTTAAGGAAGCTTGCAAAAAAGGAACAAGGTGCCTTTCAAAGGCCTCATGCTCTGGAGTTCATTGCTGACCTAATCACATGCCCTGGTTAGGGTAACAAGTTCTTTGATATTTTTCATTCCTCACTGGTAACATTACAATTAAACTGCTTTATTACAAAATATATCACTTCTACATCTGTTATTTTAGAACCTGCTACACATACTAAACTAAAAGGACAGAGCATTCAAATCTAAAGACTCTGCTGATAAAGTGCATGCTGCATTCAAATGTAATATGTACATTGCAACAACCAGTAAAATTCCATACCAAAATACAGAAAGTATTGGATCTGTGAAAAATAGGGAAGCAGTCACAGTCCACAATGGTGATGAAATTGATCAATATGAAATTGAAGGAAACTGACTGGTAGGCACAACATTTCATTTATATCAGTGGTTCTGAAACATTTTCGGCTGTGAGCCTCCAGTTGGAGGATTGGAAGTTGGTGTGACCACTCAGTAAGAACTGTGGGAGTAAGAGAGGCAGCTGTGAGAGCAGGGTCGTGTCTGTTAGAGTGGAAGTGTAGCTGTTCCAACGTGATCACAACCCACAGCAGCCATGGCCGCCTCCAAGTGTGTTACCCTAAGTTTCAGCTCTCAAATCTACCTGGGGTCCCAAACTCCAATTTGATAAATCCCACTTTATCATAATGACTACAGTCAAAAGTACCTCATTGGCTATCAAGCGCTCATTGGGGTATCCAGAAATCATAGAAGCTGCTGCATAAATGAGACAACAAGAATAAGGAACTCCTGGATTTTTTTGTCACCAGGTTTGAGTACACCCATTTACCTACTTCAGCTGCTGTCTACCTTGCCCTGCCCAACCAAGCAAAATATCCTGCCATCATCCCTCCCCATCCAGTTTTGAACAAGTAACAGTTTCCTTGAATGAAACAGTGAAGGACTGAAGCCATCATCATGAATATATCCAATTTAAGGTTCCTATCATTGCATTTTAGTGTCTCTCTGGCATTGCCTCTGTCTAAGTTTATTACCTCTTCCAGCCACACTACTCTGCAAATCATTGCAATTACCCTATCACAGGCATCTTGTGGATTCTTCACACATTTTATTCCACTATTGACAGCAAGGCCTTTGCCATCTAGGACTGATGCTGTGCAACTCACTCACTTAAAAGAAACCCTGAATCTTGTGATTTTTTTTCTCCTCTGTTAAAGCCTCCTAAACACCTACCTCTACGACCAATGTGAGTGTGTGTTATCTATTTTGTTGTTTCATCCTTGTTTGGCCTGATTATGCTTAAATGACATTAAAAGATGGATCGATTGCGTTGTACATCGCTTGTTACTGTAACTTTTTGCTGTTGTTGATGATGAGATTAATAATGATGCTGCTGTACTATGGCACAGAAACTATCTGCACGTTGCTTAGTGAAGGCCATTTTTGGACACAGAACATAGTGGTGGAAGATACCCATCCTCACACTGCACTTCATATATTTGAATGTGTTTTGCTTCCAAATAAACTATAAACAGAAAAATCTGCTTCACTTTGGAATGATTTTGAAATAATGTTTATCTATACTTCTGACCAGCCATGTACTGCTTTCCTCTGAGCAGAAATCAACACCTTCACCTCAACGGAAAAAACTGTTTATTTGGAGGAGTCTAACACCAGAATCCAAATAAAATCTTGGTCAATGTAACCTCACATATTAAAAATGGCTACTTAGGCATGATAACAAATGATAGCAAGGGACAATGCCAGGGCAGCTCGTGGGTGAAGTGATATTTTTCTGCAGCCCATTCTTCAGTTTAGCTCCTACATATAAATAGAATTCGATCTATCATCTGATAACATCCTGAAAGGCAGACAAGTACCTGAGCTTTGCCATTGCTCCTATGTGGTGTGGCAACATGAGGTACGTACTCGTTTCTGAGATAACCCAACTGAGGTTATAAGAACTCATGACATGTGGAGAATTGCATGGAAAAGTCTACACACGATGTTAAAAACTAAAAGAACTGTGGATGCTGTAAATGAGGAACAAAAACAAAATTGCTGGAAAAGCTCAGCAGGTCTGGCAGCATCTGTGAAGGAAATCAAGAGTTAACGTTTCGGGTCCGGTGACCATTCCTCAGAACTGATGGTGGCTGGGAAAACATCAGTTTATATGCAGAGAAAAGGGGAGGGAGATGGGGTAGGGAGTAAATGATAGGATAGAGCCTAAAGAGAGAGAAGAGCAGTTGACTATTAGTGACTAACAACAGGGGGTGTGTAATGGCAGGCTATGCGGTAACAAGGCCTGGTGTGTGGGGTGGGAGGCTGGGACATGGGAGAGTTTAGGCCCTAAAATTATTGAACTCAAATTGAGTCCAGAGGGCTGTAGGATACCCAAGCGAAAATGAAGTGTTGTTCCTCCAGCTTGCATTGAGCTTTGCTGGAACACTGCAGCAAGCCAGAGACAGAGATGTTGGCCAGGGAGCAAGGTAGTGAGTTAAAGTGGCAGGCAACAGGGAGCAAGGTAGTGAGTTAAAGTGGCAGGCAACAGGTGGCTCAGGGTTTTTTTTGAGAGCAGAACGTCGATGTTCTGCAAAGCGGTCACCCAGTCTAATCTGTTCTGAGGAAGGGTCACCAGACCCGAAAGGTTAACTCTTTTTTCCTTCACAGCAACTTTGTTTTTCTACACACTACGTTGATTTGCTCTAACATACCCGATAGATGTGCCATTTGCAACATGGTCATGAAAGCCAATAGTGGTGGGGGTGGGGGCAATGTTAGTGGATGGTAAGCAGGGGAGTGACAAATTAACTGATTAGGTTTAGCGGTTAAACTCTTACTTTGATACTAACAGAACCTCAATTTTGGAATGAAGAATGGATTGGTTACAAAGAGAGACATACCATTTATAATAAGGAGGATTTAAAGTATGTTATAAAGGAGCTCAGTAGAGGTAAGCACATGTGCCTGTGTAAAGCACAGCGCAATTCTGTGTAAAATGCAATGAAATATTGTCTTTGAAATTAACTGGAATGATATCAAAAAAGCTTGTATAGCAACTGAATATTTTTCATCAATTCTTGTAAACACTGGCAGCTTTCAAAATTAGAATACTTTTTCCAGTACAAACACCAACAAAAATGATGATAATACAGAAAATAAGAGACGTTTGGGAATAAGTGAAAAGCTGTAACCTGATTCAGGATTCAGGTGATGCTCAGAAACACTCAAGCTTTGGTCTTTTTTTAAAAAGGTATCATTTGAACCATCTGGATCAGTTGGAGGCTTTGAAGTCACTTCTACATAGTTGTTTCCCTACATCTGCGTGAGCCCTTTGATTCAGACAAACCTCCCTCATAAAACCAACTCTTCAGGCACTAAAAATTATCAATTCCAAACACTGACAAGGAAATGAAGTCTTGTGCCTTCAAGTAATCTAAGTTGGGAACAGTGGAATATATAAATGAGCTTCTCCAATAACTTAATACAAAGCCAGTGAATTCATTAAGTTCAACATATAGTCCCTGATTCATGAGGAATACATGCTCTCAGTTTTCGATTCAGGGAGGGTGTTGTTATTATTGGCCTGTACGCCTCTGGATTGGTGAGTATAAAAAGAAGTTAAAAAAGTCCTGTTAATGACCCTCCATGATTGACTACAGTATGTATATTCTCAAGGAGGTGGAGGGCTGTCTCTGGCTCAGTATTGCTTTGTCCCATGGTATCATGTGTTGGAGGTTTTCATTAACAATTAGGTAACTAAAGGGCAGTTAACAGCTGTAGGACACGATTCAAAACAAGTTATTCCAGTGGATAAACATTGCAGGGAGTTCACAATATGAATTGTAATAGATAATAATATCTAATGAACCGTTTTTGCATATCCTTCCGTGTGCTATAATCCCCTTCAGAGTTGCTGTTCTTAACAAATGCTCATCAACATTCCCACTCATTCTCTGGAGATAAGGGCACTAAGCCTGTGTTTGTTTTCAGTCATTTTCAAGTCCTCACTGTACCAAAGGGTTTGTGATCCTTGGCCCCAGAGACAGCAACTTCAACAATAACTCCGAAAAAAGATGCTCAGTTGGAGGTCTGTCTTGGAAACATGTCCCATCATCATTCCCCTCCTCCTTCACCCTCCCCCCACCACCACCTCCACCTCCACCCACACAACAAGCAAGTCACTGGACCTGCTGGTTTGGGATAATGATATTAGTTGAAGGTGAAAAAGACAGAAAGTCAATGACCGGATTTGTTCAATTTAACCTCTCTGACCTATCAGTTTCTCCTCTCTGGCAGTCACACTCCCTGACAACAGCAAGAACAGAAGCAGCAAGCTGATCACAAAACACAGAGAGGGCTGCCTCATAATTTAATGCAACTTGTAATTAGAGTCTGGCCTGCCATTATAAATTAGTCACCAGAAAGCTCTTGGACAAATATTATCATTAAAAACCTGCTGTGTTGCACCACCATCAGGGACCAGAAGAAAATGAAATCATCTTAATCATCCGCTTTACCAAAAATGTCAAATGATGTTTATCGTTTGATAGTCAGTGTCTTACCTTTCTTGCCCCTTCCAAATTTATACTCCCATTTCTCAAAGACAATGAATTCTATGGAGTTGTAGTTCCATGAGTGCACCTTGTCTCCAGTACTCAACTGAAGAACTTTTCAATTCTGAACCCAGACACTAAGACATAATCATGGGTTGTGAGCACTACTCAGACTGGTTTCACCCAACATTCCCAGCAAATGTCAATGCATGATGATCCTGAGATGAAAGCTTGGTTGATCCCAGGACCACCAAAAAACAAATAATACTCAGACTCTAGGCCCGAAACGTCAGCCTTCCTGCTCCTATGATGCTGCTTGGCCTGCTGTGTTAATCCAGCTCTACATCTTGTCATCTCAGATTCTCCAGCATCTGCAGTTCCTACTATCTCTGAAGCTCAGTTGGATGTCTGGTTTGTGATGCAGAGTGACGCCAACAGTGTGGGTTCAATTCCTACACTGGCTGAAGTTACCAGAAAGGATTTCCTTTCTACCTTTCCCCTAGCTGGAGGCATTGTGACCCTCAGGTTAAACCATCACCAGTTGTCTCTTTCCAACAAAAGAGCAGCTCAATCATCTGATAAGACTATGGCGACTTTACCTTTCACCTTTTATATGACTGATGTCATGTTGATAATTCAATTGAGAACCAGGCTGAGTTTAGAAAGGTGAAAAGCAAAGCGAAAAGAATGGTAAAAGAAGCAAAGAGAAAAAGAACGAGAAGAGTCAGACAGCAAACAAAAGTAGGAATACAAAAATCTTCAATAGACTCAGAAATTGTAGGGTAGTAGAAGGGTAGATGGGCTGATCAGCAACTGAAAAGTTATGCATGGAATCAAAGGGCTTAAATAAATGGGTCATTATATCTATCATTACCAAAGAAGATACTGCCAAAATTATAGTGAAAGAGAAGGATCTGATGATAGCTTGAACTTCACTTGCCAGACCCTCCCACTGGACTTGTTGGGCCGAAGGGCCTGTTTCCACACTGTACGGATTCAATGATCAAAATGATCGAATATCTTGATTCCGTTTTAGGTCAATTATTTATCTTATTCGGGAGATTTGATCAAGGTATACAGAGCAGAGTAGATAGGGAGAAACCATTCCTATCAATGATGGACCAAACACCAGAAAATACCTACTTAAGGTGATTGGCAAAAGAACTAAAGGTGACAGGATGAAATGTTTTCTTTCCACAATGAGTGGTTAGAACCTAGAATAAATCACAGAAGAGTATGGTGACGATATATTCAATGTCAATCTTCTTCTGTGAGATGTGGGTATCATTTATTAGGCCAGCTTTTGTTGTCCATCTGTGTTTGTTCTTGAACTTTGCAACTTGCTAATCTATTTCAGAGTGCAGTTAAGAGTCAACCACACTGCGGAGGGTCCAGAGTCACAAGTAGGAGAGACCAAGTAAGGATGAGAGATTTTCTTCCTTAAAAGACATTAGTGGATTTCAAAAGGGAATCAGTTGTGTACCTGAAATGGAAACTTCTGTAGGGTCCTTGGGGAAAGGCTAGGAACTTGGACAAGCAGTGCTGTTCTTGCAGAAAGTCAATGTGGACACAAAAGGTTGAACCATTCAATAATCTACAGACAGTCCCTTTTCTTCACCAACCCTCTTCTCTGCCTTTGCACTTGCTTAAAACCATTTCGAACTTTTTTTAGTTCTGATAAAAGTTCATCCAACCTGAAACATTTACTCGGATTCTCTCTCCACATATGCCTGAGTTTGTCCAGAATTTTCAGTTTCCCTTTTAGACTTTCACTATCCTCAATATTTGGTCTTCTAGTCTTATTGCTTTATTCACGGACAACATTTTTTTAAACCTGCATTTCTAAATTTTTGAGAGCACTTTATAAAGAGAACCACTGTGTATAAAACAGAAATTCAAGCAATGATTGATTGCCCATGACAAGATAGTAAGGCCATACAATGTAGGAGCAGAAACAGGCCATTCAGACATTCAAAACATACTCTGCCATTCAGTGACAACATGGCTGATCTGATAATCCTCAACTCGACTTTCCGACCTTTTTACTATAACCTTTGATTCCCTTCCTGATTAGAAATTTGTCTATCTCAGCTCTGAACATATTTAATGACCTCACTTCAACAGTCCTTTGTGGTAAAGAATTACACAGATTCACTTCCTTCACAAAGAAGAAACTCTTCCTCATCTCTATCTTAAATAATTGATTCCCAACTTCTAAGATTCTACCCTTCAATCTGAGACTCTCCCACAAGGGAAATAATCTTTCTGCATCTAATTCATCAAGTGCCCTAAGAATCTTTCCTGTTTCAATAAGGTTTTCTCTCTTTTTCTAAATTCCAATGAGTACAGATTCAAACTACTCAACCTTCTCTTTTAAGGCAGACCATCTATACCCAAGATCAATCTAGCCAACCGTATGTGGACTGCTTCAATGCCTTTCTTTAGACAAAGGGCCTCAAACTGTTCACAGTTTGCCAGCAATGAGCATACTGGTGCCTTTAATAGATTTAGCAAAACCTCCTTCCTTTTACACTCCATTCTCTCTGAAATAAAGGCCAACATTCCATGTGCCTTCCCTATTACCCAGTGAACTTGGCAGCTAGCTTTTTGTGAATCATGGACAAGAACTCCCAAATCCCTCTGTTTCATAGCTTTCTCCATTTCAATAATATTCAGCTCCTCTATCCCTCCTAACAAAGTGCATAATTTCACATTTTACCACATAGTAATCCATCTGTCAAGTTTGTTCCCACTTGCTAAACCTGTCTATATCCCTCTGCAGACTCTGTGAAATCTTTTCCACTGGCCTTCCCACATGTTTTGTGTCAGCCGCACACTTGGCTATATTCATTTTCCACATCCAAGTCATCAATATCTATTGAAAGCAATTACAGCTGCAGCACTGATCCCTGTGACACAGCAACTCTGTTTTCTACAGTTAGTCAATCCTCTAGCCATGCTAATATATTACCCCTGACACCACAAGTTCTTATCTCATTAGGTATCTGAATATGTTATCATACACCTTTGAAAATTCAAAGGTGCTGCTTCCCTTTATCTAATTTGCTTTTCACCTCTTCAGAGAATTCCAGTAAATTTGTCAGACATGATTTCCCCTTCATGAAGCCATGCTGACTCTGCCTTACCATATTACGTATTTCTAAATGGTCTGCTAATACATCCTTATATTAGACACCTATATTTTCTCTGTAACAGATGTTAAGCTAACTAGTTTAGGGTCACCTTTCTTTCTCCCCTTCCATTTTTAAATAAAAGGTGTTACACTGGCAAGTTTCCCATCCTCTGGGACTTTTCCAAAGATTTCTGAAAGATTACTATCATTGCTCCCACCTCTGTAGCTACTTCCTTTCATATCGTAGGATGCATCCCATCAGATCCAGAGGACTACTCCGTCTTAAGCCCCATTTCTTTCCCTATCACCTTGTTTTCTAATAATAGCTTTTGTATTTATTTCCTTTCCTTTTGTCCCTTGAATATTTAGAAATTTGGAATGCTATCAGTGTCTTCTACTGTGAAGACTGACGCAAACGATTTATTCAACTCTTCTGCCACTTCCTGCTTCTCTGTTGTTGTTTCTTCAACATAATACGTTAAAGTGTCTGTGTTCATTTTGGCCTTTGTCTTCCTTTTTTTATATTTAAAGAGGGTATTGATATTTCTTGAAAATTTACCTTCAAAGTTTATTTTCTCCCTTTTTATTACTGTTGCATTGCAAAACAGAACTGGAAATGACACATCCCAACTTAACAGACTGGATCAGATAAATTCCAAATGCAGTAGAACAATATCGCTTCATCGGAGGCCGCACTGATGATTTCACCCAGGCATGGTGTCAAAACGTCTGTACGATAACCAGCCAGCTCAGCGAGCAAGTCAACAACCTCATTAATATACTGCCTCCGTTACATGCCATCAAACATGGTTGGAGGGTTTGAGCTCAGGGTTGGAGGGTTTGAGCTATAGGGCGGGCTGAGTAGCCTGGGGATTTTTCCCCGGAGCGTGGGGGCTGAGAGGTGACCATCTAGAGATTTATAAAATCATGGAAAGGGTGAATAGCCAAGATCTTTTTCCCAGGGTAGGGGAGTCCAAAACTAGAGGGCATGGGTTTAAGGTGAGAGGGGAAAGACTTAAAAGGCACCTAAGGGACAACATTTTCATGCAGAGTGTGGTGTATGTATGGAATGAGCTGTCAGAGGAAGTGGTGGAGGCTGGTACAATCACAACGTTTAAAAGGCATCTGGATGGGTACATGAGTAGGAAGAGTTGAGAGGGATATGTGCCAAATGCTGGCAAATGGGAATAGATTAATTTAGAATATCTGCTTAGTATGGACGAGTTAGACTGAAGAGTCTGTTTCCGTGCTGTACATCTACATGACTCTATGACTTGCAAGTTTACCCTCAAAGCTTATTTTCTCCCTCTTTATTACAGTTGCGTTTCTCCATCGAAATTCTATTAATTTTCTCCTTTGTTGCTGATAGTACTAACTCACTATGAATCCTCCAGTAAGTTACTTAAGTGGCCCTTTTTCAAGCTGGAGCTGATACTCCTGACCTCACCCTATGTGTACACATAAGTTAGAAGTTGCATTCGCTTAATACCAAGAAAGAACAAAAACCCTCAAAGAAGGTACTACCCCAGCTGAATTAAGTAAATAAGCTGGAACTGTTTGAAACAAACACTGCTTGAGAGCAGTATTTAACCAATGGCAGCAAAAACTTTAAATTGCATGCTGCCCTTAAATTGACAGCAATGTTGAAAGTTGGAGAGAACAAGAACTGTAGATGCTGGAGTCAGAGTCAATACAGCGTGCAGCTGGAAGAACGCAGCAGGTCAGGCAGCATCAGAGGATCAGAAGGGTGTAAACCCAAAACGTCGACTTTCTTGCTCCTCTGATTCAGCCTGACCTGCCTCAAGCTCCATACTGATGGTGAAAGGTGTATTACTAGAGAGTAAAGAGTGCCACAGCAAGATTAGAAGAGGTGACTAAAGGTTTGATCACAGAAGTAGGCCTCAAACAAGCAGTGAGGTAGACAGGCTTAGGGAGGAAATTCCAGAACATGGGACATAGAAGTTAAAGCAGGGAGGCGATGGCTTAATGATATTATTGCTGGACTGTTAATCCAGAGACCCAGATAATGTTCCAGGGATGGTGGATGGTGGAATTTGAATTCAATAAATACCTGGGATTAAGTGTCTAATGATGACCGTGAATCAACTGTTGGGGAAAAACCCATCTGATTCATTAATGTCCTTAAGGGAAGGAAACTGCCATCCTTACCTGGTCTGGACTACATGTGACTCCAGATCGACAGTAATATGGTTGACTCTTAGCTGCCCTCTGGGCAATTAGGGATGGGGAATAAATGCTGGTCTAGCCAGCGACCCCCTCATCTTGTGAATGAAAAATAGAGCTGCCAATTAAGCTGAGTCAAAGACATGTCAAAGCTACAAATGAAAAAAGTTTCACTGGCACCTAGGCTGTGATAAAAGACGAGTCTGACCGCATTACGGTGATGAAGGTGGGTGGTCTTTTTGACAAAGTGAATTTGGTCTCACAATAGGGGACTGAGATAATGAACAGCCAGAGATTGTAGTCATGGAAGTAAATGTAATTGTTGACAAGAGCACACTTCATTGTGGCGCTCAAAGTCATCCGAAAGCTTAGTTGGAGGAAACTATGGCTCATCCCCAAGACTTAAAGTCAAATACACAAACCAACAACATCTGGGCAATGCTTTGGGTGACAGGCAGCAGAGAGGTACATTACCCACGTGAAAGCTGAATCCCATATCATCAGATGGTATCACCAAGGTTCAAGAATATAGTTCAGATAAAGGGTGACGCCATGGAGAAATCCTTGCAGAGTCCAATAGTTTTAGTACAAAAAGATAACTTATTACTGGAGATGCTCCAGTATGTTTCTATCGGTAGAACTATAACAAAACAAAGGCAGTCACACTGATGTGGGCCAGAGGGGAAAATTTTAGAAAAGGCTGTTGTGGTCAACTGTGCCAAAGGCTGCACATTACTGAAGAATCAAAAGGAGTGTTAATACATCAGGGTCAAGGTTACAATAAATTGACTTTATACTGATTGGGATCATTTCAGTGCTGTAGGAAGGACTGAAAGTTATTCCAATGCACATTTTTAAATTTATTAGAAGGGATCTTTTATCATGCCAGATGTAGTTGCACCTTGACATTATACCTTTAAATATCACCTGTTTTTGAATAAGTTCAAGAATGTGGGTTCAGTGGTCTTAAAATAATACAATGTATGAGCAGTATTGAAATCTATAGGCAAATATAATTTTATTTGTCTTTATTTCAACTTACTATCCAGCTACTTTTATATTCAGTGGAGACAAAAGCTTATTGGGTCTTCTATATAGCAGCCTTAGCAAACCTGACAAGCTGATTTTCCTATAGAGTGAGACATGAATCAGCAGTTGGTGATGTAGAACCTAATATAAAAGCAGTGAAAGACTGTCTCTAAGCAGTTTCACTCCAATTGAAGGATCTACCGAAAAGGAATGCACAGTCGCTCTTTCAACCTTTCTTCCCTTTCCCCTCCTCATCCTACTCCCCTCCAACAAATATTTTATGGTATTTGCTCACTTAGGGTGTGACACTTTGTCATAATCTCTGAAGAATGACTCATGGTTTACTATCACCCTCCCCTAACAGAAGAAATTGTTATGATCCTTTGTAGTTAACCTAAAGACAATTTCAGTCTGTAGATTTGTGCCCTTTAGAATAATTACTGATGACCTGGCCAGTGAGTTTAAGAATTTATCAATTCTCCTGTCAGTAGTGCTTTTGTCCTTGCATGGTTTTACCTTCAATTCTTTAGTGACAGGTTAGTGAAGGTGTTAGGTTCTCCATTAGACTCCAGTTAACTTTGATCTGATTGTTAAATAGTCAGCATCTTGTTGTCAGCCCAGACATTTCTTTTTATCTTTATTCATTTATGAAAAATAATGTGTACCTTATTTAACTTGCAGAAGTGGGAAAGTAGAGGAGAAGTGACAGTTTCAGACATGTTGCAATGCTCCTTGACCAGTCAGTAATGAGGTGAATGGGCAGGGGAATCGGGGTAAGATCATGAGAAGATAGAAGAACAAACTTGCTTTTAATGAGCAAGAGAAGATACACATTTTAAAAAATACAGAGCACTGACATGCACTAGACGATCAGAGAGAGAGGGAGAGACAGGAACACAAAAATCTCCCCTTCTGTCCCATCCATCAATGAGTCTCTCCCACAGTGAACCTACACCTCTGGCCTCATCCCTCAGTCAGTCTGCCCCTCTGTCCCAATGCATCAATGGAAGTCTTGCTCTGAACCTGGTCCTCAGTGAATATCTCTCTCTGCAGCTCATTCCTCTGTTTTGGATATGCAGAAACATATTTGCACTGCATGCACAAACTGTGCTAATAGACTGACTGACTGGGTTAGGACACAGGCAGCACGCCAGGCAAACAGGTTCTTAAGCAAAACATCAGTCCTGTAATCTTTAATGCCACGTGGGATGTAAAGTGAGATACAGATCTTCCGCAAGCACTGGACAGGTGCCAAAGGCTTACACTAGCACTGGGTGAATGAATCCCATCCAGAAAAGAGTGCTTCTATTGCACACAGCTAAGTCTTCACCCACTCTACTACTGAGTCAGCTTTATATACCAAATGCAATGCACTGATTACTGTGACTAAAGACTCGGGGTTCTAAATTGATAACCCAACAACAGGTCAGAGCTTCACGATACATGAATAGCCCGTGCCCACTGGGTGCAATGCAGGCAGCATGCCAAATTTGTGGTGCCTGCTCCTTTCAATTATCTAAGCGTTGTGCCAGCACTAACTACACTCAGAGACAGTAAGAACTGCTGATGCTGGAGTCAGAGATAACACAGTGTGGAGCTGGAGGAGCACAGCAGGGCAGGCAGCATCAGAGGAGCAGGAAAGTTGGTGTTTTGGGTCGGGACCCTTCTTCAGAAATGGGGGAGGGGGAAGGGAGCTCCAAAATAAATGTAGAGGAGGGGTGGGGCTGGGAAAGGCAGGTGGGATGGTAATAGATGAATGCAGGTAGGGAGTGGTGGGGATTGGTCAGTGAGATGGGAGGAGTGGATAGGTGGGAGAGAAGATGGACAGGTTGTATCAGGTCAAGGAGGCGGGGATGCGAGGGAGGGTTGGTCATGTGATGAGGCCAGGGGTGGGGAGATTTTGAAACTGGTAAAGTCCACATTGAGGCCGTTGGGCTGTAGGCTCCCAAGGCGGAATATGAGGTGCTGCTCCTCCAGTTTCCGGGTGGCGTCATTGTGACACTGAAGGAGGCCCAGGATGGACATGTTGCCCAGGGAGTAGGAGGGGGGAAGGGAAATGGTTCGCGACCGGAAGGAGTTGTCGTTTTTCACGAACAGAGTGGAGGTGCTCTACAAAGTGGTCTCCGAGCCTCTGCTTGATCTCATCAATGTAGAGGAGGCCGCAGCGGATACAGCAGACCACATTAGCAGATGTGCAGGTGAACATCTGTTGGATGTGGAAGGTTTTTTTGGTTCCTTGGATGGAGGTGAGGGGGGAGGTGTAGGGGCAGGTGTGGCACTTCCTGCGGTTTCAGGAAAAGGTGCTGGGGTCGGTGGGGTTAGTGGGGAGTGTGGAGTGGACGAGGGAGTTGCGGAGAGAGCAGTTCCTACAAAAGGCAGATAGGGGTGGGGAGGGAAATATATCCTTGGTTGTGGGGTCGGATTGTAGGTGGCGGAAGTGGCGGAGAATGATGCGTTGAATACGGAGGATAGTGGGGTGATACATGAGGACAAGGGGGATTCTGTCTTGTTTTTGTCGTGGAGAGGGGATGTGAGGGCAGAGGTGTGGGAAATGCAAGAGATGCGGTCAAGAGCATTTTCGACCGCTGAAGGGGGAAAGTTGCGGTCCTTGAAATAAGAGGACATCTGGAATGTTCGGGAGTGGAACGCTCCATCTTGGGAGCAGATGCAGCGGAGGTGGAGGAATTGGGAGTAGGGGATTGCATTCATGCAAGAAGGTGGGTGAGAGGAGGTGTATTCTAGGTAGCTGTGGGAGTTGGTGGGCTTGAAATATAGATCGGTTTCAAGGCAGTCACCAGAGATTCAGAAGAGAATAGCATTGGCATTGGCTAACACTGCTGAAAGGTAACCAGCAGCTGTTAAATAGGAGATGGGCTGTGGCTGGAAAGATATTTTTGTGTTCCTGTCTTTCTCTTGATTGTCTAAAGTGTGCCAATGTTCCATATTTTTTAAAATGTGTATCTTCTCTTCCCTGTTTAAATATGACATGAAGTGGCTCTGACTTTGAAGAATGACACAATCTGGGAGAGTTTTCAGATGAAACACTGGTGATGTCAGTGGAGAAGATGGAATGGAGGAGGTGTCCCATATCTGCACAAGCTGGGGGTGGGAGGTGGTTGGGTGAGGCTCTCCAAATACATACTAAGTAGGCAATAGAAACAGATAGTCATGAAGGTCAATGCTAGGAGTCAATCCCAGACGACCTGAATGAAGTGCCACAAAATGACTTCATATGAATTGCTCAGATCAGTGAATATATTTTCAAAGACCATAAACTATCAAATGAACTATAAGTCTCAGATGCTGCTCACTCCCACACTGAAAGTCCCTATCAATCAGGGCTCATACCTGACATTTATATAGTACACCCACACCTTTCTCTCTCCATGCATTTTCATGGGATGTGAACATCACCGATAAGGACAGCATTTGTTGGTCATCCCTAACTGCATCTGGACTGATAGGCTTACTCAGCCGCTTCAGAGGCAACCACATTGCAGTAGGTGCGGACTCACTTTTGGCCAGTTCAGCTAATGATAGTAGATTTCACTCACCTAAAGGGCATTAGTAAACCAGATGGGTTTTATGACAAGTAATGATCGCCATCAGTGAGACTGACTTTTAGTTCCAAGTTTCATGACAATAGCTGAATTTAAATTCCACCAGATGCTGGATTTGAGTTCAAGCCCATGTCCTTAGAACTTTAACCTGGGCCTCTGCATTACTGAGTCAAGCCCATATCCTTAGAACTTTAACCTGGGTCTCTGCATTACTGAGTCAAGTGATCTTGCCACTCAGCCTCTCCTTCCACATCTAGAAGTCTCACACCCAATCTCATAACTCCTGAGTTCTGTCAGCTATTTAACCATGACAGGTACATGATCCCTCCCTCATAATGGCAGAAGTAGGGATGTGTGCTGATCATTGTGCAATGTTGTGTACAATTCTTTTGTATTTATTCATTCATGGGATGTGGACATCACAGGCTGGACCAGCATTTATTGCCCACCCCTGATTGCCCAGAGGGCAGTTAAGAGTCAACTACATTGCTGTGGATCTGGATTCACATGTAGGCCAGACCAGATAAGGGTGGTAGTTTCCTTTACTAAAGGACATTAGTTTATGGACATTCCGAAAATCATTCCATGGCCATCATTACACTGTTAATTCCATGAGGAACCAAATATGAGGCATGTTTGATGGCCCTATTTCAACTTCCGGCAAAGATCTGAAAGCTGCAAATGGAGCTCAAAATACCATATTCACTACCAGGAGACTAATATTCAAAGGGATTATGTGGCATCACAAGTTATCCAGCAATTGGAGCCACAACAGATTTATATGGATAGCTAAGGCAAAGACTCATGAGGACTCCATGGTGTATGAGGCTGCCGTCCTCTCTCGGCTTGATAATATTTGTCCTCCCACCAGTCACTCGACTGATGTCTTTACCGTTGTCTGTCAGCCAACCAGTTCAGAGTGTTACTGCACATGCTAAAATGGTGCAGTCTGCAGCCAGACTTTCTAGACCCAGAGCTGTTTGAGATTGTTCTCCAAAGCTTGCTGCCGCTTGCTCCACCAAAAGTCAGCCCCGTCGATCAGTCGTACTGAAGTCGCTCAGTTTCATTATGTAGGACAGGCAAAGGAAAATGAATGTTAAGAGATTGCATCAGGTTTATTATCAAGATATACGATGGTTTTCCTTGCCCAAAGGACATTAATGAATGAGACATGGTGTTGTGACAATGTTTATATGATCAACATTAGGTTAGTTTTTTTTATTACATTCTACATTTTATTAAACCCCATATTTCACTATCTGGTATGGGTAAGATTCAAACCCACTTCCCCAGAATGTTAGTCTGGAGTTCTGGATTACTAGTCTAGTGACACGACTACTACACTACTGCTTTGCTGCAGGATATCATGTCCCCATTGTAGGCCCAAATACCTCCAATTGCTTTGTCAATAATCTTATTTCATCACTGCACAAGGGTGTGAGTCGCATTCCCATGTTATCAATGGATGGTCAGTGTCATCTCTTTCTTTTGACACGTTGGCTGAAATACAGCTGGCACAGAATGAAGGCATAACCAATGTGCAGAAGATGCATCATACCTTACTGCATGACGTCCTGCCTAGAGTCACGCACCAGCTGAAGGGAGTAAAATCCTATTCGGTTCCTGCACATGGCAGAGTTGATGGTGCCCATAAGGCAATGTGCTATGCAATCATGAACATGCTGTGACATGGGGAGTCCTTGCAATGCCACCTGCTCACTTGCCTAGCAAGACAAATGTAGTTTGCTCACTTTCAACAAAAGGTCTCAGTGGCCTTCATTATGCAACAGGACACCGTAAACTCTGAGATAACACAAATATTTCCAGATGTATTAAAGTTCATGGCCATAGTATACTTCCAAGCCACAGACAATGCCATCCTCACTTTGCTTCAAGGTTGAAACCTCCATCATTATAGCAACAACCAGAAGAATCAACCAGTAATTAAGCTGCAAGTCACTAATGATCCATATAAATAGTGCTGGTCAGTGGTGTTAGAGCATGTTCTTCTTGTTGCTTAACATCATGTTCAGCTGCGAGAGTTTAAGGACAGCCAACAGTTAGTCCAGTGAGCTGCTAAATGACAGCACTGGGCTCAAATCAGTGTTGTACAGTACACTGATTGACGGCAAGATCAGCCTGCTCAAAGAGATTCACATAACATGACAAAAAATGAGTGCAAAGGTGTCCGATTTCTTAGCAATCATAGTCTTAGCAATCATTGCTCAAGTATAAATAGTAACACTTCCAAAATTGAGTCAGAAGGTTATTAGATTCGAGCTCCAGCCCAGGGACTTGAACACAAAATCTCATCTGATACACCAGTGCAAACAGTGAGTGAATGCTGCACTGTCAGAGCTGAAGGCTTTAGTTAAACTGAGGCCTTGCTGCTTCTTCCAAAATATCTCAAGGCACTGTTTTGCTGAGATCAGAGTACCTTTTCCTGCTGACCTGACCAATAATTATCCTCAAACAATATTACCAAACAGATTATCTGGTCATGATGTGTCTATGGGGCTTACTGCATTTAAGATTGGTTGTCATGCAGTGACTACACTCCAGAATGATTTCACTTGTTGTAAAGTACTTCAGAATATCCCATGGGCATGAAAGGCACTATGTAGAAAGTCATTCTAACTCAGTAATTCCATGATCGCTGATGTAAATCACACATGTGACATAAGTCCAAGGTCAAATATCTAACTATAGCACTTCAGCTCACATCAAAGATTGATTACTCATGTGAGGTAGCAGAGGACAAACAGCGCACCTTCACTCATTAGGATTTCACTTTGCCTCCACAGGAGACTGTGGCTTTCACTGTGTGAAATATGTATCACTGACAAAACAGAACCCCAGTACTGACTGTAGCCAGGACAAATACAATCCAGATGAGATTGAAAAGAAAATGGACTTGCCTCATAAACAGGCAAATCACACAGAAGACAGTTCAACTGGAGTGCGATTACATCTAGCAGTACTCCAGCAGTAAGAGATATTTTAATAGCCCAATATGAGAAAAGATGACAAAATAGTTTAATAGATAATCAAGAGACTGAACTGAAGGAAAAGTTTTGGGGAAAATGTCCAGAATACTTGCAGGTATTTCCATTACCACCAGCTTAATGGCAATGGACAAACCTAGTTAACATTTATGCAAGCTCAAATGGACAACATTTGCAATTTGAAAATATGCTTTTTGGCCATTCATTTTGAAACTCTAACTTCAACACCTTCGGCAGGTTGACTACCTAATGAAAATCTGAAGGAATCATATTATCTGTTGGGGACAATTCAACAGCTGATATCATAAAGTGCTGCAAAGGACCATAATCAGAACCAAATGTCACTCCCAGCCATTGTAGGTAATGACAGTGTAGGTGATCAAAAGCTTATTCAAACAACCAGTATTTAAGGAACATGCCAACTTCAACAGGGCAAGAACAGAGCTGGGCAAAATTGACTAGAACAAGGAATTGGGTAGCATGGTGACTCAGTGGTTAGCATTGCTGCCTCAGAGCACCAGGGTCCTGGGTTCAATTCCAACCTCGGGCGACTGCCTGTGTGGAGTTTGCACATTCTCTCTGTGTCTGTGTGGGTTTCCTGCAGATGCTCCAGTTTCCTCCCACAGTCCAAAAATGTGCAGGTTAGGTGGATCGGCCATAGGATATGTGGGGCTACAGAGATAAATAAGAGGGTGGGTCTGAACAGGATGCTGTTTGGAGGGTCAATGTGAGCTCAATGGGCTGAATGGCCTGTTTCCACACTGTAGTGATTCTATTCTATGATGAGGAAAAACTGGAACTCAGTCAGCAATGACTGCCTTCAAAGAGGAGATGGTTTGGGTACAATCAAGATATATCCCCTCAAATGGGAATCGTAGAACAAACAAATCCAGAGCTACCTGGGTGACAAACAAGATAGAAACTAAGGTAATGGAGGAAAAAGTGTACTTATGTCAAGTGTCAGTTTGATAATACAAATAAAACCAAGAGGAATACAAAAGATTCAGAAGACAGGTAAAATGAGCGAGAAGGAGTATCAGTTAAAGATTAAAAAAACACAAACCTCCGTGCCAAGCTCCGGAATTCCCAACATAACTTTTGGTCATATCTACTGCTCGTTCCTCCTTAAAATGTATGGCCAAGGTTTTGTTCAACTCTCTAGATAACTCCTTTTGTGACCTGGTGTCACATTTTGATTGATAATCTATTCTAAACTTCACTTCCTATGAAGTTACTTGAAAGATTTACTAGATTAAAGGTGTAATACGAATGCAATTTGTTTGTTGCTGTACTGAGGATCGGCTAGTGCCCTCTTTGCTGCTGTCAAGTTGTAAATGCACCCTTGAGTTTAGGCAGATTATTCACTGCTAGAGCAGCAGAAGGGCCATACATGATCCTGACCTTAAGTTCCACACACACACTGGATAACACTGAGGAACAGGAGCACTGACCCATGTCTCCCTTCCCTAGTTCAGGGACATCTCAGTGATTTTTAGTCCCCAGTGGCTGTCACATGTAGAAATAGCGAATTCAGTAGAGACTAAATATTGATCCTGGGACCTTCCCAGTCTGTACAGTTCCATTACAAACAGCAAGCTCACTTGGCACTTCTACACAAAATGGAAAATGAGTATAAATTGAAAGATAAAAGTTTTTTAATCATTCAGAGCAATCCCAACTATTTTTAAGAGAGAATTCAAAAATGCAACATTCAACATTCCTGTTAACAACATATGTTAATCCAATAATCAAGGAAGCAATGCATGGTTTATTTCAAGTTTTTACCAATTTAACAGTTTATGGCTGTGGGAGCAACTTTCTAATCTGTCATTTGGAAACTGGAACACTTCCTATTCTGGTACCATCCAGTTTCTAAATGACAAAAGCTCTTTCTCATTATGATTCAAATTCAGTGCCCATTGTTTACACACACACACATACACATTTATACATGCACATACACATACACAAACATAAACATTCCACCCTCGATCAACACACTTTCTCTCTCCCTCTCCCTCTCTCATTCTCTAAATCCATTCACCACCAACACATACATTCACACCACACTCATCATCATCATTATTCTCATTTACAAAGCTCATCCCTGAAGAAATCCCACTGTCTAAATACTGTAGATATTAGTTAGATCTCCATCTATGCATTATAAAACCTCTCCCAATTAAGTCTGGACAAAATGCTGTTGCTCCAGTCTCTGTGAAGAGATAAAAGGTCGCAAGGAAGACGTATATAGTCAATATAACAATTAATAGACAGCTTAGAACAATATAAAAGTGCCTAAAAGCAAGAATTGGAAAAACAAAACCATTGAACATGGTGAGACTCTGTTCGTATGAAGAGATTTCCTACATTTTCTCAGAGAATTTTTGAAAGTAAAAGTCAGAATAATCCCAGAAGACCATAGGCAGCTCCCTCATTAGAGAGAGACAACAGGTAGGAAGGGTTAACCTGAGGGTCACTGTGCTCCAGGCAAGGGCTGAGGTTGAGAAGGCAGGGCCTTCATGAAGACCACTTTAGCATTTTGGATTTCAGTAAAAATTTGGAATTTCTGCTAATGTTATAATTTTATAATCGACTCATTGAGTCTTATAGCACGGTTTACAAATCATTCGGTCCAACTCGTCCATGCCGACTGGGTTTCCCAAACTAAACTAATCCCATTTGTCTGTGCTTGGCCCATATCCCTCTAAACCTTTCATATTCATGTACCCATCCAAATGTCTTTTTAAATGTTGTCATTGTACTTGTATCTATCATTCCCTCTGGAAGTTCATTCTATGTACGAGCCATCCTCTGTATGAAAATGTGACGCCTCTCCACTTTTTCTGTTAATGCAAATGTTTTTCTTAAATTAAGTAGCAATATTCTGGTTTGACAGCGGAGATGAAGTTATGAATGCTGAGTTTATGTATGATTTACATGTTACATTTACACGTCTACGTTTGGTCAGCTGGGATCCACAAGTCAGAGATTCAATCTGTTCCATCAAACCAGCTAAAACTAAAACAATGATATCTGGAAGGAGGTCCCAATTATACACTGGATCTTAAAATTATTCTTCGGCACCAGCAAATCACCAAAAACAGGAGAGCTGAAAGTTTCCTGACAATCACAAAATGCTTGGCAATAAGCAGAAATCAGTAACTGATGACAATCTATACTGTAAGTTCTCTTGTAAACTGCCACTCGCTTCATGTTATTAATTTCTGTTTTAGTCTCATTGAAGCAGCATTTAGGCATCAAATTAAAATTTTTTTTTTGACTGGAGTGGCATGGTATCATTAAGCTTTGGACTGTCAAAGCTTCTTTCCTGCTTTAAGTCATGTCTAGGCCCGAAACATCAGCCTTTCTGCTCCTATGATGCTGCTTGGCCTGCTGTGTTCATCCAGCTCTGCACCTTGTTGTCCAAGTTTTACCTGGTAGCTTGGACACTGGAAGCCAGTCTTGATGACCATGTGCATATTCCCAATGGTGGTGGAAGAAGACCATTAATAGACACCCAATTTAACGCTCTTCACCCCCAGCCCCTTAAATTCAGAAGCATGTTACTGTTTGTGAATCAAAAAGCATCCGGCCTGCTCAATCCATGGACTTGGAAGTGAGTCTTCTTAGAAGGAACTACTTTGCAATTGGTCTATTCAGTATCTGGTACAGCCACTAATTAGGAAAGCTAATAGAATGCCACAGCTTATGAGAAGGGGAGTTAAATACAAAAGTAGGGAGACAGACCACTTGTGAGACCATATCCAGAGTACAGTGTACAGTACTCGTCTCCTTGTTTTGCAAAGCGTGTCAATACATTAGAAGCAGTTCAGAAAATGGTTACCAGACTAGTGTCAGGAATCAGAAGGTTATCCTCTAAGGAAAGGTTAAACACTGGAGTTTAGAAGAGTAAGAGATGACTTGATTGAAACATACAATCCCGAGGGGTGTTTCGATGTGGAGATGTTTCCGCTATGGGAGGGTCCAGAACTAGGAGTCACAGTTTAAAAATCAGAGGTCACCCATTTAAAACTGAGATTAGCAATTTACTTTCTCCCACAGGGTTATGAATCTTTGGAATTCTCTTCCCAAAAGGCGGTGGATGCACAGTTGTTGAATATTTTTAAGACAGAGGTGGATAAGTTATTGTTAAGTGAGGCAGTGAAAGTTTATTGGCTAGGCAGGGGTGCAGATGTAATCAAATTAGCCATAATTTGACTGAGTCACAGAGCAAGCCTGAGGGACTGAACAGCCTACTCCTGCTCTTTGTCTGTATGTTTATGAATTGGTAGCAGCTTCACTTGTGCCTGAAAATGGCAGAGATTTTGTACGGTGTCAGGGATTGAATCCAACTTTGTAAAAGTGATAAGTCAAACCAGATCTCAACTGGCCTAATTGGGGGGCCAGGCAGCACTTGGTCTGAAGAGATTCTGCTATAGCAGAATTTTAATTTTTATTTGTTCTGAAGATGTGAGTAATACTGTCAAGGCAAAATTTATTGCTTATCAAGGGCAATCAGAGTCAACTACTTCATATCTGACTGAAATTACTTGTAAACTGAAAATTTTCCTTATCTGAAGATCATCAATGAGCCAACTGCAGATTGTTTTGCAAAAATCCTGCAGTTTTCATTGACATTTTTCTATTGATATTAACCTTTACATTTCCTGATCATTTAATTTCAATTCCACAAGCTGGAATGATGGAATTTGTATTTGTGACCTTCATGTGTGTGGCTAGTTTGGACTCTATTCAAGAGGTGACCAAATTCACATTCATACATTAAATTGTGAGCTTTTACAGCTAAATGTGAGTTACACTGAGTGGTTTTTTGCAACAAGTGGCTAGGCAGGCTAAACAAGCTGAATGGTGTCGTCCTGCTCCTATGTTCCCAAACTTGTTGAACCACTCAGGAAAAGCATAAAAGATGAAAAGGAGATGGCCCCAGATGTCAAGATAAGCCTTACCTGACTTCTGTCTAAGAATGTACAAATCTTGTCACAATCTATGGTGTTCAGACCCCTTGCTCAGACCTCTATTTGATTCTGTCCTTACTCTCTAGTTTTGCATCTAAGGATTTGTCAGCGCAATAAAAGCAAGAAGTTGTGGCAATTATTACTGCACAGCTTTAAAAATGTTAAATCAACTTTGCTCCGTCAATAATGCATGGTTCCTAAGAATGTTGATCATTTTTGTTAAAGTTTTTACACCCAGCAAACTTGTTCCTCAATGATTGATTCGCTTGCATGAAAGACCAGAAACAGGTGCCATGGATATAAAATAATCCCTAATAATTGCAACAGAGAAGTCGGGCGAAACACCTTTACCCAAAAAATCATGAGAAATTAGAACTCCATAAGAGTTCAGATGACTAGCATACATGTCCTTAAGGGAGGGCTAGATTGACATGAGAGAGGGAGAAACAGAAAGAGTTTCTGATGGGATCAGCTGGAAAAGGTAGGACAGGGCTGCTATGAAGCATAAATATGGATTTGAGCATTTTAGGTCAAATATCCCATATTTGTGCTGTAAATACCATATAATGCTACATAATTATTTACCTCAATTCCTTTCCTCCAGAATTATATCTTTTTTTTCTATTTGCCATTACAGGCCCATCTGTAACTTTTTTTTTAATTTGTCCATGGGATGTGGGTGTTACCTGCTAAGTGAGCATTTATTGCCCATCCCAAATTGCCCCTCTATTTAAGTCCAAATCATTAATATATACCACAAACAAGGGCTCAGCACAGATTTTCAGTCATAGAAACATCCCTCAACCATCACCCTCTGCTTCCAGCCTTGCAGCCAATTTTGAATCCTAGGCACTGCTTTACTTTGGATCCCTTTGGGCTGTTATGTTCTTGAGCAGTCTTACCGAAAGCTTCACTAAAATCCATGTAGACCACATCAAATGTATTATGTACAGCAACTGCCCTCATTACTTTCTCAAAGAATTCGATCAATTTTGTTAGAAATGACCATCATTTAACAAATCCATGCTGACTATCCCTGATTAATCCGTGTCTCTCCAAGTGCAGATATAATCTGTCTTTCACAATTCTTTCTATTAATGTCCTCACGACTGAGGTTAGATTGCTTATCCTGTAATTTCCTGATCTATCCTTTCTTCCCTTTTTTTGATAATGGGACAGCATTAGCAGTCCTCCAGATCTCTGTTACCTCATCTTTGGGAAGAGAAGATTTGAGAATTACAGACAGGACCCTAAATGTCTTTGCTCTTGCCTCATTGAACATTTTATCTGAGCCTTCAGATTTATCCAAATTTAAGGCTGTTGAACCTACTAATATGGCCCTCTCTCTCTCTGTGCTAATCTTTTCTAACATTTCACATCCTCCACCCTGATAGCACAGACAGATGCCTCTGCAACAGGCAAATTGGTTCTCTCGCCATCTGCCACAGATATAATCTAGCTATGTCCTTTAAGAACCAGCCATCTTTGTCAGTGGTGATGTAACCAATCAACTCTTATTCCATAACCATATTATCTATCGTTCTGCCAGCTTTCTTCCTTATTTTTTAATTTTAAACTTACAGCTCTCACTGATTGAACCTTTCACTGCCATGAAACAAAACGCTTTTCCGTTATTGACTATTTTTAAGTAGTCCCCTTTTGTATCTATTCTTTTAAAAGTGTATATCTAAATGAAATTATACTTGTTTTTGTTATCACAGAAAGACATAGGGTTGCATTTTACATCTATTTTGTTCAAGTGTCAGTTTCATAGAGTTTTATGGAGTGTGTCTCTTTATAAGGGCCAGCGAGTTTTCTAAACATAATTACCAAACTTGTCTCATTAACAGCCAAGCCATTCCCTCTGGCGTCTCTCCCATGTAATTCTCATTTCTTCCTGCTACTTGACATTCATGGAACAACTTGCCACTGCTGGGATGTCCCACAGTTAACCAACATCCCTAGCACCGGTGCCATCTTTAAAAGGCCTCTGCGCACCCGGACAAACGCTGTTAGTTTGGAGCTGCACTATTCAGTTCCTAACATTTGCTCTGGTGATGACCCAAAAGGGAAAATTGGCACATCATTTTATGGACAGGAACCTGGAGGTCCTGGTGAGAGGGGGCGGGAGTGGGAGTGCAGTCTTCTCTTTGGACCAACAGAGCGTCATGAGACCTGACCATGTCACTCTGTCAGAGTTTTCCACCTAGTCTCAGCTATCTGGATGAATGCCCAGCAGTGTATCAGAAAGATCAATGAAGTCCTCCACTCCACCAGCTTAATTACCACCATCGTCTCTCTGTAGCTTCACACTCATTCCACATATTTCCCACTAAGGCTCATGCTCTACTACTGTCACTATTACCTGCAAAATCTTCCTACACTCACTATCACTGACCCCAACCCTAACCCGGTGTGCCCTCTGAACTGCCTATTCTCACACTTAGGCCACAGCTGTACCATCCACTTTCATCTGCCTTAATACCTGTTTCTCTCTCACTCCAGGAGAAAAGAATAGAGCAGAAAGAGAGAAAACGGGTAGTGGGATGCTCAACATTCAGCTTCTCAGCTCTTATGAGGAAAGCTTCCTAACTGTGACCACCCCGAGTAGCTGACTACCTGTGTCCAAGCCCCTGGGCTGGTATTAGAGTCTAACTTGACTTCCTGTGATGTCACACCAAATGAAGGTTATCTCTGTTGGCATGACTGAGGACCACTGACAACTATGACACCATGCCTGTGCTAAATGGCATGGCTATAGTGCAGTACTATGAGCCTGGTATCTCTGGCTGAGAAGGCAAAGCACAAAATGGCAGGGCAAAACAATGCAGGGCAGGGATACTGTAAGTGCCAGGTAGGCTCCAGATGAGGGAGCATTATGAGAGCAAGCAAAGAGCCCAGAGACGCTGCCTGGTACAGTCTATGAGCTTGGTGTACCTCCCTGAGCTCTTAACATCTTTGCAAAGCTCATTGTAATTGGATCGAAGATGAGTCATGAGGTTTCTTAGAGGTTTACATGTGTCAGATGCTAATGTACCATGGATATAGGATGTGTGTAGCTGGGGAAGTGTGCCCTGAGATGTTGATACCCAGCGTCCATTATGGAGATCCTTTGGAACAAGTGGTGAACTAAAGTCGCCAGGTTCCGATTTGATTGGCATGTGGGATTTTCTCACCATCTAGACTGGCGCATTTTGTAAGATCAGAAGGTGAATATTATTGAGGTGAGCTGTGGCGTAATGCGGCAGTTAACAAGCTACAACCTCTCTTAATTGGCAACTAGCCCTGCCTCGGGAGAAGCTTGACACACGACTCGACAAATGCATAAAAGGTGTAGCTCCCGGTTTCTCTCCAATTCTGCTGTAAATCTCACTGCAGCCCACATTGCAAAGATTCCTATAAGATTGTGCCCAAAGCATTGAAACTATAAACTGTTTACTGACTGAGGGTCGGTCGCAGACATGCTTGGCACCTCAGTCCACGAAAGTATTTGAACGCAATATTTTGAATCAGCTATGGCATTCTAAGTGTCCAAGTACTTTCTAGTATGCAAAGACTGGCATTTTGCACTTAAACCCAGTGAATGGGTATCACTTACCAGTTAGTAATATGCAATCCAGGCTAGCAACTCCAACCTGTCACCAAGCTGCCCAGCCTTCTGTTAAATCTGTATGAAAACATGATCATCTTGGACCAGCCATTCCACTTTCCAGAAATGGTAACCTGCATTTACATTGTGATATATGTAGTGCCTTCTTGTAAGGAAACATCTAGGGTCCATCACAACAAAGCAAAAGGAGAAGCCATACCAAGTCAGAAAAGAGAATAGGAAAGAGCAGTCACATTGTTGCTCAGGGGGATGGGTTTTCAGAAGTTCAAGAAGTTTTCAAATGATGAACAGAAGCTAAAGAGACAGAGAAGTTTAGACAGAACAAAATGCCAGTGAAGAGAAGACTAAAGATTGCAGGGACAACTGGAGGCAAATGAGTGATGACAACAGTGAGTTTTGAATAGTGGCTTGGACCTAGACAGTGGGGATTCTGTCATATTTCTCAAGGGTTGGTCATTTAGAATTGAGGTGAGGAGAAATTTCTACAAGTAGGTGGATTGTGAACCTTTGGAATTCTGCACTATAGATATCTGTGGACCATCAGTTATTGAATATATTCAAGACTAAGATCAATAGACTTTTGCCCCTAATAGAATCAAAGGGCATGGGATATGATGTGATATTAAATTTAATGCAAAGATTAGCCACAGGCTTATTGAACTGTGAAACATGTACAAGGGAATGTAAGGTCTACTCATTCTTTTTTTTAATGTTCCTACATAACTACTTCAACTAATTTTAACTACTTTTAAGCATTTTAACTACTCAAGTGGTCACAGGCCACAGATTCTGAGACTATATGACCTTGTTTTAGATCCTCCAGTCAGGGAAAATTACCTCCTAGCATGTATCCTCTAAAGATCCTGTTATGCATTCTCAGAACCTCATGTTTCAATGAAATTGCCCTGCTTCTTCTAATTTCCAGATATTGCCAATTTTACTAAATCTCTTCTCAAAGGACAACTGTCTCATCCCAGAAATCAGTCTAATGAATTTTTTTTGCATCTCGTTGCACTCTTCAAAATTATATAGATCCAGTCAGCTACAGAGACCAAAACTGTGTACAGTATTTCAGGTATAGTTTCAACAAAGCTTGATGCAATTTCAGCGTGATTTTGTGACTCTTTTCCTTCTCAATAAAATGTACATCAAGAATTATGAATTACTTCTTTGAATGATCATCATTGCCTATCTACCAAAATACTTATTAATCTAAATATGCCTTAGCCCCATACCTAAGTAACTGGATTTATGTTCTAAGTACATCACTCTTGAATTCAATGTGAAGTCTTGTCATATTATGATTGCTCTTCCTCAGTGGCTCATTTACAAAGAGTTAAATAATTAGTCCCATCTCCTTACGTAAGACAAGACCTAAGCAATCTTTTGTGCCCCATATATTGCTCAAGGAATAATGAGCTAATCTTTTGTGCCCCATATATTGCTCAATAAATAATAAGCTGAATCTTATGATTTCGGTTGCATTAGGTGTTTTAGAGGGGTTTGTTTTTGCCTCAAGACTTGGTGGGTTTTCACACTTTTTTTTACCAAACGTGCCACATTAATTACCTATCACACCCATTTAAACCCTATCTTACCAAGCATTGATCCTGGACAATGTGCCACATCCCTTGCACCCATGCCAGCTGTAAAAGCCCTTGTGCACCTGGCAAGTACCGTCAGTCTAGAGCTGCCCTGCATTGTTGCTGACATTTGCCCAGAGCATGGCAGATGGATGGAGGGGAGATGGTGGAATTGGTATCCAATCTTGCAAAAACGGTCCGTAGTTTAGTGCTGACAGGGGACTTCCACCATTCCCAGGACCAACAACGGAGGCCATCACAACAATCCATGCCAGACTTGGTCCTAGGTTGTCACCAGGATAAAGCAGTTTTGGTCATCTGGAGAAATACACAGGACTGTGCAAAAGAGGTCAGTGTCCTTTTCTACTGGGTCAAGGCACGTTCCACCATCTTCTCTTCAATACCTCACATGCACTTATCTCTGCTGCAGCGCTCACCTCTGACCAAGGTTCCTCCTTTTCTACCACTCTCACTGTTACCTGCAACATCTGCCGCATGTGTTCTCACCCATTCTGACACCACTAAACCTGCACACTTTCTGCTACCTCTGCTCAGGAAACCTTGGCACCTGCAGTAGTAGCTGTTCCAACCACTTTCGCTTCCTATAATACCTGCCGCTCTCTCATTCTGTGATGAAGACAGCTCACAATAGGGCAGAAAGGATCAAGACGGGTTGTGGGCTGCCCTATGTTTATGGGGGTCAGTTAGCTCAGTTGGTTGGATGGCTGGCTTGTAATGCAGGGTGACACCAACAGTGTGTGTTCAATTCTTGCGCTGGCTGAGGACTCTCCTCTCAGCTGAGGCATGGTGACCCTCAGGTTAAACCACCACCAGTTGTCTCTCTCTAATGAAAGAGAGAGGTATAGTAGGACTATAATGACTTTACCTTTTATATGGCAGATGTCATGTTGAAAATACAATTGAGAACCAGACAGAAAATCAACAGGTCTGGTAGCATCTATAGAAAGAAAAAGAGTTAATGTTTCGAGTCCAGTGATTCTTCGTCAGAACCCCTTGAATTGCCTGAGGCAATGCTGATAACTACAGTAAGCTTCCTGGCTTTGAGCCTCTGCTAAATGGCATGACAAGACGGTAATAACATGAGCCTGGGTATCTCTAGCTGAGGGCACAAAGCACAAAGGCCAGGCAACGCAGGGACTGTGAGCACCCAGGTAGGCTCAGAGTGTGTGAGGGCTTTAGAGCAATTGAAAAGCTCAGAGATGCAGTCTGAACCAGTCCAAGAGCTCAGCATATCCCTAAATGTGTAGCATTCTTGCTGCAGCATTACAACGATAGGTGTAGCACTAATATGCAGAAGCTTTCTATAAGTGGATCTGAGATGATTGCTGAGGTTTATTAGAGGCTGACACCTTGAATATTAATATTCATGGACATGGGGTGCGTGTGGCCAATACCCATGCAATATATCCTTAGATTTTGACAGAGATAGTAGGAACTGCAGATGTTGGAGAATCTGAGACAACAAGATGTAGAGCTGGATGAACACAGCAGGCCAAGCTGCATCAGAGGAGCAGGAAAGCTGACATTTCGGGCCTAGACCCTTCTTCTCTAGGCCCAAAACGTCAGCTTTCCTGCTCCTCTGATGCTGCTTGGCCTGCTGTGATCATCAAGCTCTACACCTTGTTATCTTAGATTTTGATGCCCGGTTTTCAAATGGAGGTAGTTTGGAGTAAGCAGCGTGCCAAGTCCGCCAAGTGCTCACCTTATTCGGTTTTCCCTGAGTTGAACGTATTTGGCAACTTTGTTAATTTGGGTAGTCGAATATGCTGCCAATTCAGAAACTCACAACTTCACTGGAGAAAAGCATAAGGATGGTGGGGGTTGCTCCTGACATCAATATGGGCTTCACTGCATCTGTCTCCCAAACATACATCACATCATAACTCACATCACTCAGTCCCTGTAACAGTCTGCCCCATATGCTTTTACTGTAATATTCATGACTGCTAACTGTTTTGAAATGCCTTTACAAGTTAAAGATTACGCTTTGTACTTGTTTGACTGTATGAAGAATCAAAAGAAAGCTAGCCATGTTGTGGATTATTTTACAACAAGTTGATTGGGGTAGACTGTAAAGGGACTACTGGCAAGTGGGAAGCTTTCAAAAATGTGATGATGTGAGTTCAAAGGCATTATGTTCCTGTTAGAACGAAAGCTATGGCGGGTACGATTAGAGAACAATGGATGAATAATGGTATTGAGATTCCAGTAAAGAATAAAAAAAAATCATGTATTAGATATAGGCAACTGGGATCAAATGAATGTCATGAAGAGTATAAATAGTGTAGAGGTATTCTTAAGAGGGAAGTCAGGAGAGCAAAGAAGGGATATGAGACAGCCTTGACTGATAAGGTTAAGGATAATCCAAAGAGATTCTACAAGCACATTAAGAGCAAAAGAGTAACTATAGAGAGAATAGGGCCTCTTAAAGATCAGAAAGGTCATCTACATGTTGACCTTAGGAGATAAGAAAGATACTACATGAATATTTCATGACAGTTTTTAATGTACAGAGAGAAATGGAGGCTAGAGACCTCAAGGAAATAAACTTTGATGTTTTGACGCAGTTCACATTACAGAAGTGGAAGTGCTGGAGGTCTTAGAAAACATAAAGGTGGATAAATCTTGGAGACCTGATCAAGTGTATTCCAGGACACTGTGGGAAGTGAGGGAGGAAACTGCGGGGTCCCTAGCAGAAATATTTGTATTATCTATAGCCATCGGTGAAGTGCCAGAGGACTGGAGGGTAACAAATGTTATGCCTTTATTTAAGAAAGGCTGTAACGAGAAGCCTGGGAACTGTAGGCCTGTGAATCTGATATCGGTGGTGGGTAAGTTTTTGGAGGTGATTCTGAAAGAAAGGATTTACATGCATTTGGAGAGGCAAGGAATGATTAGGGATAGCCAGAGTGGCTTTGTTTACGGGAAATCGTATCTCACAAACTTGATTGAGTTTTTTAAGAAAGTAACCAAAAAGATTGAAGAGGGTAGATTGTTAGGCATTATTTACACTGACTTTAGTAAAGGCTTTGACAAGGTTCTGCACGGTGGACTAATAGTAAAGTTAGATCACATCAGAAGCCGGGTGAGTTTGCTAATTGGATACAAAACTGGCTTGATGGAATCAGACAAAGGGTGAAGGTGGAGGGTTGTCTCTTGGAATGGAGGCCTGTGACTAGTGGTGTTCCACAGAGATCAGTACTGGTCCCTTTGTTTGTCATTTATATAAATAATTTGGATCACAATATCAGAGACATGGTTAGTAAGTTTGTGGATGACACCAAAATTGGTGGTATAGTGGACAGCTAAGAAGGCAATCTAAGATTACAAAGAGGTCTGGATCAATTGGGTCAATGAGCTAAGGAGTGGCAGATGGATTTTAATTTGGATAAATGCAAGGTATTGCATTTTGGCAAGACAAAGGCAGGACTTATACAATAAATGGTAGGGCCCTGGGTGGTGGTGTAAAACAGAGAGACCTGGTTTCAGGTACGTAATTCACAGGTAGATTAAGAAAGCATTCAGCATGCTTGTCTTCATTGCTCATACCATTGAGTGTAGGCATTAGGATGTCATGTTGAGGTTGTATAAGACATTGGTGAGGCCTCTTCTGGAGTACTGTGTGCAGTTACGGTTACCCTGCTACAGGAAGGATATAAACTGGAGTAGGTTCAGAAAAAAATTACCAGGATGTTGCCAGGGATGGAGGATTTGAGTTATAAAAATAGGCTGGATAGGCTGGGACTTTTCTCACAGCAGCATAGGAGGTTGAGGTGTGATCTTATCGTGGTTTATAAAAACATCAGGGGCATATATATGGAGAATAGCAAGGGTCTTTTCCCTAGGGGTGGGAGAGTTCAAGGGCAATTAGGGATGTTGGCCTTGGTAGCAAAGAGTAAAATAAAATTATTAACTCTGCCAATCACACTGTAAACAACGTTTAAGATTCTGTGCTGACGTAGAAATCATACTGCTCATGGTTGCTTTATGAACTATATTGTGCTGCAGTCCACAAAGCTCTGTTTACATATCCAGTGCAAACAGTTCAATAGTAAGTACCGTTTCCTTTGATATCAAAGTTGTCATGTTACCACTTCAGGACAGGTCTTCTTGGCACTGAAACTACTTGCAGGCACCTGCTTACAATTTTCTGATTCTGATCATGAAACAATTCCTGAGCTCAGAGCAAAGGTTTAGCATTTTCAATTAAACAGGAAAAGGTCATGGGGTTGGGGTTGCGGTGAGGGGACATCTTGTGCCAAAGCACTGGACTGTAACTAAAATGACAATTGCGACATAATTGACATTATTGGAAAACTTTTATCTTTGCTACCAGTTTGCCCCTGGAAACATAGAGGAAACCATACCCCTGTTAAGTTTCCTTGTGCCTACAAAGTGCGTATTGTTTGCTCACTTGATAGAATTCCTTATGGTAAACTGTATGAAACTGAGGGAAAAGAGAACTCAAGTTATTGCATTGCTAAACCGAAGTCTTGATGAGGTAAGGATTATCATCGTAAGCTTTTTAGCATTTAGGCATTTTCTAGCCATGGATACAAGCTGCCATTCTCAACTAATTTAAGGCCATGAAGGAAATTAAAGATTTTTTCATTGCTGCGTGGAACAATAATCTGTGAGTTAGGACGAGCTGGAAGATTTCCTACAAATGACAGCACAGGTCAGGAATCTAAAGGCCAGAAATCTGATCTTGAAGCCAAATGCACTTGTGTACATCTGTGAATTAAATTATACATGACAGGCCCTGATACTTCTCATTCAGCTCCTAAATAGAAACTGTCAACTGGCACTGCTGTGAGCTTACATACCTGTGTGGGTCTAAATATAGAGAGCCCACTGCATTTTCCCTTCATTTATTTAAGTGCATAAATCAATTATGCACAGTCCAAAGAGGACATGAAACTCATATTTGTGTAAAAATGCTCTCTGATGCATATATGTTTCTTTGTTGACCTTGCGTGATTTTGTTTGAGGGGCTTAAACTAACTGCACCAATTACAGCTGCCCCCATATTGTGGCTGAAATTTAAAAGTCACGGTTGAGGTGGGATTTTTTTATGACTTTGTGCTCCTTTCCTGTTTAATTGAAAATGCTAAACCTTCTCTGAGCTCAGGCATTGTTTCATGATCAGAATCAGAAAATTGGAAGCAAGTGCCTGAACAGTAGCTTCAATGCTCCTGTGATTTCCTCACGGAGGGAACACGCATCAGACCTTTAGGTGTGGAGTTCGGGAGTTTTCATCCCCTGAAATGAGTAAACTTGCCACTGTTTCCTTCTGGTGCTGAGCAGCAGGAGCAGGAGCTAGGATACTGAGGAAGCATTTTTCAGGCCTTTGTCATTTGACAAGTGATAATAGTGGGTCGCACAATAGTCCTGTGTCCAATATTCCAGCATGAGCTGGCAAGATGTCAGGAAACAGATAAAGCTGTAGTGGGCATGAATATTCTGTAGACCCAGGTGACTGTCAACACAGGGTGATCAACCATCCTGAATTTTCCAGGAACATCCTGTAGTTAAAATGATTGAGCTGTGTCTACTGCTGGGATGCTGTCTGTCCAGGCTTTTGGTCGCATGCACTGCACTCTCCTTCCCCAGCGGTGCTGTCCCATTTGACAGGAAACCTCAGCCCACACAATCTACCATGTGCCTTAACACAATCCTCAAGAGTTAATCACGATGTGGGGACACCCACTGGAATGCTGGACATGGAGAAATGCAATTCATGAAGTCTATTCTTAAGTATCAGAAGTTTTGTTTCCTAGGGTACAAGGATTGCCCATTTAAAATTCTTTAAAATCAATTTTATTGTTCCCAATTGTTCAGTGTGAAACTGACATGCAGAGACCAGTAAAGTTCCAAGTTCCCCAATGAATTAACTAACCTTTGGCAAGGGGACCTAGTCAGCAAACAGCAATTGGTCTCAGCAATTGATATATTATTATCAATATATAATTGATACCTTGCCAATTATAAAAAGTATTGGCAAGCATATATGCCTGGCTATAACAGGGATACATGGTTGCCAATACCTTTTATAATTGGCAGGGTATCAAAGGAGGACATTCTCAAGCTTGGTAGTGAGGCTCCACACATTTGCTCATGGCTGGGGACATTACAGCAACAATGATTAGTTGGGCAATATACCAGAGGGCACTAAGTACAAAGGTTACCACATTCCCTGCACAGGCAGCACTTTCAGGACAAAAAAGAGGAAATTACCAACAAATTACATAAGAAAATGCAGACGACTCTATGAACTACTCCTGGCCTGGCATCATTGTGAAAACTAAAAAGAAAAATGCATGGTTGAGTGTCCATGGGAGACAGAATCCTTACAGTGTGGAAGCAAGCTATTCAGCCCATCAAGTCCACCCCATCCCCCTGAAGAGCATCCCACTCAAGTCCTGCAACCCTAAATTCCCCATGGCTAATCTACATGGCTTGCACATCACTGGACACTATAGCATGGCTAATCCACCTAACCTGCACATTTTTCGACTGTGAAGGAAATCGGAGCACCCAGAGGAAGCCCACGCAGAAACAGGGAGCAAATTCCACACTGCCAATCACCCAAGTCAGGAACTGAACCTTGGTTCCTGGCGCTGTGAGGCAGCATTGCTTTCCAATGAGCAAGCATGTCACCTTGAATGCTTTCATTTCACTTGGGAATAAGGATTTTAGGGGAAAAAAACTTCAAAGTCTTTGCTATAAATTTCCCAAAGTTTAAGACGAAGTCTGCTCAGGGACTTTACACATGGTTCTTCTGGATAGAAGCCAACTAAGTTACACTGGAGGTTGAAGGGTGTAGTTGGAAGACACATTCCCCAAGTTAGAGCCCCATATATTTTATTGTTACTAGATTGGATATAATTGCTTAAAAAATTTACAACCATAATCACACCTGATGAAAACTGGATTGAGTAGTCATATTATTGTTTTCTTGCAAGGAAGAGTCATTCAAAAATCAATGTAATAAAGTCATATTGTTGTTTTCCTTGCATAGCAACAAGTTGGTCAATTCAGCACTTCAGTATGAAAATGGTTGCAACATTTTTTTCAATCTTCTTTCACCTCATGAACCTAAATAGTCCTTTCTAGTTCAGAAAGTTTTCATTTATTTTATTGAAAATTTACACATGATATGAGCCACCTTGGTAAATGATAATTGTACTGACAATTGTGTTATAATTAATGTGACAGTGTGACATAAATAGAAAACACTAAGGATATGAAAGTGGATACTTTGCAGAGACTAAAATAACTTCAAGCAAAAATCATTGTAATATTACTCCACAGAAGAAGTAATAAGGAAGAAAGACAATTTGTACTTATATAGCACCTTTCATAGTTTCAGTAGATCCCAGACTGGTTTAAAATCAATCAAGAACTTTTGAAATGCAGTTAGTTATAATGCAGGAATAAAAAAAAAATGTTGAAACAGCAGTAGACATTGTTTACTTTGATTTTATGAAGCCTTTGACAAGGTTCCACGTTGTAGACTAATTAGGAACGTTAGATCACGTCGGATTCAGGGCAAGATGCCAATTGGATACAAAATTGGCTTGATGGTAGGAAACAGCGGGTGGTGGTGGAGGGTTGATTTTCAGACTGGAGGCCTGTGACTAGTGGTGTTCCACAGGGATCAGTGCTGGGTCCACTTCTGGCTGTAATTTATATACATGATTTTGGTTGAGAATATATGGGGCGTGGCTAGTAAGTTTGCGGATGACACCAAAATTGGTGGTATAGTGGACAGTAAAGAAGGTTATGTAAGAATATAAAGAGATTTTAATCAATTAGGTCAATGAGCTGAGGAGTGGCAGTTGGAGTTCAATTTGGATAAATGTGAGGTATTGTAGTTTGGTAAGAAAAACAAGGGCAGTGCTTATACAATAAATGGTAGGGGCCTGGATTGTGTTATGGAGTCCGGGTCATTAATTCTTTTAAATTTGCGTCACAGGTAGACAGAATGGTTAAGAAAGTGTTTCGCATGCTTACCTTCATTGCTCAGACCTATGAGTATAAGAGTGGGGAGATCATGTTGATGTTGTACAGGACATTGGTGAGACCTCTTCTGAAGCACTGTGTGCAGTTCTGGTTGCCCTGCTGTAGGAAGGATATCATTAAATTGGAGAGGGTTCATAAAAGATTTACCAGGCTGTTGCCAGAAATAGAGGGTTTGAGTTTTAGAAATAGGTTGGGAAATTTTTCACTGCAGCATAGGAGGTTGAGGGGTGATCTTGTACGTGTTTATAAATCATGAGGGGCATAGATACGGCAATAGGCAAGGGTATTTTCCCTAGTGTGGGGGTGTTCAAAACTTGGGGGGGTATTTTTAAGGTGAGAGGAGAAAGTTTTAAAAAGGACATGAGGTGCAACTTTTTTACACAGACAGTGGATCGTGTGTGGAATAAACTGCCAAAGGTGCTAGATGCATGTACAGTTACAACATTTAAAAGACATTTGGATAAGTACATGAATAAGAAAGGTATGGAGGGATCTGGACCAAATGCATGCAGGTGGGACTACTTTAGTTTGGGAACATGGTTGGGGTGGACTAGTTAGACTGAAGGGTCTGTTTCCATGCTTTGACTATTGAAAGAGTTTCTGAACTTACTGACAAGTGGGAAAGTAGAAAAGCTATTGCACACAAGGTATTGATGAATTGAAGCAACAGAACTCAATGAAGCTTCTCTCTTTCTCCTCTTTATTTTTCTTTCCTCCACCCATTTTCTGAGTGGGAGACTGGGAAAACAACCTGTACTGAACCTCTGCCAGCAGTTATTTGGAGCAGGGACGTAATTTTAACTCTGTGCAAGTAAGGTCGTTTAGAATGGTGAAAATCATACCCCATCTAACTTACTGATCGTTGTATAGCGTAGGTTATGCCTGTCGGAACAGAGTCCTTTGAAGTTGTGACTGAAATGGTGGGCTGATAATGTCTCTGGATGCTATTTGAATGAATCTGCAGAAGGCAAAACCCCTCATAAAAGACTGTAAGCTAAAGATGAATCTCATTGTATTGGGACACCTGTTTGACCTAGTAAGTAGATTGGCTCAATGACAGAAGACAGGCAGTAAAGATAATAGGCAGGCAATCTATTTGTCTGAATTTGACTACTTGTGTTCCACCAGAATCTGCGTTGGGGCCTCAACTATTTAGTGTGTTAGTTAACAACTTAGATGGCAAATTATCTCAATTTGCAGCTGATAGAAAAATATGTGATATAGTAACCAATCTAGATAGGAACATAAAATTACATGTAAATTTTAAGACAGTAAGTGAACAGACAAAACTGTGGCAAATAATTTCAATGTAGCCAAGTGTTAGGTCATTTATTTTCAACTGAAGAAGAATAGAACAGTTTGAAATCAAAAAGAACAAGAAGTGGAGAAGGACAAAAGAGACCTTAGGGCATATTAAAATGAAGTAGACAGGAACAAATTCCTTGAAATTTAAATGTTAATGGCTGATTGGTTTCAAGTTTTCAATTTCAGGGAAACTGACAACGTAGATGGAAATTATTTTTGTCGTTTAGGGAACCTCATATTGGGGTTCTAGCATAAAAATTAGAGCCAAAGCTTTCAGACCTTAAGTTAAAAAGTACTGTGACACAGAAAATAAAAGAAATTTGGAACACTTTTCGCACCATGACTAAATTATCCAACATAGTGCAAGTGCATTGGTAAAGGCAAAGTCGTCATAGTCCCACAGGACAATTTAATGGCTCTTTCATTAGGAAGACAGACGACTGGCAGTGGCTTAACCTGAGGGTCAGCAAGTGGCAAGGATAAGGAATTGGGGTCCTCATGGTAACCTCAGCCTGTACAGGAATTGAACCTGTGTTGTTGCATTACAAACCAGCAATCCGGCCAACTAACACGTCAGCCCTGAAAACACATTATTGTGCTGTTTTTCGTTAATTCACTCATGGGACATGGGCTGGCTGGCTAAAATTTGTTGCCCATCACTAGTTGCCTTTGAGAAGGTGGTGGTGAGCTTCCTTCTTGAACTGCTGCACTTCCTGTGCTGCAGGTAGATTCACAATGCCCTTAGGGAGGGAATTCCAGGATTTTGAACATGCAACATGAATGAACAGAGATACTTTTCCAAGTCAGGATAGTGAGTGGCTTGGAGGGGTAATTGCAGATGGTGACGTTCTCTGGGTTTGAAAGGTGCTGTCTAAGGGTATTTAGAGAATTTACTGTGGCAATTCCCAGCTAACTACTAAAAATATGGCTGAATTAAAGCAAGACATAATGTAAAGCAGATTTAAGTTTCAAATGGATTATCAACCTTGGCTTAATTTTAGTAGTGAGTGAGAAACTAATCGGTCACAGCCTCAATCATGGAATGTGAACTGGCACTTCAATGTCAAGGGAGTGCAGTAACATCAGAGATGTCATCTTGCAGATGAGTCATTAAACCCAAACTCTTCTTTGCCATCTCAGGTGAATAAAAGATTCCACTGTACAAGACAAAAGAGAAAGGAAAGTACTTATCATGCCTTTGTCATCACGGTGGCAACCCATAGTTCAGTTGTTGCATATTTCCCACTGAACCAGCTGGTTCAAATCCCACTCCAGAAACTTCATCAAATACTCTTGGTTGACAGTTCAGTAGAGATCTGATAGAGTGCTGCACTGACAGAGGTATTGTGTCGAATTTCAACAGCTCTCACAATACTGGCGAGGAGGTGGAAGGAGTTGTAAAATAGCAGCAGAGGCGTAAGGAAGGAAATGGAACATCTTCCTTAAGTTATTCCCAGAATTGGGATAACAGTGGCTCAGTGACAGGAAGCAGGAAACTAATTAATTCAATTAATTGGCCAATTAACAGCCATTTTACCACAATGCTGGTATTTTCTTGGCATCAACATGGAGCCCTACTGTGTGAGGAGACTGCAGTTATACAGTGACCATCTCACAGCAGCTTCCTGAGGACTTAAGAGCAGGACTCCTTTTCCTTGGCTTCAATTTCACCCCAAACGCTCTGGTCCCACCACTGGAGTGTACATCCTGCTGATCACCAGGGCCTCTCTGCCAGCCCCCAGTAGGAGTAAAGCAATTATAATCATCCTGAGAGTACACCTCAATATGGAGGCATCTCCTTCATTCTGGATGTCAACAGAGACTGCTAGCAGCTCTGAAAGATGGGCCTCTATTTTCATCTAGATAGTGGTCTTGGTAGAATCAACTTAATTGGCCACACCAGCTTTCCCTCGCATCAAATCAGGACCCAATCTCACTCTTGGTTGATGAATTTCCTGCATACATGTAAAATTCAGCTGTCTTTCAGATGAGGCATTAAATAAATCAAGGGCTTCTCTGTCCCCTTATGAAGACATAAAAGATCTCATGGCTCAATTCAATTCCAGAACAGTAGAGATGATCTTGTCATTATCAAACTGCTGTTTCTGGGGCCTTGATGTGTGCAAATTGGCTCTACATTTTCCACTTTACAACAATGTCTAAACTTCAAAAGTACTGATTTGGTAGTAGAATGCCATGAGAAGGAAATAAAAAGTGGAATGTAAATGCTAGACCTTGAGTGGGAAAGATTAAATCTGTTGAGTTTATTTCTCGTACCTTTAATCTTACCAATGAATAAACCCTCTTGTTACTGTTGGAATACACTGAGGCAATCTGGCAATAAAATGAAACAATTATACACTGAGTCAATTCTACAATTGCTCAGATCAATCCAACAATACACTTGATCAATTCAATAACACATTCGAGTTACTTCCAAAATAACAATTACAATTTATATTTATATCCTTCATTTATTGTCGAAAGATATCTCCAGACACTTAGCACAGCAAACCCACAATATATTCAATCATTTTCACAATCAATTGCAGAATACTCAAAGCTTAATATGGAAAGCTGTAACACAGCAATTAAGAAAGTTAACACTGTCAGAACTCTGTGAAATGTTATAATCTAATGCTGAGAGAGGGAGGAAAATGCATCTATTCTTCAAATAAATAGCTCTGTGTGCAAGGTTATAACAGGCTCTTGGGGTTCTGATGACATTCGTACTCTGCTCAAGTTACACTTTTGTGATTTATGATCTCATCTGCACTCCTTGGTCACTGCATTTTTCAAACGGATTCCCAGCCACCTGTTACTCTGTGTATTTCTTTGGGGCTTATCATTTTGTCTTTTCTGATACACTACATTGAATGTCAAATAGTTACAAAGAGCCACTCCCTGTTGTAAGAGTTAAACTCTTCCTGGGCTGACGATAAGAAGAAAATAAAGAGATTTAATGTATAAGTGACCACAGTCACACCCAAAAAAGGCCATAAATAGTAAGACAGTGTAAGAGAAACTTATCAGAATGGTATCAGTTCTGCAAAGGGACAATAGGCCGCCTTACATTTTTATCCTACATTGTGATTTTGTAGACTAGACAGTTCTTCAAAAATGAGCAAGTACCGGATTTTCAGAGGTGCAACATAGCAAAATTCCCTCCAGCTGTAGAGAACCAATAGCTCAACTTGGGCTGTATAGTAACCATCATGTCCAAAAGAAAAGCTGCTGACTAAAATCCACGTTAAAGACCCTAAAGAGTTAACAGTGTGATGTTCATGGGTGGCATTACACATGTGAGCTCCGCCTGGTAAAATGATCACGTTTGTGAGATACAGGCTTCCAGTTCTCCCACAGACCACATCTGTTAATCTGCTTCGTTTGCATGTCATTTTGAAAAAATGTACCATCAAGATGCACTTGGAATGTGTTACTTCATTGGTCCTGGTTTGATATCTAAAGGGCAGCTGGGTTGTTTTCGGGAGAAACAAAATCAGAATTCCCATTGGAGTAACAGGAATTAGAAGTTCTATCAGAAGCAGTGCAGCCAGATACACCCAGATTTTGTCAAGCTAGCTTACGTAGCAATAACTTACTTTCAAAAACTTTTGAAAGTTGGTTGAAGTTTTGAAGCCAATTAAAAACTTATGTTTCTGTTGATTTGGTTGTCCAAGGTGGGCCAACATTGTTAATTTGTGCTAAACAAAAGTCAAACCAGGCTTCTAATTATCCATTGCAGAAGTGTAGAAGGTAGGCAAAGACAGCTTGGCTGGTATGCCCTTTTTGGGTGGAAGAACTCACCAACATATTAGAAGCTAAAATTAGAAGTCTTACCCTTGGACAAATTAAGAGGGAAAAAAAGCAAAATCAAAGGGAAGATGCAATTTTAAATGGAAATGGGTGGAGAGAAAATGATATCCATTTAAAATCTAAGAGAAGTTTACAACTGACTTCTTAAAAAACCTACAACTTTTCCAAACTCTGTTAGTTGTCTACTATATATCATGGAGACTTCCTATTGAGTTGCTTTACTTTCAAATATGACTCTTATTTTATCAAATGCAGTTGTGTTATTTTTAACAAAGCTTCCACATTCCATCATTCTGTGTTGTAACACTTGCCTTGCAGCAGCTTCTTTATAAATATCACAAGTTTATCTGACTCTATTCATATTTAACCTTCCCTGTCTGGGAAAGGGCTGGCTTAAGAGGACAAGTGGGAGCCTATTTCTAATATAGTTACCCAGCACCAGGAAACGCTCAGTAAAGCGTTATTCTCACTCACTCTTAATGGCAGTAGCCACATTCTTTATGATACTTCACTTCTGATCAGGAATTTATGGTTTGATTTCAACATTTTTATATCTCATCAGCAACATTTTTTCTGATCATTTACCACCCAGTGACTTTCAATCATTTGACGAGTCACCAACACATTCTGGCTTCTCTGGGAACAGTGCAGCTGACGTGCACTGCAGATTCCACTGACCTTAAAGCTGAATCTGACTTCATCTATAATATGGCCCAAAAGTTAGAAACTTTGCCTGGGGTAATTTTAACTCCTGTGCGGAAAACCAGTAGGACACACATCATAACCTGTCCCGAAGTCTTTGGGAGATCTGTTTAGTATTATCTTATTTGTATCCCATGGTATCAAGCTAACTTTAATTCCTAAAACAGCCAATAAAAATCAACTGGCTGCCTGTGGTTGGCACCTGGATAATTGCAAAGATATGCAAGAATCTTGCAGGTGGGTTAGAAGGGGGGGAAGCTTGAGGAAGCAGAACTCCATAGTTTGTTAGTGGGACCCAGAGGGTAATGCTATCTTGCCTGGCCAAAACAAAGTTCATTTCTTCGGGCCTCTGCTTCTTACCCATCAGATTATTTTTGAAATGTGCACATGTGGTGGGCACTCTACTCAGTGTGAAATCAAAGTTCCACTGGGGTCTAATATACATCACTGGACCCGAGTCAGCGAATCATAATGAACTCCCTGCTTGCCACAACTACCAGGAAGGTTACATTAGCTGCAGAACAGGGATGGAGCTGAGGTTAAACCTATTTAGTTCTGCTCCCCATTTTGCACGGTTTCTGTGAGACAAAGGAGCTAAACTTTCCCGTGCCCTCCCATAATATTATTGACTACCCCTTCATTTTGAATATACAGCCTACTTGCTAGCTTTCCTCTGATTACAAGCAGTGTGCAGTTGGTTTACAGCTCGGAACCCAAGATAACAGGTAAGGAAGCAAGAGTTTGCAAAAATTATGGACACTAGCTAACACACTGAGAAAGTGGAGTAAAGACTGTGTACACAAGTCACAGTGCCCTCTGTGTTGCTTCATTCTAAATGTGCTGTTGGACCATGTATCTTTCACATCTTTAAGAAAAGAAGATATTAGACACCAAGCATCTGGTATCTAGCAGATGCAAGCAGTATCAGGTGCATCATTTGCAGCTTGTAAAACGATTCTGATTTCAGATCCAGTTTAAGGTACCCTGTAATGTTACATTCTAATCAGCAATGTGGACTTTGATTACATTAAATATGCTGACCCATTGAGGAATATGAAACTTTTTAATACGGCTATAATGAAATTAGTATTCCATATTAATAGTCGATTAATATTCCATATCTTTCTCCAAAAAGTAATTAACAGCTTTTAACAATGGAATCAGAAATTTGGAAGACTGTGCTGCTTAATATTGAACTAACGCATTGCGTCATGTAATGGGAAAGAAAAGCATTGGCATCTCTAATGCTTCAAATGTTCAATTTCCTGGTCTTCTGATTGCACATATTTAGTGATTTTCTGAAAATACTTTAAATGCTATTGCTTCTCTCTCATTTGTCCTCTCTTGACAACTTACGGGGCTGTAGTTCCCAGGTGTCAGTGCCCTTTCAGTAGCTAACTCAAGTGACAACCACTCATAGCAGTGAATACTAGCAGGTCATTTGACCACAGGAGTCATCAAAACTGAACGTGGTCCCATAAACACACATTCACTGACACACACATGCACATGAACGCATCCTCACTCATTTCCAAAGCAGACAGGGCTACAATGAGACCAGGGTGGGAAAACTGGCGGGAGTTCCTCTCCTTATTTCAGAGCACTTCAGTTTGCAAACCTTGACTCTTTCAGTCTCTACATTACAACTCAGTTATTCCTTAAATACATTTCCTGAGCACCAGAATAGATTTTCCTGAAGGTTAAACCATCATTGCGGGATTTGATGTTTCACCCACCATAGCAAATGCTGTACTGAATGACCAATCACAAACATTAGCAATCACTGATGTAACTGTCAGATATCACAGGCAACCATTTTTGTGTTGAATCAGCCCACCCACTCAAAGCCACCAACGCAGTTTCAATCATATCCCACATCGATATGAGCATCTTCAACCACTGGAGATGGCATGTGGCCAGAAGATGAAAGTCACTGGGGCAGGATTATATTACGTCATGGTGTAGTAAGACCCAGGTTGTGAAGACAGTAGGTTGCAACAGAAGTAGACTTGTCCCAGTCTCATGTGCAATTGTGAGGTGAATAACAAAACAGTTCATGCAGTCACAGAGCTATACAGCAGGGAAACGGACCCTTCAGTCCAATTCGACCATGCCAAATAAATATCCTAAATAGTCCCATTTGCCAGCATTTGGCTGATGTCCCTCTAAGCCCTTTCTATTCATATACCCATCCAGATGCCTTTTACATGTTGTAATCATACCAGCCCCTTCCACTTCCTCTGGTAGTTCATTTCATACACACACCACCCTCTGAATGGAAAAGTTGCCCCTTAGGTCCCTTTTAAATCTTTCTCCACACACATTAAACTTATGCCCTCTAGTTTTGGACTCCCCCACCATGGAGAAACGACCTTGGCTATTCACCCTATCCATGCCCCTCATGATTTTATAAGTCTCTATCAGGTCACCCTTCAGCCTCCAATGCTCTAGGGAAAATAGTCCCAGCCTATTCAGCCTCTCCCTATAGCTCAAACCCTCCAACCCTGGCAACATCCTTGTAAATCTTTTCTGAATCCTTGCAAGTTTCACAACACCCTTCCTACAGCAGGGAGACCAGAATTTTGCGCAGTATTCCAATCATGGTATAACCAATGTCCCGTACAGCTGCAACTTGACCTCCCAACTCCTATACTCAATGCACTGACCAATAAAGGCAAGTGTACCAAACTATCCTATCTACCTGCAACTCCACTTTCAAGGAACTATGAACCTGCACTCCAAGGTCTTGTTGTTCAGCAACACTCCCCAGGACCTTAACTTTAAGTGTATAAGTCCTGCCCTAATTTGCCTTTCCAAAATGCAGCACCTCACATTTATGTAAATTAAACTCCATCTGCCACTCCTCGACCCACCAGCCCATCTGATCAAGGTCCCATTGTACTCTGAGGTAATCTTCTTCATTGCAAACTTACTAACCATACCTCCTGTCTTCACATCCAAATCATTTATATAATTGACAAAACGCAGTGGACCCAGCACCGATCCTTGTAGAACACCACTGGTCACAGGCCTCCAGTCTGAAAAGCAACCCTCCATCACAACCCTCTGCCTTCTACCTTCAAGCCAGTTCTGTATCCGAATGGTTAGTTCTCCCTCTATTCCATGTGATCTAACCTTACTAACCAGTCTACCATGAGGAACCTTGTCAAGCACATTACTGAAGTCCATGTCGATCATGTCCACTGCTCTGCCCTCATCAATCATCTTTGTTACTGCTTCAAAACACTCAATCAAGTTAGTGAGACACAATTTCCCACGCACAAAGCCATGTTGACTATCCTTAATCAGTCCTTGTCTTTCCAAATGCATGTAAATCCTGTCCATCAGGATCCCCTCCAGCAACCTGCACACCACTGATATCAGGCTCACCGGACTATAGTTCCCTGGCTTTTACTTACCACCTTTCTTAAATTGTGGCACCACATTAGCCAACCTTCAGTCTTCCGTCACTTCACCTGTAGCTATTGATGATACAAATATCTCAGCAAGGGGCCCAGCTATCACTTCCTGAGCTTCCTAAAGTTCTAGCATACACCTGATCAGGTCCTGGGGATTTAATCACTTTTATGCATTTTAAGACATCCAGCCCCTCCTCCTATGTAACATGGACATTTTTCAAGATGTCGCTATTTATTTCACTGTGCTCTCTACCTTGTATATCCTTCTCCACAATAAACACCGATGCAAAATAATTGTTTAGTATCTCCCTCATCTCCTGCGGTGTCACACATAGGTAGCCTTGCTGATGTTTAAGGGGCCCTATTCTCTCCCTAGTTACTCTTTTATATTTAATGCATTTGTAGAATCCCTTTGGATTCTCCTTAACCCTATTTGCCAAGGTTTCCTCATGTCCCCTTTGTGCCCTCCTGATTTCCCTCTTAAGTATTCTCCTACTGCCTTTATATTCTTCTAGGGATTCACTCGATCTCTGCTGTCTATACCTGACATTTGCTTCCTTCTTATTCTTGACCGGTGGAAGCTTGAGTTAACTGAGTGAACGACACATGCATGATCCTCACATGCAGAATAACAGAATTCAACACAAAATGATCAGGGAATGGTGTTGCTTCATGGATGTAATTGACAGAAAATGTCTGAAACTTTATCACCTTAAATGCATCAAGGGATCATGTGCTTCGATATTCAGACTCTCCTCCATCAACAAATCAGATGTGAGTCCTTGGCCTCTCTTTATCATACAATGCCATACACTGTAAATATATTGAGGCAATGCCTGCACTCCAACCTTGCTGAGACATGGCAAATATTGCTTCAGAGTATTTCACTGCAGTAATTATGTGCAAATTTTTATTGAAACAGGATTGCAACTATTATTGATCATGTGATAAGGCCCACAATGGCATTCTTTTAAATAACAGAGACAACAAGGTGCAGGGCTGGATGAACACAGCAGGCCAAGCAGCATCATAGGAGCAGAGAGGCTGACGTTTCGGGCCTAGACCCTTCATCAGAAAAGGGGGAGGGGAAGGGGGTTTTGAAATAAACAGGGAGAGAGTGGGAGGCGGATAGAAGAGGGATAGAGGAGAGGATAGGTGGAGAGGAAACAAACAGGTCGAAGAGGCGGGGATGGAGCCAGTAAAGGTGAGTGTAGGTAGGGAGTTAGGAAGGGGATAGGTCAGTCCAGGGAGGACGGACAGGTCAAGGGGGCGGGATGAGGTTGGTCGGTAGGAGATGGAGGTGCGGCTTGAGGTGGGAGGAGGGGATAGGTGGGAGGAAGAACAGGTTAGGGAGGCAGGGACGAGCTGGACTGGTTTTGGGATGCGGTAGGGGGAGGGGAGATTTTGAAGCTTGTGAAATCCACATTGATACCATTGGGCTGCAGGGTTCCCAAGCGGAATATGAGTTGCTGTTCCTGCAACCTTTGGGTGGCATCGTTGTGGCACTGCAGGAGGCCCAGGATGGACATGTCGTCTGAGGAATGGGAGGGGGAGTTGAAATGGTTCGCGACTGGGAGGTGCAGTTGTTTGTTGCGAACCGAGCGTAGGTGTTCTGCAAAGCGGTCCCCGAGTCTCCGCTTGGTTTCCCCGATGTAGAGGAAGCCACACCGGGTACAGCGGATGCAGTATACCACATTGGCAGATGTGCAGGTGAACATCTGCTTGATGTGGAAAGTCTTCTTGGGGCCTGGGATGGGGGTGAGGGAGGAGGTATGGGGGCAGGTGTAGCACTTCCTGCGGTTGCAGGGAAAAGTGCCGGGTGTGGTGGAGCTGGAGGGGAGTGTGGAGCGGACAAGGGAGTCACGGAGAGAGTTGTCCCTCCGGAAAGCAGATAAAGGTGGGGAGGGAAAGATGTCTTTGGTGGTGGGGTCGGATTGCAGATGGCGGAAGTGTCGGAGGATGATGCGTTGGATCCGGAGGTTGGTGGGGTGGTACGTGAGGACGAGGGGGATTCTTTTTTGGTTTTTATTGCGTGGACGGGGTGTGAGGGATGAGGTGCGGGAGATGTGGGAGACACGGTTGAGGGCGTTCTCGACCACCGAGGAGGGGAAGTTACGGTCCTTGAAAAACGAGGACAACTGAGATGTACGGGAGTGGAATGCCTCATCCTGGGAGCAGATGCGGCGGAGGCGAAGGAATTGGGAATAGGGGATAGCATTTTTGCAGGAAGGTGGGTGGGAGGAGGAGTATTCTAGGTAGCTGTGGGAGTCGGTGGGCTTGAAATGAATATCGGTTTCGAGGTGGTTGCCCGATATGGAGACAGAGAGGTCCAGGAAGGGGAGAGAGGTGTTAGAGATGGTCCAGGTAAATTTAAGGTTGGGGTGGAAGGTGTTAGTGAAGTGTATGAACTGTTCGAGCTCCTCGTGGGAGCACGAGGCGGCGCCGATACAGTCATCAATGTAACGGAGGAAGAGGTGGGGTTTAGGGCCGGTGTAGGTACGGAAGAGGGATTGTTCCACGTAACCTACAAAGAGGCAGGCGTAGCTTGGGCTCATGCGGGTACCCATGTCCACGTAACCTACAAAGAGGCAGGCGTAGCTTAACTTTGTTTTAATGGAATCCACTCTGTGTAATAAGTGGGATGCACGAAACAGATACACATGAGAGGGTAATTAACAGGGTGGTCATACAACTGTAGTCAATGTACAAAATAAAATGAGAACCCAGTAAAGCAAGGACTCAGTACAAGTTTAATTCCATGACAATTGAAAACTAAGTACAGAATAACATAGATAACACAGTGTGGAGCTGGAGGAACACAATAGGCCAGGCAGCATCAGAGGAGCGGGAAAGTTGACGTTTTGGGTCAGGACCCTTCTTCAGAATAACATATACTTGTGAATGTTTACAAGGGAGTAAGTTTACAAACAACTACCAATGACAGCCTACCTCCACAGTGAAAAGCCATAGCCACAGATACTCCCATACTCTGAGATGAAGAGCCAGCAGGAATTTTTTTCCAGGCTCTTGGAACCTCGGTTGGGAGATGGGATGGACGAGGAAATGAGGAGAATAAAAATACATCAGGACCACAGGCAAGAGTGACAGGAAGGCCACTGAGCTTGCTAATGAGATTATTATCACTCCATTTTCCCACAAGAATTGACTTCCTCTTGCGGTGAACAGGACCCCTGTGGTATCCTGAACTCACAAAAAAATGGTTGAGCATCCACAGGTCAGTGCAACTTTCTTAGTTACAGGCAATGCCAACTTTAAATGACAAAAACAGCAAATCTGCAGGCACTCATAGACAGAGGCTTGCCTATGGCAACAGACTCTAGTGAAGAATGCTCAGGGTGAATAGCCAAGATCTTTTCCCAAGGGTAGGGGAGTCCAAAACTGCAGGGCATAGGTTTAAGGTGAGAGTGGAAAGATTTAAAAGGGACATAAGGGGCAACTTTTCACCCAGAGATTGTGCGTGTATGGAATGAGCTGCCAGAGGAAGTGGTAGAGGCTGGTACAATTACAACATTTAAAAGGCATCTAGATAGGTACACGAATAGGAAAGGTTTGGAAAGATATGGGCCTAATGCTGCCAATTGGGAATGGATTAATTTAGGATACCTGGTTGGCATGGACAAGTTGGACTGAAGGGTCTGTATCCGTGCTGTACATCTCTATGACTCTATTTTCTGAGCCCTTCAGGCTCCTTTGGCTTCAGCTTCATTTGTTGTGTTCTCTTGAGTGTCATTCACTTCTTTTTGCAGCTACAATGAAGGCTGCCCTATAAATTGTACTGGGATGCTTTGAATTCGCTCTTCCTCAGCCCATCTAGCATCCTTAATTGACTGTGATCTTAGAAGTGAGTTTTTAATTAGATACCTTCCAGAAGGTTGGGCCAAATGGCATGTCCCTTCCACCTTCCAGGATATAGACCCTGAAATCAAGCAGCCTCACCTTTCAAAACTAAAAGTGTAAAAGTCAGAATGTCATCAATACATTCAAATCACCCATGCAATTGGGAATATTCAATAAAATATATATTGCTTGCTGTGGATGATATACCAAGTCAGGCCTGTCAATTGTCGAATCCAAGTGATATTCAGTCCAGACTGAAAGCTCATCTGTTGCATGTATCACTTCTATATGGAATAGGTTTGGGCAATTTCAACCCAGTTCCCACAATGTAAGGAGTAATATGTTCCTAAATTATGGGAAGAAGTCACACTAACATAAAGGAGGATCTCTGCTGAGATTGAGCTGAGTCTGTAGAGGTGCAGTAGATATGAATATATGGTTCATCATGTTATATCTCTCTCTGAAAGTGCTCAAAAATGAAACCAGAACCTGAAACCAGTGCTAACATGTTGAAGAACATATGTTTTTACCAATACTTAAATTGATTCTGAAGCAGATTTAATTTCCTTTGTGACTACTTTTGCTTAAAAAAGCAGGTGCCGTGACTGACAGTGATGGCCAGTGTGAAAAATAAGTTCTAATATACACAACGAGGGGCTAACAATTGTGAGGTAATCTCTCCACAAGTGATAATCAATAGTGGATTATCAGGAATTTCAATTTCACATCACTTTTATAAAGCATAAACTAAAAACAATAGAGGGAAATAAAAACCTCCTTTTCCATTGAACAGTATTTATTAAATATGTTTATATTTAAAGTCGGTATTCTTGCAAAGAAGGAACATTTTTCAAGCCAACAGACCATTAGCAAGTACGAATACACTCAAGATTTCGGAAGGTGAGATGGTGGAACTGGATACAAATGCTGCAATTTTCTGTGGCACAGGTCGCTATGATGAAAGCTGCAACAATATAGCAGGTTTCTGACCTCTGCAAGGGGTATGTCATCATGGATGGAAGAGACACTGAATGGTCACTGAATTTCCTGCATGACACCATTGTGTCAATACCATCAGAACAAAGTTTTCAAGATATCCCATTCCACCGTTTCCGAGTAACTGGGGCTGAATGGTGAATTCTGCTTTTACCAGCAGCATTGACATGTCAAGAACAAATTTAAAAAAAGCAAACTCACCCCCATTTTCAACGCCTGAGCAATTAGTTAAATTTTTTAAATCTGCCTCCAGTCATCATGTTACTTAATTTGTATATCTTGCACCAAACTGAATGCAGGACAACCCATAACTACTGAGGTCTAAAACTACATTGTGGGCTCCGACCTTGGTAAGTGAGGATGCTGTATCTGAGAAAATGTTAGCGACTGACATATGTACTGAGATTAAGCTTGCCCTGTAATCTTGATATATGAGAAAATATTGCCCCAAAACATATGGACCAAGATGAAGTTCTTCTTTATGTGAACATGCAAGGACTGATGGCTGATACCTGAGATACAACGATTTATGTTGAAGGCAAGTAAGAGAGGGGGAGGGGTCACCGCTTGATTATTTACCTTGGTACAATTTCACCGCGTCGCATCACAGCTTGGGGCTAATTGCTTCTGACAAAGGGTCATTCTTTGCTGCTCCCAGACAATTAGAGGCCGTGAGTGAGAATACAACATTGAAGTAAAACAGAAAGAAGGGTCTGCAAAACCGTGGCAACCAACACATGTCTTCCTCAGATACAACGGAACAATGTCGCCCAGTTTCTGCCATCCAAATTTACCTATTGTCCTATTGGCTTCAGCTCATGATGCTGTAGAATTCACCCACCATCCCCCCCACCCCCTTACACTGTAGGGGCAGCTTCCAAGCAACTGGCACTTTTCAGAAAGAAGCAGAAGGGTTGTTTAAATATTCACAGCTTTTAACTTGATGCCCGTGGCCCCTCAGCAGGATTTGCATATCAGGAATACAAAGATTTACCAGTGCAAGAAAAAGGATCAGTCTCCAGTCAGCCTAACAAACAGCTCACATCAACAACCGTATTATTTTTGACTGCTGATACTGTGCCTCCAGTGGCAGTTATTTAAATAAAAGCACCTGCTCAGCGAATACTAAAGGCACCACTGTCATTTCACTGGTGTTATTTACATACTACTGTATAAATATGACAGGTATCATGCAGAATTTTACATAGCAAACTCTGGTAGCATGATTTTAGCATATATAGTTTTAAAGGTACTGTTTCACAGTATCAGTGTTACGAATCACGAGGGCTGAGCTAGTCTATGCAACAACTTAAAATGGGTAAAAGCCAGTCAAGAAACCAACTGAAGTCAATAGAAATAAAATCCAGGGAGATGTAAAACGGGCTGCTGACTCGGTGTTCTGCACTGTCACACAAAGTCAAGGTCCACACTGTACTGTGATACCACACAGCAGCAGGCCATTTGGTCTGTCAAGACTATGCTGGTATCTTCTTCCACAGCAGCCCATTGAACCTCTCAGGATATGCGAACATTAAAGACAAAAGTGAAAAAGGGAAGGTAACTCTGTATAAATCAATAATTAAATGACAGATAGTGTCAAGTCACATTCGGTGCAATCCATTGTAGGAAAGACATGATGGCCTCAGAGAATGTGCAGCATAGTTTCCCCAAGATGGGGCATTATACTCGTGAAGGCAGACTTGCGGTATTAGCTATAAACTGAAAGCTCTTGACATGATTGCAGAGATGCCGCTACACGGCACACACACTTATTCAGAGCAGAAAACCTGTGGCTCAGTGAGTAGCACTTTCAACTCTGAGAAATTCATCGACTTCACAGAAAACTCAACATTGACAATCCAGTATGGCACTGAGGTCGGTGCCGCATTCTGGGAGATGGCCCGTCCTGGATTTGAAATTAAGACATGACTCTGTCTGACTGCTCAGGTGGATGCGAAACTTCCTGTGGCACTATTTCAAAAGAGGCTGTGTTTTGTATGAATGTAACCTCTAGGTGGTGTAAGGAGCATGCAGGGGCAGGAACTCTACCTGGCGATACCACATCACTGCCACTCAATGGGTACAGCTGCCTACCATCTGGAAGGGTAGTCTCTTGAGCCAGACACCTGGCATTCAGTGAAATAGTGGGTGCAGAATGCCGGAGGGAAAGGCCTTTGGTGCTGTCAGCGTGCTGTCTTCCCCAACTCGACCCTGAGGACTACATTGAATCTGAACCCCTCACCCCTATGTTCAGGAGCTGTAATGGCACCACCTCATGAACTTAGCCACGACTCCCAACTTTTGGCCCCTAGTTTTGCCACCTCTTCCCTGTTCCCGGCCTTCGTCCCTGCTCCTGAAACTTTGACGCCGCTCCCAGAACTCTGCCGCTACTCCCAGACTTTGTCCTAACTCCTGGGTTTTTCCCCTCTATTCCTGTGCTAAGTCTCACGTTTTTGAGATGTTATCATGCATGGAATACATTGACATCAGCCAAGCATGATCAGATTCCTTCTGGTTTAGTGAACAGTAGTCAGCAGTAACTGACCTCACGTGTTTGTGCACGCACAGGCAACCATTCTGATAGCCAGATCAAACTAAGGGCAGGCGAGTTACCTCTGGTCTCCCAGCCAATGTGTGTCCCCCAATCAATATGATAGGAACAGAAACCTGCTCCTTTTCACATTTCTGTTTGTAGCAGATTACTGTGCACATATCAAATGCTGTATTTTTATCTTACAACTGTGGCTTCACTTCAGAAGAACCTTCATTAACTGAAAAGCCCCTTGAGGCATCTGGCAGTTCATGAAGAGCACAAATAAATCCAAGTCTTTCTTTTCCCTTCTCGTCTCGTTGCTGCCTTGCCAACTGGAGTATATCTGGAGCTCCTGCCATCTTACAGACTTTGCTGAAGGGAATTTCTCCCCATCTAAAAGTAACCCTTAGGTCCGCCTAGTGTCCCTTATAAAGCTGTTGTTTTGAAACAGCTAAACACAAAAGGAGTAATATAGTTCAGTAGTTAAGGCCACAGTCTCAGCTTGGACCCCACATGGGGCCCCACTTCAATCTTTTCACAGATCGAAAGCCCTGAGTTTCACCTGATGCTGGGCTGCTCTGACAGCAAGGAGGACATGAACTGCTGATAGAGGAAGTGTTCACCTGTAGCCCTCTCCTCTTACACCAACAGCCCTTTCTCAGAACAGCACAGTCATTTTCATAAAACTAATTAGGATCCAAAGTGTAGCTTTGGAACCTGGTGCATAGAGGTCAAATCGAACATGCAAGCCTTTTTCACTAAGTCGGTGAGAGTTAAAAGAAGTTTATTTATGCAGAATCATGTTCCAGTGTGGAATGCTGTCACAGGAACAGATGGGTTAGACGACAATATCTTTTTAGAAGTAAAGTGGATGACTTTGTGACTTTGCTCTCGAGCATCCTATTGCATCGCTCTATTTCCTTTAATATAGCCCTCTACTTCAAACAAAGTCAGCACAAGGATGAAACATTTGTAATTCTTCACACTCACTCCACTCTCCTGTTTCTTCCCCAGGCCCTTCAATATTCCTCTTTTTCAAACAACCAAATCCTTTGGAAAATAATTTAAGAACAGTGATTTTAAATCTGCGTGGAACAGAGAATTGCACATGCTAACCAGGTTCCATGCAAAGAATTTTTCTCATGTCCTTTTAAGCAATGCATCCTTGAAGTAGGTGGGGGAGGGGGTTGACATTTAAGTTTCCACCAACTGTTTCTGTCCTTTTACACCATCCATTAATGGCTGGCATGCCCATCGCCCCAACACCATCATTCACTAGTGGATAGTACTCATGATGTGAAGGCCTGAAAATTGCAAACAGAGTTGCAAACGCTATTTCTGAGCCTGATCAGTACCTGCTCACCTTCTGTGCTGGAGGTTTCTGGACAAAGCCCTCTTATAAGGAACTGGTCCAAGTATCTACTGTAGTGATTGTAATGAGGTCAGCCAAGTGAACCATTTACACTATGAGTTCCCTGATTGGGGCTGTTAATCTGGTCCAATCAGGGAGCCCTGGCTGATGGATAAGAGCAGGAGTGTCAGACATCATGTTCACTCTGAGAGCTGGCTCTGAGGGAGCTGGATCAGGGACAAGGACACTCCATGTGCAAATAAAGGGTGACTTGGTGACAGGATACTAGCCTCGGTGGAGTTATTTCATCTACGAGTCCAGCAGCGTAGAAGATCATTATAGAAACAATACTATCTTTGAGAGCTCAGTGTGCTGTATTTCGAAGCTTAAACGTCCAGCAGAAATTTTGACAGCTACTGTGCAAAGGAAACATAGAAACTAGGAGCAGGAGTAGGCCATTCAGACATTTGAGCCCGCCCCGCCATTCAGTATGATTATGGCTGATCCTACATCTCAATGTCACTTTCCTGCTTTCTCCCATCCCCTGATGTTTTTACCATTTAAAAATGTATCTCTTTCTTGAATATATTCAGTGACTTGGCCTCCAGCTTCACTATTGTTTGAATGAAGAAATATTTCCTCATCTCAATCCTAGATGTCTACCTTGTGTCCTGAGATTGCATCCCCTGATTTTACCCATCAGGGACAACATCTTCCCTGCATCTGCTCTGTTCAGCTGTATTAGAATTTTAGCCATCCTAGAATGAATCAGATCTGCTCTCATCCTTCTAAGCTCTAGTAAATACAGGTCCAGTTGAACCAATCTCTCCTCAAAGAAGAATTCTGCATTCCCCAGTTCAGCCCAGTGAACCTTCAATGCACTGCTTCTATGACAAGTAGATTCTTACTTAGATAGGGAAACCAAAACTGCACGCGATACTCCCGATGTGGTGTTAATACGTGAACTCGCATGCACTCGAATTGGGGCAGTGAAAAGTTGGAATGTCACCTTTCGGCACCGTCTTTAGGTAGAGAGGACTTAGGTACACATAATTTTGAGTGTAGCTACAGAGCTAAAAAAAAGTTACAGAGTTTAAAAATATATAGATCAGCATGGAAAGAGTTGAATGAGTCCAGAATGAAAGTAAGTGACAATAAGTACTGAAGTTCCAGACCGTGCCTGGTGGCCCAGAGCACAAGGCCATGCTGCCTCCACATGCAGGCCTCCATTCAGGACTCACTCCACCGCTGCTCTGTGAAGCAGCAAGTTCACTCCAAACTGCCGCCTCAGGACAGAGCCCGCGCGCACTCTGCTGTGGACTCGGGACTCAGCCCGCACTCGCTCTGCTGTGGGTCTCAGCCTGCGCTCATTCCGCTGTCGGTCTCAAGACTCAGCCCGCACTCACTCTGCTGTGGGACACAGCCCGTGCTCACTCTGCTGTGGGACACTGCCCACGCTCACTATGCTGTGGGACGCAGCTCGCGTTCACTCTGCTGTGGGACTCGGGACTCAGTCCGCGCTCACTCTGCTGTTGGACACAGCCCACGCTCTCTCTGCTGTGGGACCCAGCCCATGCGCGCTCTGCTGTGGGACTCAGCCTGCGCTGACTCTGCCGTGGGACTCGGCCTGCGCTCACTCTGCTGTGGGACACAGCCCGCGCTCACTCTGCTGTGGGACACAGCCCGCGCTCACTCTGCTGTGGGACTCGGACTGCGCTCACTCTGCTGTGGGACACAGCCCGCTCTCGCTCTGCTGTGGGACTCGGGACACATCCCGCGCTCACTCTGCTTTGGGACTCGGGACACAGCCCACGCTCACTCTGCTGTGGGACATAGCCCGCGCTCACTCTGCTGTGGGACTCGGGACTCAGCCTGCGCTCACCCTGCTGTGGGACACAGCCCACGCTCACGCTGCTGTGGCACTCAGCCCACGCTCACTCTGCTGTGGGACACAGCCCACGCTCTCTCTGCTGTGGGACC
>NC_063332.1:40133256-40189076 GCF_021869965.1 Rhincodon typus | reverse complement strand
GGCCCATTTTCTGAAGAAGGGTCTAGGCCCGAAACGTCAGCCTTCCTGCTCCTCTGATGCTGCTTGGCCTGCTGTGTTCATCCAGCTCTACACCTTGTTATCTTGGGCTCTATACATATCATGATATCTAGCCACAATTGTACATACCACTGGCACTGGGTTCAGCTGAGGAATAAAGAGCTTCAGTCACAAACATTAGCTCTCTACAATTACTTCCCTAAAAGCTGCCACCGTAACCTCTCACTTCAGCAGCAATGTTTACAAGTTGCTACCACATGTTGCTACTATCTGCAATCCCAATGAAAGATAGAATCTTGGTGTTATCAGTGGGAGCTGTGCCATAATATTGATGTGTGACTGTAAGAACACCTTCTGATATGTAAGTATTTTTTAAAATTTTCCTGTGTTGGGAGAATGACCTCTATATGTATTTTTCTCCTCTCCTGTTACACGATGTTCAGTGCCAGTAGCACAGTCTCCTTGTTAATGCGCAGTCTGGGATTCAATATCAGTAGGACACAGGAGATTAACTCGATGCAACTGCTTTTGTCAGGCTAGCGCTATTAAATTGATGGTACTTATGCAGATTCAGCAGTTTTGTTAGTGGTTCTCTGTCCATATAACATTTCATTTTAAGGCATGCAGCTCATACTGGATCTTCTCTTTAAAATATGCTTCTTCGCTACAAGGATATCTAGCTCTTACTATTTACGTAATGATTTATTATCCTTTTTTGGATGATTTTTTCACACACAGAGGGTGGTGAATGCCTGGAACAGCTGCCAGAAGTAGTAGTGGAGGCAAGTACAATTTTGTCATTTAAAAAACATTTGTACAGGTACATGGACAGAATTGATAATGGAGGGACATGGACCAAACACAGGCAAATGGGACTAGTTTAATTGTGCAAACTGGGTGGCATGGTAAAGTTGGGCTGAAGGGCCTGTTTCTATACTGTAAACCTCTATGACTCTACAACTCTATTCAGGTTAGCAACATAAAAATTGAAAATTGATTTTTTTTTCAGTCTTAGCAATGGAATTTGGATGTTTAGGGTCACAAAAGTGAGCGGGCATGGAGTTTTATACCACCAGCCAGTGTGCCAATTTGCTGGTGCTCTAGATTATTTTTCCAGAGGAGGGATACCCACAAGTAGCAAATAGCCAAACAGGGCTCTTTAAAGGTCAATAGCTGCCTATTCTCGGAGGCAGACTGGAATATTTCAGTTTGTCTTGGGTTCACCAAGATCTAGAAAACGAGACTCGTGGCCTGGAAGCAGCCTCCTGAAGGAGTACAGAGTCAGTGTGGTTCGTTCTTGTCTAGCTCCCTTCAGCTGAAGTCAAAGGCAGCCCTGTGGTGGTGATCCCCCTCTACGTGGTAGCCAAACAGCAAAGGGAAACTTCCAACTGGAGAGTTTAAAATGCTGGTGGAACATCTCAAAGTGGGGGCACACTCTCTCTGTCTCTCTCTCTCTCATTTCCTTAAAAGGCAGCATGCAGCTGCTCCAGGAGGACAAAACAGTAAACATGTCCAAAATGGTCTTGTTCACTTGAAAATAGAACTCCGGTAGTGCCAGTAGTACAGGTTCTTTCTTTCTACTGGATTTTAACAATTTTGAACTGTTTTTTTTTCTCTTTCCTCATGCTCCAAGAGACTGCCTGCTCTCCTTAATTGGACAGTGATCCCCTACTCTTGCTCTTAATTGGCCTGTTTGTGGTAAATCACTACCAGGTCAACTATTTTCCACCACTGTTAGGCATCTGATCGCCATTTGTGTAGCACACCCTTGGAACAAGGATGGCACTTATGCAAGAAGTGTATCTATTATCTTTAAGCACTTTTTCAACAACAGTATGACTTTGCAATTCTCCAGTCTTTTGACTGTCTCAGGAAGATTGAAAATTTAAGGCCAGTGCCTCTGCAATTCCCATTCTTACTTCTCCAGTATCTGTGGATGCCTTTCATCCAATTCCAATTCTGATGCCATATCAGTTTTAAGCTGATCCAATAGTTATTCCTTACTAAATTTACCTTCCTCTGCAGTATTAATTATGTACTCCTTTGCTATGGCCAGGGTAGCATGTCCTTCTTGGTAAAAACATGATCAAGAAAGAGGTTTTACTCACAGAATGTGAAAAGTTAGGGTGTATATTTTTTAAAAAAGTGAAATCACAAAGAGTATTAATCTTTGGATTATTACCTAAACCAGAATGAAATGGCTGAATGAAAAGCTGGTGTAGGAGAAATGGGTTTTGATTTATGGAGTGCTGACATTGTTATTGGGGAAAGAAGGAGTTATTCAGTTGGGTCTGATTTTACTTGAACTCAAGTGGAATCCGTTTCCCACTGTATCAAATAATTATGCTATAGAGGGGACATTAAAATAAATAGTGACAGGAGGATCCAGATGGAAGCAGACATAAGAACATAACAACTAGGAGCAGGAGTAAGCGATTCAGCACTGCCTGCTCCACTGTTTAATACAATCACGGCTGATCTCATCTCAGCCTCAAGTCCACTTTCCTGCCCAATTTCAATAACCCGTCAAGCCATTACTGAATAAAAATCTTCTTGCTAAATTTATTCAGTGTCCCTGCATCCACCACACAGTAAATAACAAATTCCGCAGGTTCATATCACTTGGAGGGAAGCAATTTCTCATCTCTGTTTTAAATCTGCTACCTCTTATCTGAAAATTATGACTTCTCATTCTAGATTGCCCTACTTGAGGAAACATCTTCTCTATGTCTCTATTTTTTTCAATCTCCTTTAACATCTTATAAACCTCAATTAGATCTCCGCTCATTCTTCCAAATTCCGGGACAGTGTTAGCCTAAACTGCTCAGTCTTTCTTCATAAGACAAACTCCTCTTCTCTGTAATCAATCTAGTGGAACTTCCTTGGACTACCTCCAACATGCCTCCTCAAGCAAGGGGACTAAAATTGTACACAATACTCCATGTGTGTTCTCACTAATGCCTTGAACAACTCAAACAACACTTCCCCACTTCTATACTCTAAGATACAAATGCCAAAATTCCATCTGCCTTCCTTATTACCTGCTGTACCTGCATATTAGTTTTCCATGCATGAGGAACCCAGGATCTATTCATTGGCCCATGCATCTAACCAATCCATATCCATTTGTAAATTTCTCATTTCTTCACTGCAAATTACTTTCCAACCTATTTTAGTGTCAACTACAAATTTGGCTATAGTACTTTCTAATTCCTGCATCCAAGTTATTAATATAAATTGTAAATAATTGGGCCCGAGGACTGAACCCTGTGGCACCCCACTAGTTACATCATGCCAACCAGAAGCAAATCCATTTGTCCTGATTCTCTGCTTCCTGTTGGTTAGCCAATCCTCTACATAGGTGAGTAAATTACCCCTTGCCTTGAATTAACCTTTTGTGTGGCACCTTATCAAATGCCTTCTGGAAGTCCAGATACACTGTACATAAGATCCCCATTATCCATCTTGTTTGTTACATCTTTGAAGGACACTTGCAAAATAGTCAAACATGATTTACCTTTCATAAAACCATGCTGACTCTGATGGAAAAAGAACAGAGATGCTGGAAATCAGAAACAAAATCAGAAATTGCTAAAAACAAAGATCTCAACAGGTCTGACAACATCTGTGGAGAGAAAGCAGAGTTAACATTTCAGAAGAAGAGTCTCTGGTCCTGAAATGGTAACTCCGCTTTCTCTTCACAGATGTTGCCAGACCTGCTGAGTTTTTTCCAGCAATTTCTGATTCTGATTCTGATGGATTGTGCTTTGACTTCCCAAATGTCCTGATGTTACTTGCTTAATAATGGATTCTAACAATTTCACAATGACACATGCTAAACTAACTGGTTTATAATTTCTTACTTTCTGCCTTCTTCCCTTTTTGAATAAGGACATTAGATTAGCTTTTTTTCCAATCCACTGCAACCTTCCTCACAATCAGGGAATTTTGGAACATTATAACCAATGTTAATGTCCTCTACCTTGAAGACCAATGCATAGTGTTTATTCAAGTCCTCTGCAATTTCCTGGTTCCTCATTATTACATGAACAGCCTCATAGTCTGAGGGCCCTATGTTCACTTTATCTTCTCTTTTCCTTTTTATATATTCAAAGAAGTTCTTAATGTCCATTTTTATATTACTTTCTAGTTTGTCCTATTATTTATTCCCTCGTTCTTTATTGTTGTTTGGTCATCTTTTGTTGGCTTTTAAAACTTTCCCACTAACCTTTACCACACTGTATGTTTTTATCTTTCACTTGATACAAGATCATAAGGTAAGATATCTTTTCTTCATCTGTGCCTTATATTTTATTTAAAAAGTGACCCTTAGCTCTAGATTCTCCCACAAGAGCAAAACATCATTTCCACCTCCATCCTGTCAAACGCCTGAGGATCTTAACAAAAGACCCAAAGAACTATGGATGCTGGAAAACTGAAACAAAAACAAAAATTGCTGGAAAAACAAACCTTTTCCCATCTACAATCAGTTCCGAAGAGGGGTCACTGGACCCAAAGTGTTAATTCTGTTTTCTCTGCACAGATGCTGCCAAACCTGCTGAGTTTTTCCAGCAATTTCTGTTTTTGTCCTGGATTATCTTATGTATTTTAATCAAGTCATATCTTACTCTTCCAAACAATACAAGCCTAGCCCATCCAACCTTTGCTCATATGAGAAATTCCAGGTACTAGTCCAAGTTTGTGTCAGCAGCAAATTTAGCAACTTTACCTTCATCCAAGTCATTTAAAAATAAGTTGTAAAATGTTGATACCCCAGCACTGACAACAAGGAAATGGCCCATTAATGCCTATTCTTTGTCTACTGTTGGCCAGTCAAACTTCTGTCCATGTCAATATGTTACCTCATGAGCTTTTTATTCCCGCAGTAGTCAAGTAATCTGCTTCAAGTACACTTTATTAGCTCACACACTAAATACACTGCTTGGAGGAGAAAGGCTTTGGAATTCATTTTTCCACATTTGACCATCCATTTGAGCATCATCATTGGTCACTATGACCCCAGACTAGGAAAAGGAAATATCAGGCACAGGAGTTCTACTTCTAAACTATGCAGTGACCAAAAACAGTAGAAGCCGTAAACAAGCAGCAACTCAGTCAGATCTGTGAAGCTTATCTGTTTTGTTGACAGAAGCCTAATAACCTGCTGTGTTTTTGATATTTTCTACTTTTGTTTAATAATTTCCAGCAGATACAGCTTAATATTGTTTTATGCATTTGGACATTTGATTAATTTTACTTACATCTTCCTAATTGTTCGTAATTCCATCGCCTATATCCCCTCCACCCATATAGTTTACCAAAATGCAGAGGCTCACACTGTCAGGACTGTCACTTGGGCAAGGCAACATAAGGCAGCTGAAGTTTTTGGAGATTGATTGTAACGTTTTCAGGAGAGGAGGGAGTGAAGTTTAAGGGAACAAAATCCCCAGGCAACGTATTACTGCAATGGGCTGCTTCTATTAGTGTGACTGACTTCAGCACAGATCCTGTATTTTCATTATAAAGATATATGCTTATATTTTTAAGACCTTAAGGTGCAGCCCAATCAAATGGCAATTAACACAATACTATCAATCCAATTTTTGTTGCCACTTATTTTTGGTCTGTTGAATCCATTACTCACAAAGTGCAATTCACAAACAGTCATTATGGTGTAGTCTGCAGATCCAACGCAGTATTGTAAACCCTTTTCCTAATACAAGGAGTATATACATGTGTGCAAAAGTCAACCTTCTGTTAACAATTATCTCTTGCTATACTCACGTTTAGGCAACTGTTCACATGTAGTCTTAAGCAATTCCAAATGAGTCTGATGAACAATGCATACAATGCGGTCAGGGGGAAAAGTATTGGAAAATAATCCTAATGATCAGAGATTGTTAGTGCTTCCATTTTCCATGTCAAATTAAGCTCAGTCTATAATTGATACCTGGTACTTTGCAAATTAGAAGCAGATGGGAAAGTAGTTCCACACTGCTGGAAGCCATTTTTGATAGCTGTGGTTAACAGCATTAGCAGTTCCTCCTTTCCTTACCTCGAGATGAAAGATGAAATGGGCAAACCAAATCAATTCAAATGCTTATCGATTTCAATTTTTGCATTGTATTCCTTTAAAAATATGGATCATCTCCATTATTGGCACCCATAGAAAGCCAAGTGGATTTTATCTTTTTTTACCAAATGTTATATGATTCAGCTTCCACCCCTGCTGTCCTCACTTATGCTGAGCTACAGTTCAAGGGTACTCAGCATCCTCAGACACCTTGTTCAAGTGGCCATCTTTACAGATCGCTCTGGACAGTGTCACCGACCAATGTGCTCATGGGGACACCAGTGCTGATTCAAATTCTTTCAAGATCTGATTACCAATCATTTTCCTACATGGGTCAATGCAATCAGAAACCCTGGCTATTCCTCCCACTGCAACACCCTCCCTATCCCCTCAACAAAAAACATTACCCTCTGAACCCACAGGGGCTGAAGCTAACTGCTGTGCTTCAACTGATAGGCAAGATCAGCTAACTCTGCACAAACCAAGAATCAAATTTGGGACTGTGTGATGTAAAAGACTCCGTACAAGGTGTAATAAGAAGACACTGAGCCTAGGCTGCTATTTTTATTGGATGGATATAATTTTCAATGGATTCTTATAATTCCAAACAATTGGTTATTCTCTGTAGCCACTGGCAATATTTATAACTGACGTAACACCCATTCATGGCTTTATGGTCTTAATGCATTGTCTTATCCAAGTTTTAAAAATCCTATTGTATGCGATATACAAAAATACCCATTAATTAAAACAAATTTGAATATAACAGCAGGAATTTCACATATACTATCTGAATTTTGTTAGATTTTTGTTGCAATTGAGAAACACTTCCCTGCAAGTGGACCCTAGTTCTTTAAAAAAGTATCCAGACAGGATTGATTGGTTAAAAGCAATAGTTCTCAACTGAAATTCATTTGAAATCATCTATCTAGTCTTACTTTGGCACAAACGTGAACTGGCGTCATAAAATCCAAAACAAAGGGACAGGAATTGTTTGTTTTCAACAACTTAGTAAATCTCTTGTATATTAATTGTATTAGAATTAGCTGATAATTAGTGAAAATGTGATTGAAACGCATCTGTTTCATTGCTAAACACATAGGAACATAGAAATATGGGAATTAGGAACAGGAGTAGGCAATTCAGCCCTTCGAGCCCCCCCCACCATTTAACATGATCATGGCTGATCTTATGCTGGTCTCAACTCCACTTTCCTGCCGGCTCCCCATAGCCCTTTATCCCACTTCTCATCAGAATACAAACTAAAATGTCAAGAAATATTCAACACATTGCAATTCTGAGGCAAGGTCATCTACCAGAAACTTTAATTCTGTTTTTCTCCCCACAAACCTTCTGAGTATTTTTAGCATATTTTTAATTTTAGATTTCCGACATCCAGAGTAATTTGCTTCTAATGTAACAAACTTTTACTGCTGACCTGCTGGAACTGCTCTGTTTTTTTCAATGATTAGGACACCATTACTTTGCATGCAAACAGTGATTTTGACATTGGACTTTGACACCCATGTTATTAAGTTACTTGATCACCCCTTTTTTTAGTGAATTTGAATAGTTTTACAAGTCACTAATTTGCATTACCATTATTGGGTAAAGTATATTATGTAGAAGTTGCAAAATCATCAGAGAATTGTTGTGAATTCCAGTAAAGCCTTGTTGTACTCATAAGAACAAAGATAGAATCTAATTATATGAGAGTATAAAATAGGACTGAACATGCAGAAATTCCAAAAAAGGTCAACATACAATAAAATCCTGCACATAACAGGGATTTATATGCAATGAGTCTGCACACATTTGGACATCAGTGTAAACCCATTCTGAAAAAATGTTCCAAATAGTCAAAGCACTAAGGTCTGGTTAAATTTATCCATCGTAATTAGGATACAATCCCCTCAAACATGTTCTATGAACTAAATGTGGTATTTCAAGCAGATGGTTTGTGATGTAACATTATGCTAACTCTGATTTTTCTTCAACCAAAAGCAACTGTTGTTAAAAGTTCTGAACAAAATTCTAAACTGCAAGATTAAAGTTAAGAAAAGAACATTGTTGCTTTCTGTGCATGTTGATTCTTTACTGTATGAGAATTTCACAGGCAGCATCACCCTCATACACCTCATTCAAGTTGTCAAGATTCATGTGCATCTGTTGACCCTTTTGACAGGCCATTTGCTTGAGGAAAGCTTCATAACCAAACACAATTCTGTTCTCACACAATGTGCATTCATGTATAACTCCATCAACAGTTGCTGATTTTCATTAGTAGGGTATGCTTTGGACAATTTTCCATTTCTTAGGTCAGATTTATTGAAAATAATGTGGCATTTATCAGATCCACAAAAACTGAGATTAGCTAACTCAGAACAAACAGGATGAAGGGTCTAGGCCCAAAACGTCAGCCTCTCTGCTCCTATGATGCTGCTTGGCCTGCTGTGTTCATCCAGCCCTGCACCTTGTTGTCTCACCTTCTTGGTTTGTTTGGGTTGGAGACTCTGGTTGAATTTGCTGGGCTATCAAAGAAGCTTTTAACAAATTGATATAGTGTGTCTAACTAATTCACCCTTTCACTGTAATGCCATGAAAGTTAGTAATTTAATGACTTCCTTCAGAGTTCCTCCTGGTTCAGTCAGAAGTCATCCTCAACTTTCTCAACCAAACTCAGGTTGAATTTGCAATCTTAATAAGAACTGAGAAACTGCTAAACAGAACAACGTAACATAAAGTGAAATGGTTTGTGTTAACAGTAAGTTTATAACATCGCCTCAGCATTAGCAGAAAAACACATTGATTACTAATCTGCCAATATGTAGGGAGAAAGTGTTGAAAGATTAAATGCAAAATCACTAAAAATCACACTGCAAATGTAATGGTAAAAAAAGAACCATGTACATTCTTACTGCCACTGATCTATTTCCTCTACTTGATCATCACAACAGCATAGGACAGGAATGAATGTATTGAATTGTGAACAACATCTAGTACCAAAAAGTAACAGACAGAAAATTAGCTACAACTTTGTTTAACTTTTCAGTGAAAACAGTTTAGCATTTGGCAATGTGCTTTACTTGCACATTCCTAAAGTCTAGCCTCAGTATAGACGGGCTTAACATTCTCTGTAAACATTTAGTGATGTAAACCTGTTAAAGGGGATGGAGGGAAACTACCTGTTAACTAAGCACATGCTACAGTTTACCTGTGCCAAGCCTCTATTTGCTTCAGTACAAAGTAACTTGATACACAGCACAAATTGCACAGTTTAAAGCCATTAGTCTGTACTCCCGAACTATAAGCACAATGTGTGTACACAATTATTGTATCGTTATATTTTAACAAGACCCTTTACAAAACGGGGTATTCCGCTTGTTTCAAACACATTCATTCTGTATGAACTCGGATTTTCGCCAGTTGGAGGTCGCTGTGCGGGCTCACCCACAATGAAACACACACAATAAATTCAACACAGTCTCTCAGCTGAACATCTTGTGGTCCCTGCTACATGCAGTAACCCAACAGGTAAAGAGGCAGTCACATCCTGGGAAAGTTAATCTGATGGTGCCAACTCCGGGAGATGGTCTGCGCCCACATGCCCTTTGCCAGCTGGTAAAACTGGGTCAAACCCTGGCTCAAACTGGAGAGGAAAGATCTGCTTACCTGCTTGAACTGTTCCTCGTAGGTCCACTCCTGCTGCTGGGACTGTGCCGGCTGAGGGATACCGACAGGAGAGTGAGACTGGCCGGGAAGGTGGTAGTGATGCTGCCCGAATCTGGAGAGCTGGACCGGGGTCCCTTTCAGAGTGTGCCCGGGGGTTGGCACCCCGGAAGCGCGATGAATGTGACTCCCGTCCATTCCTTCCTCCTCCTCCTCTTCTTCTCCTTCCTCTCCCAGCTCTTCTTCTTCCTCCTCCTCCTCTTCCCCTTCCTCCCCGGGCTCAGGCTCGTCTTCATCGGACTCGGAGAGGGCGGACGGGACGCGTCGGCGCTGCGTTGCCAGCAGCGGTCGATGGGCCCCGCTCGATCCGGGGCCGGCGTCCCCCAAGCCGGCGAGAGCGGCAGCTCGGACCGCTGCTAGAGCAGCAGCTTGCTGGGCAGCTGCTAGGTGCTGGTGCACGGCGGCGCTCATGGCTTGTTGTTGCTGTTGCTGACTGTCAGCTCCTGCTCGGCTCACATGCCTCTCCCTCTCTTTCCTCTGCCTCTCCTCCAGCTCCAGCCTGGCCTGTTGCTGCCGCTGCAGATTTTCCATCACCGCTTCCAGCTTCATGCCGTGGGGAGCCTGGTAGTGTGCACTTCCAGCAGGGATCAGACCAAGTCCATTAGAGGCTGTTAAGCCTTGGTGCTGGTACAAAGTGGGAAGGGAAAGCAAAAAAAAAACACAAAATAGTCATGCGGGACAGTTTGATCAAACTTCGCACGCAAGCTGACCATGTGTAATCAACAGACGGGGAGCCTCGGTCTTCTCTAAACACAAAAAAAACCCCCAAACTGCAACACACTCAAGAGAGGAAAGCTAAACTTTACTGCATCGTTAACTTGTCAGAACGGCCGGACACGACTGGATGTTTGAAAAGTAAAATCAAGAATTTGTATCAGAAGTTTCCAAACCCCTCAATCTGCGTTTAGTGAAACTTTTAATAGGCACCTTCTTTCAACCGCTCCCCGGGGCTCACAAACACACGGAATGGAAAGGGTTACAAACGAATCCAACAGATCTATCTGCAATTCAAAGCGCAATAAGAACAATTTGCTCAATTCCTTGTGTTTTCTTTTTTAGAAAAAAAGAAAGTTTACTTTTTGTTTGGTCGGCGCAAGGCTTCCCAAAACCCACCGAGTATTTGATGTAGACCGAGCGATCGCTGCTCCTTCTAGCTGTTATTTGTTGGCACGTACACTCCACAACGAAAACCAAATACGCTTCATAATAAACTAAATTAAATATGACCTGACCCTATTGTGCAACGCCCCATTACAGCCTGTCCTCAGAAACAAGTGACTCCAGCGACTGCAACCGAGCCCAAAAGAGAAACATCCAGAATTTCGCTCTGCAGACACGATCTAGCAACTCTCCCACTTAGAAAGTACAGCATTTAATAGAGATCCTCATTTGTAAATCCAATGTCGAAGCTACAAGTTCCAGAACTGGTTACAATGTGACTTCGTCTCTTCCCCGCTTGAGGAAGAATCTTTAAAAGAACTTTTTTTTCTTGTCCGTAATTACCAGGAAAGCTTCTCCGATTGTTTTCATTACAAACACAATCCTGCACACACCCTCCCCCCCTCCGCTTTAACCACATAAGCGTTAGATTTAACATATTTCCCATAACTTTATCAAAACTCAGTCAGCCCTGCTTGAAAAATATGTATAAAGCTTGGATCAGTTGCATTCACTGCCCCCTCCCTACAATAAAAACCTCGTTTTTAACATGTGCTTTTTAGTTATAAATATTTCTAGATTTTTTTTCTGGGAGCAAACGAGCATTTTCTGCTCTCCCATTCATTCACTTTATTTATTCCGCTCGCTGCCCGACCGTTTCCGCACTTTTATTCTCAGCGATCTCTCATCACAAATTTCATCGCTTTCTCGCCGCTGACTTTCCTTTTCTTGGTGTTTTTTTAGGGGGGAGGGGGTTAAGAATGATAACATAGAATTTACCTTTCCCCGAGAAACAAAATCTCAACAAACGGACCAACCCGAATAAACGCCTGTTTTTTTTTAAAAAATCTGTAGATTGGTGTTGACTCTTATCTGCCCAAAATCCTGCCTTCTGTTTTATCTCTCGATGTACATAGTTTTTTTTTCGATTCAATCGCTTGTTCCCAGATTAAACAATCTCCCCTTTCATTTTCTCGTCTCCCTGTGACGGGTTGCAGACCCTGTCACGTCTCCTATTTAGTAACACTTTATCTCTGTAAAAATCGCTTCCCCCCATCGCCAAACCTGATTAAAATATTTACAGAGAGCGAGAGAGAGAGCTACCGGATTACGCCTCCGGGCGATCTGAGCTCAGTGAGACAGGGAGAGACGGAGGGAAAGTGGGATAAATGATATAGAAATGATTTTTAAAAAATCCTCACCAGCGTTGTTTTAGCCACTATACTCGCGTTGTCAACCATGATCTATTTTGGTGTTGCTGTTTTCTTGCTATGTTTTATTTTCCTCTCTCGTTATCCACATGGAGAATTCCCTTTGGACAGTCCAGATTTTCTTTTCTGATTTCGATATTCCCGATCCAGTCCCTCTGGGGACTCGCTGCTTCCTTTTCACAGCATGCAACATACATAGAAACATATATAGATCTGCACATATACATAGGCATATCACTGCCAACCATTAAATATCGCCCTCCAATTGCAACAAGTGGCTCCAAAGCGCTGGGGCGCTTGCGTAACCTGGTCTGACAGAGCCAGACCTCTACTCCCATTTGCTAAATAGACGTCAATGTGTTGATAAATAGAAGAGGCAGCGGAGGGGTTGTGGGGGAAGTAAATGACAGCCGGCTCCCACTTCTAGTAGGGACACATGCTTCCCAATTCCAATGCACAGCAGAAACAGCCTTGACTATCCCTGCAGCGTTTGCACGGCTTAAATGCTTCTGTTTCTGTTTTGTTTGTAGATGTGTCATCACTCGGTTTTGGAGGGCAGAGAGTGGGCTGGGCACAAACTTGGCACCAGGTTAAAGTGTGTGGGGTGGTGGGGGTAACAGAGCAAACAGGGCACTAGGTTAGCCCGGGGACAGTCGCACCTCCGGCTGTGCCTGTGCCCAGAGCTATTTAAATATGAACATAAAATGTCCCCCATGTTCTCGGTGAAGGAGATGAAACCACATCCCCAGCCCCCAGAACCCCACTCCCCTCACACAATGTGATTGAACCGATCGGGACAATAACAGCCTATGGCAAGAGTGGAAATGAACACCCTTGATAGAGTCGCACCTCTTTGATGCTGGACCCGTCATATTAAATAGCTTGTACAGTTTACATTGTTCTGTAGATTGGAGACCAGAAAGGCCGATAATGAATATGGGAGTGTCCGGCTAGGGTGAGCTGTGCTATGACAGCCTAAGATGTATCGACTTCTCACCATATGGGAAATTTACACCGACAGCTCTGGGTGCGGCTGCAACTTGTAAAGTGCGAGTTTGGTGGGTGTAGGAGGCTGAGATATTTAAACATCAAACATCCAGACAGTTCATAAATAGAGAAAGCAGATGGCTCTCTTTCACAGTAACCAACACAAGGAAAGAAAGAGGCGAATGGCTGAAAAGTTCCCCCTGCAAAATAGCTGTGGCTGGAGCTTTATTTGATTCACAGAATACAATATGTTAAACATTAATAAACAATTCGCAGCCACCAACACTAAGCGCAAAAAAACTCATCATGCAACAAGTTTCGCTGCCGCCTGAGTAATTAATACGAGCAGTTTTCGATGAGTTTGTGCTTGTTTTTGAGGCGTGTACATTGAAGACAGTCGGACACATAGATAATAAATATGCAGGGGGATTAATGACAGGGCGTAACTACTGATACAAACAATACCAGATGTGTTCTAGGATGTGGTCCAGGCTTGATGGGAAATCTATACAATGGATTTAGATCAGTTTGTTTTCACAGATGGCTGTGTGTCAATTTGTGCAATATATTCATGATTTTCGTACCCAAATCGGAGCTAATGTGTAGCGAAGGTTCAACCATGATAATATATCATGTTACACAAGGTGCCTACGTTGGCAATGCGTGTTGTGGAATGTATGTCATTATGGAGTGAATATATAGGCCTTCTCTGTGTAACCGAGCATATGCTGTGTAATTAGCATAGGAGAATGTCCTCGTTAGATCCCAGGGCTGCGCTCAGTTAGTTGTCCTGAGTCAAGCAGCAGAGTGTCTGCCTCCCCGATATCTTTTGGAAGGGGAAAATAAAGTCAGCCAGGATTACCACTCCTGATTGGCATCCAGTGACCCCTACTGGAAAGTGCAAGTGAGTGGCGATCACAAGAAACAGCATCGTTGTTGGCTGTAGTGTAAGCTTCCCCCTAACCCCTCATCATCCCACTGTTCTTATGAAATAATTGCTGATTCTCACTGTCAATACTCACATATAAAGGATAATCATATGGGTGCTGTATCAGAGGCCTGCTTGTGCTGATACAGCTTATTTTGTCTCATAGATTGGTGACCATGGATGCTGCTAACTAGGACCCATGTCCCAGTTTGGAATATCATGTTCATGCATGCAGGACAGAAAAGGAGGAAAACATTTCTATAGAGATTAAAATAAATTATGAATGCAGCTGTGGGTACCTTCTTATGGGGTTGGGGAGACATCATACACCACAGAAAGTGCTAAATTCAAACAGTTTATAATCATTGTGTGAAGCTACATCTGGTATAGTACATCAATATGAAAATCACACACATCTTTCTCTAAATATTGGCAGAGCTACCATAACATTGTTCATAGGTAGTCTGGTGTACAGTTGTGATGTTTAGCTCCCAAGATAAATTTATGTTGAACTAGTCCTGAACTTTCAAGTCCTCCTGTCGGTGCAAAGTCAAAGGTCTAAGGAGACACATTCAGGTAATTGCAGTGCCTTCTGAAGTCAGTTAGAAGGTAATTTTTAAAGTTATGCCTGTAGATCCAAAGATTTCAACATTTTCAGACTGCCGTTGGCAAATTGTAACAGTTTTAAGTACAGAGATAACAAGGTGTAGAGCTGGATGAACACAGCAGGCCAAGCAGCATCAGCGGAGCAGGAAAGCTGACGTTTCAGGTCGAGACCCTTCTTCAGAAAAAATTCGACCCGAAACATCAGCTTTCCTGCTCCTCTGATGCTGCTTGGCCCGCTGTGTTCATCCAGCTCTACACCTTGTTATCTCAGATTCTCCAGCATCAGCAGTTCCTACTATCTCTGTAACAGTTTTAAGTACAATGTTTAGGGCATCAAGGTAAGAATTGATATGCAAGTGTCAGTAATTCAGGCACACAGAGTGCATGAAACAAACCAATCCCTCAGTCCTTTTTGTTTTAGGAAATGAAGACAGATCCTTAATGCAATTGTCAATGAGAAGTGTAATGTCTGTTTTCAGATTATTCCCCTGAAATTGGGCTGCTCTGAATACTGCTGGTTCTGGGTCTGCTTTAGGATAACAGAATTGACATGTAAACAAACCAGCAGATCTCAGAGGCAGCTCTGGAGACCAGCAACAGAAATCCAAGGTCTTAAAATACTCCCAGAATAAATGTTGAGGCAAATGAAACGATTGTGCTCTTTGTTCAGTTGGCATCCTGAAGACACTCTCCATGATTGCCTCTACTGCCGATATGCAATGATTAAAACTGATGTCCCTTTCACCAGCAATACCCCTGGTGGCATGCAGTAGGTGTCACTAGCTCTCGTTCTCAATATTATTGGGTGTGTCTGTTCTGGTGCTGGGATTGTGACCTGCTGCCAGCTTGTACCAAGTTGGCTTATGCTATCCAACCCCTTAGCTCTGATGGGGCTCTAATTTTTGAACTTTAATAGAGAGGCAAATCTGACAGAATATGCAACAAGTGGTCAATCTGCTGCCTCCAGTCTCACAATTATTCAAATTTCCTAAAAAATTATGTACGCGCTGTTACTTCAGATGATACACTGTTTTATAAGGATAGGAACATTATATCATGTAATACAGGTTACGATGTCCTGAGGCTAAGATGAAGCTGTGTCACATGTCATAGTCATAAATATTAATTACTGTTAAGTAAATACTAAATTATGTCACTGCCTAATTATTCTTCAAGCTGCAGGTCGTAACCCTGGCTTTTTATAAATGTAATTGGTAAGGCTCTAGATGTTGGTTATTTTGGTTCTGTGTAAAATGATTCTTGTTACTTATATTTCTTTTGAGTTATGGCAATGAAAGTTGAGCGTGATGCTTGAAGTGTGACAGACAAGTCCGATGAGCAAGCAAGAAATAAACATAGGCAGAAAGTGCACGCTGCACACAGTAGGCTAGAATTCCAATCGTTTCGAAGGCAGAAATCTGGCAGAGTGAGAGGGGAGAAACAGAAAATTGCAGAAAGAATGTACACATACAGTGTTTCCTGGCTTCTTTGGCTCTTAAAGTGACATTTTGATAGAGGGGAGCTAGGCAAATATTCCCCATGAATTTTGCATCATTTTGGGAATAGGCCAAAGTCGATCTTTCACAGGTCTCACCAGTTAGACCTTGTGTACGACAGTGACAAATGTGTCTACATGAAACAATGTACTTTCTAGACAATGTTTTATAGAGTTACTGCTACACTGATAGTCAAGTAGTAAACGTATACTGCAACTACTGACTACTGTAAATCCTGCTGAACCAATATTGAACTCTTTCTAAAGTCAAAATATGTTCTCTCATGTTCAGTGACCAAATATAATGCTGTATTCCAAATGGAGTCTGACAGAGATTTTAGCAAAAGTGAAGCATCACATTTGCATTCCAGCTTTCTTTTGACAAAAGCCAACAATATCTTTGTGCTTGAATTACATGTTTTACCTGGGCACTTGTTTTTTGTGATCTATGTACAAAAATGCCTAAATCCATTTTATCCCCAATCTCTTTTATTCTCCACAGCTCATCGCGTCATCATTAAGAAAATATTTTGATTTATCTTTTCCAGATTCAAAATAGGTGACTTCACTCTCCCACATTGAGTAGCGCTGTCAAATTTTACCTTTTCTAATTTGCTTATTATGTCAATGCTCCTTTGTCACTTTCTCCTCTTATTCACAGAACTTGCTATGATTCCTGAAGAAGGGTCCCAAACCAAAACACCAACTTTCCTGCTCCTCTGATGCTGCCTGACCTGCTGTGTTCGTCCAGCTCCACACTGTATTGCTATGATTCCTAATTTAGCGTCATGTGCTAACTTGGATATATAACTCTGCACTCCTTCATCCGAATTATGAACATACATAATGAAAAGCTGCAGCCCCAGTGCAAGTCTCTGCAGAACACAACTTATCTCATCCAACTGAGAAATTTATTTTGTGTTTCCTTTTTCTGGCTCCTAACACATTACAAACCTGGCTGTCAAGATGACCTCCAATCCCATTGTTCTCTTTTTGCTAAAAGTCTTTCCCGTGGTTCATTATCAAAGGTTTCCCATTAAGCTGTTATAAATAGCATTCATGCACATTCCCTTATTCATCATGCTAGTAACAACCACAAAGAAACACAGCTAAATATTAGAAATGATCTATTTTTGATAAAACTCTTCTACCAGATCGTAATTGGCCAATGGAGATTATAAAAGAGCAATTTCTTCATTTGGAGAGTAGACTTTCTGATTCCATAGTTACTACAGTATTATCTCAGTGCCTTGAATATTGAGAGCTCATGTGATCTATAGATCTGCAGGTGCTTTATGTTGTTTTTGCTTTCTCTTGTTCGTACATATTCAAGTCTCAAATGAAGGATGGATGGATACCATACACTCTCTAATTCATTTGCTCTCTCACCATCTGTTATTTTTCAACTCACAAATACTGTCTTGGTTTCAGGACATGCTGATTGCTCAGGACAGTGATATTAATAAAGAGTGATTCTTGTAATATCCCAGGTTCAAGAATTGAAAACCCAAAATCAGAGATGCAAAACACAGGAAAACACTCTGCATTTACTGACAAAAACAATTGTTAACATTAGACATTGTTTTCTTAGCATGTTTGAATAAAGCAACTTGTGTGTATGATATTTATATGCACTGAAGCAGTCCATGCCCAAATGCAGCATGACCTGGACAATACCCAGGCTTGGGCTGAAAAGTGGCAAGTAACTTTCATGCCACGTATGCCAGACAATGACTATCTCCAATAAAAGACAATCCAGATATCACCTTTGACATTTAATGACATTACCATCACTATCAATATCCTACGGTCACCATTGACAAGAAACTGAACTGGACTAGTCATATAAATACAATAGCCACAAGAGCAGGTCAAAGGCTAGGAATATGGCATTGAGTAACTTATCACCTGACTCCCAAAGCCTGTCTGCCAACTACAAGGCACAATTCACAAGCGTGATGGAATACTACCCACTTGCTTGGAGGAGGGCAGCTCCAACAACACTCAAGAAGCTCAACACCATCCAGGACAAAGCAGCCTGCTTGATAGCAGCACATCCATTCCCTGTAGCGGCAGTGTGTATCATCTATAAGATACACTGCATAAATTCACCAAGATTTCTTGGAGAGAACCTTAGAGAAAACCTTTGCAAGCCATAACCGCTTCCATCTAAAAGGACAATGGCTTTAGATACTTTGAAATACCACCACCTGGAAGTTTCCCTCCAAACCACTTACCATCCTGACTTGGAAATATATTGCCATTCATTCACTATCATTTGGTCAAAATCTTGGAATTCCTTTCCTAAGGACATTGTGGATCTAACTACAGCACATGAACTGCAGCAGCTCAAGAGGCCATTCACCACCATCTTCTCAAGGCCAACAAACAATGGGCAATAAATGTTGGCCCACATCCTATGAGTGAATAAAAAATGCGTATAATGAATAGTGCAATCATTAATTTAAAAGGTGTTGAAAAAAATCCCAACTAATATGATGTATAATCAGCCACGTATCACTGCTTGAAAAGCACGTCAAGTGTTTTTCTGTGCTTATAATAAAAAAAGCACTGCAAATGCTAGAAATCTGATGTTATTCCATCTCCATGTGATGCTGTAGCCAAGATCAATAACTTGTGTGTGGGGTATCACTGATACAAAACAGTATTCACAACCCCATGGGATAGCACATTTGCTGCATCAAAATATTGTTCCACGTAATAGTTATACATTTAAGCAGCTTTGCAGGAAAAGAAGGTACAAAATGTTACAGATTATAACTTCTTGGTTGCTGCAATAATTACTTATTAACATTTATTTCTTTTCATTCATCATGGGATGTGAAGGTCGCTGGCTGGGCTAGCATTTCATAGAATCATAGAATCCCTACAGTGTGGAAACAGGCCCTTCGGCCCAACAAGTCCACACCGAACCTCAGAGTGCCCACCCAGACCCATCCCCCTATAACCCACCTAATCTACGCATCCCTGAACACTATGGGCAATTTAGCATGGCCAATCCACCTAACTGCACATCTTTGGATTGTGGGAGGAAAGCGGAGCACCCGGAGGAAACCCACGCAGACACGGGAAGAATGTGCAAACTCCACACAGACAGTTGAATTTCCCTTGAGAACGTGTTGGTAAGCTGCCTTCTTGAACTGCTGCAGTCCATTAGGCATAAATATATGTACTTTGCAGCAATATGTTTCGGTGTCAGGATGGTGAGTGGCTGGGAGGGGATCTTGCAGGTGGTGGTGTTCCCATGGGTCTGCAGCATTTGTTTTTGTGAGAGACAGAGGTCATGGTTTTGGGACATGTGCCAAAAGTGGCTTGACAAGTTGATACACTGCCCTTGTATATGACCGTCATTGCTCTTCAGTGGCGGAGGGAATGAAAGTTGGTGGATAAGGTGCAAATGGTGGCAAATGGGATTCCAATTGATCTCTGTCTTGGATGGTATCAAGTTCTTTGAGTGTTATTGGAGCTGCACTGACTTAGGTAAATGGGAAGTATTCCATTACAAAAACCGAAACAACTGCGGATGCTGTAAATCAAGGATAAAAACAAAAGTTGCTGGAAAAGCAACTTAGAACTGGAGGAAGGGTCACCGGACCCAAAAAGTTAACTCTGATTTTTCTTCACAGATGCTGCCAGACCTGCTGAGCTTTTCCAGCAACTTTTGTTTTAGTATTGCATCAGACCCTGACTTGTGCATTGATGGATAAGCATCAGGACTCAAGAGGTTAGGTAGTCTCTGCAAGATTCATAGCCTCTTACCTGCATCTTTGGCCATATTCATCTGGTAGTCCAGTATAGTTTCCTGTCAATGGTAACCTCCAAGATTTTGATGGCGGTGGAATTTAGTGATGGCAATTTCATTGAACATCCAGAAATGATGGTTTGATTCTCTCTAACTAGAGACTGTTGTTGCTTGGCACTTGTGCGGAGAGAGGGTGAGTTGTCACATGCCAGCCCAAGATATTGTCTGCGTCTTGCAGCAGTTAGTCATAGGCTGCTTCAGTATCTGAGGAGTCACAAATGGTGCTGAACATTGTGCACCGTCAGTGAACATTCCCACTTCTGACCTTATGATGAGGGAATGTCCTTGATGAAACAGCTGAAGATAGTAGGTGTAGGATATTACTCTGAGAAACTCCTGCACAGACGTCCTGGAGATGAGATGCCTGCCCTCCAGCAACCGCAACCATCTTCTTTTGTGCCAGCTATGACTCCAAACAGTGGAGAGATTTCCACCTCATGCCCACTGACTCTAGTTTTGCTAGATCTTCTTGATGCCACTCTTGGTCAAATGTGGCCTTGATATCAGTGGATAACACTCTCACCTCATATGTTAACAAGGTGCAATGTAATCATTCAGATTTAAAATTAGTGATGCTGCCTGTAATCAAAAATTAGTATTACACGTTACTTCTGATTGGTACATATTTACAATGAAACTTTATTGTTTATTTTCTTAATATTTTGTCCATTTAAAATTTTACACATCACGTCTTTGTTATAAAACATGCATATTTCTGTAATATAATTTCAGGCTTCAGGACATAATAATTATGGATATGGTACGAAAGAAATTATTGTATACAAGGTAACTGTTTGACACAAATATTCAATATGGGATTTCTATGGCATTTTATAGCTGTTAAGTAACAGTCCTCAAAATCGAGATTTGTTTTAAACAATATATTGGTTGGCATTACTAATATTTTAATCGTGAATCCTAGCATCTTACATTATCTAGGATATTTATCTCAGAACGTTCTGAAGAAGGGTCACCGGTCCCGAAACATTAACTCTGATTGTTTCTTCACAGGTGCTGCCAGACCTGCTGAGCTTTTCCAGCAATTTCTGTTTTTGACCCCATAAACTATTTTGGAGACTTTAGTTTTTAAATAACTTAAATGAGACTTTCTAGTCTCTCCTAGATAATATAACATTAACTCTGATTGTTTCTTCACAGGTGCTGCCAGACCTGCTGAGCTTTTCAAGCAACTTCTGGTTTTGTTCCTGATTTACAGCATCCACAGTTCTTTCAGTTTTTAGTTTATGGGGTCAGTGATCTGAAGTAATATATAATATCCATGACAATTGAATTTATAGAGCTGCTTTAAAATGGTAAAAATGACTCAAGGTATTTTATGATCAGTAAAAGGTTGATATGGAACAAAAGAAGGCATGAGGACAGTCATCAAAAGTTTGTCAGACAACCTTAAGAGGCATCTTAAAGGATGAAAGAAAGTTAAGACGTGAAGAAACTTTTTGGAGTTCTTTTCATGGTTGGCTAAGATGCCACTGTTGTACAAAGTAAGTTTGCAATGCATAAGAGGTGGGAACTGGAGAAATGCAAAATTCTTGCAAGTTTACAGGACTGGGAGTAATTGGAGAGTCATGGAGGGCAAGACTAAGGAGGGATTTAAACAGAAGCTAAGTAATGGTAAATTTGCAGATTTTGTGCTCCCAGCAGGGAGCACTGCTCAAAAGAAACATGGTTTAGAGATTTAAGTTGCACCCTGATTTCTATCCATTTCCTTTGAATCCAGCTTGTCTGCTAGGAATACAGGATTCTAATTTTACCCCGATCGGTCAGGGTAGTTTTAGTGCATGTAGGTAGGATTTTCTCTGTCAACAGGACAAGGGAAGACACTGCAGGAACTCCTACTCAATGTATGTCAATTACGACCAGGACGAAACTCACCTAAAATGAGAGAGGGAAAAAAACAGCCTGATAATATTCATTATCCAAGCAGGCACAAAAATAGTATGTTCTTGGACAAGGCACCAACGTGCAGGGCAAAACATAACTGAGAGTTAAAGGAAAACATTGGATAAAGAATATATTTCACATTTTATGTATCTTTTCATTGGGACTGAAAATACACTGTAGACAAGAGTGTCGCTGGAGCAGTGAATCCAGAACCCCAGACTCACGTTCTGCAACATGGGTTCAAATCTCACCATGGCAAATGGCGAAATTAAAATTCAATAAAACTCTAGAATAAAATGCTGACCTAACAGTGAAAATGTAACCATTGTCGCTTGTGGTAAAAACCCATCCAGTTTACGAACGTATTTTAAGATAGAAACCTACCTTGCTTAACTGGTCTGGCCTACAAGTAACTCCAAACCAACAGCAATGAGGTTGACTCAGAATTGTCCTCTGGACAACTAGGGAGGTGAAATAAACGCTGTCCTGGCTAGCATGCCATGTCCTATGCATTGTAAATTTAAAACATTGGAAATCACTTGCTGTTAAATTTGCAGACAAATTGAAAATTATGTGACTCATTAAATGAGGATCTTGAGGAGAACACCAGGATTTTTGTGGCAAAATCAAATAAGAATTGTATACACATGGGAGTAATCTGATCAAGATGTTAAGATGATATCACATTGTTACCATTCTGGCATTGAATAGCCATCTGAGCCACCAGCTAAGATTAATTCCTCAAAATCAGTCTAAGGATACATTTTGTTTTAGTATTCCATAAACTTTCTGGCTGACTTGAATCAGTTTTAAGCCTATGTCCTTGGCAGTGCTGGTTTTCAATAAGAATGCTTACAGTGAGTAAGCTCTAAGTCATTGATGGCATGTCAGGGGATAATTTGCAGCTGATTGCTGGAAAATTCAGTGGTTGTTCAAGCCAACATTTGTCCCTCAGCTAACAATGACCAAAAATAGCTTAACTGCTTATACATCTAATTGCTGTTCATGGGACTTTGTTGCAGACAAATTAACTGCTGCTCTTGCCTACAACACAGCAGAGTTTACACTTCAGAACTAGTTTAGAGGCTGTGAAGAATTTTGGAACAGCTTGGGGATGTGAGACATTATACAAATGTAAGCTCATTTTTTTTTTGCCTTTAATGCTTAATGCCACATTGGGTTGTGGACGAAATAATGTTTGCATTTATTAGGAGGAGGAAATGCTGGCTAGGGCAGCATTTATTGACCATTGCTAATTGCCAGGACAGTTAAGAATCAACCACATGGTTGTGGGCCTGAAGCCACATGTAGGCCAGAAAAGGTAAGGGTGGCAGATTTCCCTTCCTGAAAGACATTAGTGAACCAGATGGATTTTTATGACAGTCAACAATGGTAGCATGGCCACAATTCGGTCAGCAATTTATTCCAGATTTCCATTGAATTCCAATTTCACCCTTTGTGATGGCAGGATTGGACCCATGTCCCCAAAACAGTATCTTGGGGTTTTTGGTTACTAGCCCAGTGAAATTACGATTGTCCCTACTCAACTCCGTTTATATGACAAATGTGAATTAGTAATTACCGACTTGAATACTTATCCCAGAATGATGGAAATCTTAAGTCCATACCATTCCCTCCACCCACCCCAATTTCTCCCAATCCTGGTTTCCCCAAATGAAACCCTCTCCATGTTGCTCACATTCTGATTCCTGTCATGCTGGCTGATCAGGTGCTGACTGTTCCTCAGTGTCCTATTCCCCTCCCCCGACCTGATTTGCCATTGTAATTTGCCGGGGTATCAGCTGCAACTACTGGCCCAGTTTCTCTTCCACAATCTGGCATGGTTGCTCATATGTTGGTTACCAGACAATTAAAACGTATTAATGCAGCCATGTATTTAAGAACTGCAGGACCACTGTGCCCATGTCTTACTATACATACCTGGGCCAATACGTCTTAAACAAAAGAAATGTGTAAGACAGAGATATTAACTCATTAGATGTAGCACTTCTCCCTCACAGCACCTATGTTCAATTTCAGCCTTGGGCAACTGTCTGAGTGGAGTTTGCACGTTCTTCCTTTGTCTGTGGTGGTTAACTCCCACAATTCAAAGATATTCAGGCTAGATGGTTTAGCCATGCAAATGCAGGGTTACAGGGAAAGGGTAGTGGGGTAGGATGCTCTTTGGAGGATCAGTGTTGAATGACCTGCTTACACACTGTAGGGATTCTATGACAGAATACCACATAAGATATTGGCAGCAGGATACTTTAGAAATAATATTGTTTGACATTTTAGTATTTAAAATGTTACAGATAGGAGACTGGTATTCTTTTTTTGAATACTGGGTTATAATTATTGCACCATGATAATAATAATTAATTAATGCAATATTTCAAATTAGCCCATACAGATCAAAATTTGCTTTTAATTTTTTAACATATTTCCAAGTTATCATTAGAAAGTTGCATTGAAGTTAGATAACCTATAATTCAGTTCACAAAGGCAATATTTGGTTGCTAATGGAAAGTGAGCATTCATATGTATGGATATGCATTTGTGCATGAGGTGCAGTTTTATGTATGTTTGTGCTGGTAAACATGGGGTGAAAACAAAGGTGAACTCACTTGTGATAACCCGACTGCTGAAAATGCTTCCAAAAATGTACTCCACAGGCTCAGATATTAAACAATGGGCACTTTGGCAAAGTACCAGAGTTTGACTGCAACCTTGAGAAAATAAAAAGACAAAGATACAAACATCTGTTTTATAAAATAGAAAAGTCAGTTTTGCAGATGTTACATATTACAGACATTGTATGCAAAATTCTGGGACCCATTTCATTATCTTGTTGTAACATTCCAATGTGTAATGAATGATGATTAATCCAAAAATGTTCCTGGTTTCCTTTTTGACTTGTAGGCTTTTGTGTGTGAACAGAAGTTTGAATAAGCAATGGAACAACTTCAGTGTGGGATCCAGCTACTATTCAGTTGGCTACTGCATAATTGTTGATTATCCCTGAAAAAGCACAGGCATATAATTACCATATAGTCTGGTAAGTATACCATATTTACTGAATAGTAGAAAAGTACACATTTACTTAACAATGTTAAGCATTCGCCCCCACATATACTTTTAAGAATTCGAAAGCTTGTAGGACTAAAAACTGAAGTGGTTAATGCTATGGTAAAGTTCTTAACATATTCCACTCTTCATGGGGTGGCATGGTGGCTCAGTGGTTAGCACTGCTGCCTCACAGCACCAGGAACCTGGGTTTGATTCCACCCTCGGACATCTGTCTGTGTGGAGCTTGCATGTTCTGCCTGTGTCCGCATGGGTTTCCTTGGGGTGCTCTGGTTTCCTCCCACAGTCCTAAGATGTGCAGGCGAGGTGGATCGGCCATGCTAAATTGCTCGTAGTGTTCAGGGATGTGTAGATTTGGTGGGTTATAGTGGGATGGGTCTGGGTGGGATACTCTGAGTGTTGGTGTAGACTTGTTGGGCCGAAGGGCCTGTTTCCACACTGTAGGGATTCTATGATTATTTTACTGGAAACAATGAGCTGAATCTTACCATATTTTGGTAGTGTCATTTTCATCGAGTTTCCTGGAGAGTTTCTTTCCACGAGGCTTAGCAAATTTTCTTGCATGATTGTTCTAATCTTCCTTATGTTCAACACCCCTACGGTTGCCCTCTTATCCAATGCCAGGCTAATGCTCTCACTCACTGTAGCTGGAAGTACTTGCCACTGCTGGGATATTCCAGGATTCTTGGTACCAGCACCATCTTTAAAATTGCGCACCCATTGAAGCACGTCAGCCTGGAGCATGGCTTGTGAAATTTGCCCCAGACACAGCAGAAAGGGGGAAATTGGTACCCTGCTCTGCGCAAATGAACCTGGAGGTCCTGTTGGACAGGGTGGCGCACAGACAAAATGTTCTCTTCCCCCTAGGACTGTCAGAGGAAATCACAACATCAATCCTATTAGCCTGGTCCAAGATTGCCATCCAGGTCAGTGCAGTGTCAGCCATCTGGAAGATCACCCAACAGGCGAGGAAGAAGGTCAATGAACTTCTTTGATCCTAAACAGTAAGGGCCATCATCTTCTCTTTGCTACCTAACATTTACTCTACCTTGGCTACTGCACACACCTCTCATCAAGGCTCATGTTCTACCACTCCCACTACTGAATCCAATGTTTTCCCTCACTCACTCTCACTCACCCAATTCCCTCAGGAACTAACCCTACATGGCATCTGTGCCACCTGTTCAGGCCATCGCATCACCTCTCACCCCACCTTCACTAGCACTAACAGCTGTGTTACCCACTTTTACCTCACTCAGTCTCTCCTTTTTTTCCCATTCCAGAAGAAAAAAGCCCCCACAATTGGGCATAAAGAGCCAAAATAGATGGTGGGTTGCTAGACATTCATCTTCTGACTCCCTAAGAAGGGAAGATCATGATCCTGACTGCTTTGAACAGCTGAATGGCCATGTCCAAACTCCTACATTGATATTGAAGGCAGTCTTTGATTTACAGTGCTGGGACCCCCTGACTGAAGGGACTTGACTTGATTGAGAACTTAAGGGTTTTTGCACATGCGGTGCATTTACCGTGTACACTGCAGGCAGAAGGTGCAGGTGTGAGATTGGCAAAGCACAGTGCCATGCAACAACAGGTCCATCCCCTTCACTGCTGACTTTTGATAACCATGACAACCTTGCTGGCTGTGTGTCTGTGTCAAAAGGCAAGTCGAAACCAAAGTAATGGGCGCATGTTAGCTGTGCCTGAGGGAGCAAAGTGCCAACAGGTGAAATAAGACAGGAATGCTGTGAGCATCTAGATATGCAGTGGTGCAGTAGTGATGTCACTGGATTAATCATCCAGAACCCCAGCCTAATGCTCTGGGTTTGAATCCCACCCTAACAGGTGGTGATTTTTGAATGCAATAAAAATCTGGAAGGAAAAATTGGTTTACTGGCAACCGTGTAACAAATGCTAATTGCTCTAAAAACTCATCCAGTTCACTAATGCACTTTAGGGAAGGAAATGTATCATCCTTCCCTTTTTTTTAAGTTCATTCACAGGATGAGGGCATCGCTGGCTAGGTCAGCATTTATTGCCCAGAGCACAGTTTAGAATCAACTACGTTGCTGTGGGTCTGGAGTCACATGTAGGCCAGACCGGGTAAGGATGACAGATTTCTTTCCCTAAAGGACATTAGTGAATCAGATGGGTTTTTTCCTGACATTGGCAATGGTTTCATGGTCATCATTCGACTCTTAATCCCAGATTTTTATTGGATTCAAATTCCTCCAACCGCCTTGGTGGGATTTGAAACTAGGTCTACAGAACATTATCTTGGTCTCTCGATTAACAGTCCAGCACTATTGTGACATGTGACTTGAGACCCACTATAATTTGTGGACTCTTAACTGCCCTCTGAAATGCTACTAATAGGCCACTCAGATCAAGGACAATGATGATGAACAGCAAATGCTCGCTCAGCCAGCGACACCTATATCCCATGGATGCATTCAAGAAAAGGCGCACAGTAAATGAACATTAAGAATACAAGCGAGCCACCTGAATTGCAGCCTGGTTCAGCCTGTGCTTGTCCTTACAGCAGCGTTCCAATGATAACTGCCAGTGTGCTCCAAAGTGCGAGCTTAAAGTGCAGAAGTGAACAGTAGGTTGATTGGAGATGTGCCATGATGGTGCAGAGAGGTTGGTAAATCACTTTAACTTTCCATATTCATTACAGAAAACTATTTTTGGGAAAGCAGCATTGATCTCTGGTGAAGAAAGTTAGAGTACCACTAATCAACAGAAAATGAACAAGAGGACTGAGAGAGTTAAGAAAACTATAAAAGAACCAGCTGAATACTTCAACATCTGAAATGATGTGTATCATTTTAAAATAATTATCACTGTTGCAGCTATGTTAAAAACCTTCAGTGGTAAGTAAGATTCTGAAGGGGCTCAATAATATAAATGCTGAAGGATTGCTTTTGTTTTGATTCAGTGCATCTAAAATGCAGGAAAATCTCAGTATAAGGGGGCAATTAGGAAAAAATACTTAGAGTCATAGACTTATACAGCACAGAAAGAGACCTTTCAGTCCAACCAGTCCACACTGACTATAATCCCAATCTAAACTAGTCCCACATGCCTGCACTTGGCCTATAGCCCTCTGAACATTTCCTATTCATGTACTTATCCAAATGCCTTTTAACATTGCAACTGTACCTGCATCCATCACTTCCTCTGGAAGTTCATTCCACACATGACCTACTCACTGTATAAAAGTTGCCCCTCATGTCTTTTTTAAATCTTTCTCCTCTCGCCTTAAAAATATACTCCTCACCTTGAAACCTCCACCTTAGGGAAAAGAGACCTACCATTTGCCTTATCTCTTCCCGTTATGATTTTATAAACCTTGATAAGGTCACCCCTCAATCTCCTATGCTCCAGTGAAAAAAGGCCCAGCCTATCCAGCCTCTCCTTATAACTCAAATCCTCCATTCCCAGCAACATCCTGGTAAATCTTTTCTGAACCCTCTCCAGCTTAATAATATCCTTCCTGTAACAGGGTGACCAGAAGTGGACACAGTACTGCAGAAACGGTCTCGCCAATTCCCTGTACAACCTTAACATGACTTCATTTAAAGGGTTGTGAAACATGTGTATATTCTACCCCAGAGATTTGTGGATATTCCCATTGTTGATGACGTTGAATACTGGGGACATAGATTTTTAAACAAAACAAACAAAATAATTGCAGATGCTGGAAATCTGAAAGAAAAGCAGAAAAAGCTGGAGGACCTCAGCAGGTCTGGCAGCATCTGTGGAGAGAAAGCAGAGTTAATACTTCAAATCCAGTGACCCTCCTTTAGAGAAGATAGAAAGCTTAGACAAGACATCAGATCCTAATGATTAAGTTTCCTGTCAAATATGGTCCTGTAACATAGATGCTTGCTATCGCTGGCCATTTTTCTGTTGTAAAATTGCAATTTATTTTACAAAGAAAAATTATACACTAAGCACTAAACGAAAAGTATATTTGTATAGAAACTATAATACTCAGCACTTATGGCACTGTCACATTTCTTTCTCTGCAGCTTTAACAGATCTGGATTAACCATTATAGGTCTGCTGCAGGCTATATTGACTTTTACAAGCATCTTGGGTTACAAACCAAAAGAATAGTTTTCACAGTTTACGGCAGAAGATTAAAATGTAAAAAATTTGAGGCACTCCGAATGACTCAGTGAGCAACTGAAGTGCGCAAACTTAGAAAGATCTCTGGTTTGATTTCCAATTGTGATGGTTATCCAATCTTAACTGTGACTGGGTCACGCATGAAAGAGCTGCAATCAGCATATCCAGGTTAGGGGAAGTAAAATTATCCAGAATGTCCACTCCAGAACATTAAATCACAATCTACATCGGAAAGGAATATTGTTCAAGTTGGTTGATGGGCTTGGCATCATTCATTATGATGGACTAAGCTGCTGACAATCGTCGACAAAGGTCATGAATGAGTAATGGCTACTTGGCAAGACATATGGCACCTCTGTAATCGTATCTGAAACTAAGCTGGAGTTAAACTAAAACAAAGAACTTTGGATGTTGGAAATCTGAAGCAAAATAGAAATTGCTGGACAAACTCAGTAGGTCTGGCACCGTCCGTGGAGAGAGAAAACAATTAATGCTTTGAGTCCCTTCTTCAGAACTGGAGATACTGTTTTCAAGAGAAGCGAGGTAGAGGGAAATGCAGAAAATTGGGAAGATTTCAAATGAAGCTTTTTCAAATATACTTTATAGCAATCCATATTAACAATTTGCAGAGCTTCTGGATAAGAATTGTCATAAAAACAAATGGAACTTCACTTGTAGGAACAGCTTTGAATGAGAAGGATACTAGTATCTCTGAAATGGTTCTAACATTTGAACCCTGACAAGTGAGTTATGTAAAATAATTATTTTTTAATTAGAAATATCCACAGGTTAAGCTAATTTTAAAAATAATAATAATTCTTGTGGTGTTGGTGACGTTGCCAAATAAAGCAATTATCGTCTTTCTCTAATTATCCTGAGAAGGTGATGGTTTGACTTCTTCTTGTGCCATTGTGGCAGTTTGGCTCGCGGGTCACTTCAGATAGTAGCTATGAGGCAACCATATTGGTGTGTGACTAGAATTACATATAGATCAGTTTGGGCAAGAACAGTAGGTCTGCATCCCTAAAGGTTATTGTGGGAGAAATTTTACACCCTATCTTCACCCCCACCCATTTCCTGAGTGCAAGGCTGGTGAGAAAGGTGTAAAATTGGGTGCCATGGTTGTGAAGCTGTGCCTATCTCCTATTCACTGTTGTGGGCATTTTACCAGTGGTGTGGAAGATTTGGGTGGGCCTAGTACCTCCAGGTCTTTACCTTCCATATTTTAGCAGTAGTAGTGGATGACCAGACCAAGTTCCTGGCAATACTGTTGCTGTGAGGGGAGGTGGGTGGGGCACAATAGGAAAGTTTGAATTCCCTGTACCCAAGTCAGTCTCCCTTGTGTGTTCCCCGCTCCTTTCCTGCAAAACTTTGAGTCAATTCCATCTCACTAGTGCTGGGCAGCCTGGCCCCAGTAAAACATTGGATCTACATGAGGTTCTAGTAACGCATCTCTCCTTTCCAGCAGCTACCTCTCCCATCTGCTGGGATTAGAGAACTACCAGTTATCCGATCGGTTCACAGCCCATATGTGTTGCAGTGCCTTGCTGAGGCAGGATGAAGTTTTGCCAGAGTTTATTATCAGGTGAATAGCTGTAAAGTTGGTTTGGGACAAACTGGTTTAGCAGTGAACTTGCCCCCAAATTTCAAGCCAGGCGATTGGGCCACCACTTCCACATAAAATTATTCCCCTCCCCCAACTCCAGTTCAGCAGTTCAGTTTTATAGATCCTGGTTAAGTTTATTGCGACTAGATTTGTAACATAATTCAAATTCAAATTCTCAATATGCTATGGTGAAATTTGAATGCATAGTCTTCTGATCATTAGTCCAATCCTGTGGTTTCCTTGCTTTGTGACATAATTATTGCACAACATTTTCACATTTGACAATGTAGCTCGATTCACATTTTGGATGAGGTGCTTCAACAGAACTAATCCAATGTGAAGCTGCAATCTCTCTTTCCCTTTCAAGTACTGGCTTACCAACTTCTCTTTCCTATCTTCCTAGCAGATTTTCACAATTTCTAATTCCTTTACACTTTGTACACACACAAAAAAACACGGTACCCCTCAGCTAGCACTCTTTAAAAACTTGTGTATAATTTTAAAGATAAAACGGTGCTCACAGCCCTAAATGATGTCCATTACTTCATAGGCTGACTTTCAGGTTGTATACGTTTATGATAGCAGATAAAGTGCACTGTCCTCTAATTAGATGGGAATGGTTACAAGTACAAGTACAGGTTACCAGCTATATGAGTTACTCATCTAAGTCTTTAATTACTGCTCCTTTAGTCCCTTAATAGCACTGATTAGTGCATTAGGATGGCATGTCTAATGGATGTAGAACCTAGTCTTTAGTTGCCCATTTGTAATTGCTTGACCTTTTGCTAACCGAATAGTCACCAAAGACAGGTGATACCATCAACCTTGAGAAATAGAAAGAAAATAAAAGAAAAAACCCAAGTAAACCTCCAAACAGAAAGTTAGCAAATGTCTAGTTGCTTTCAGATAGGAAGAAGACCCTTTTAGGCATGGCTCATATAAGGTTTACCTTTTTTTTCAGAAATTAAGCAAAAGCAGTTGTCATAGCAAATTAAATGTTTATTTGTATTGGTTGCTGGAACTCCATGTACATGGTATATCCAGGCTTCTGCCAAAGTGGGAGTCGATTAAACATCCCTGAGAAAGTTACTTGTTAAAAGAAATCTGAATGCGAGTGTTGAGGTTTGAGTATTTTTTGAACAGAACAAGGGTGCCATCTACAGGTGAAATGCAAGTTGAATAAATGCAATACAAATGGGATGATTTTTTAAACCTATGCACCACCCAGTGGAAACTGGCCAGATTCACAGTTTAAGTCATCCTGGTCACATATTTATGAAAATTTCTAATCTTAATTTGTTCTCAGGAGTGGACAGTATGAACACAAAATCCTATCTGTAGAGTTTTTACTCGTATCTGACTATTCTGTAGGTAGTATCCTGCTTGCTTCATTAGAACCCAATTGCAATTTCTGCTGATGCTCTGTGCAGTCACTTTGTTTTGGGCACTTAACAACAAGAGCTTGTCCCCTCAGGTGGTTTTTAAAAAAGGAGCGACTTGAGGGAGAGCAATGGAGTTTTTTTCTATCTATGCAATTATTTCTTAACCAACATCACTATATCAAATGATCTCATCATGCATCTACTTGTTTTCAAATCCACCCATGCCTCACCTTTTCTTATCTCTATAATGTAATCCAGCTCCATTAACTCCTTTTAAAGGGCAATTAGTGATGGGCAATAAATGTTGGCCTAGCCAGAAACATCCTGTGAGGAATATACTCAGAGATAGTAAGAACTCGTTTGTCATTTATATAAATGGTTTGGATGAGAATTTAGAAGGATTGGTTTCCAGATGACACCAAAATTGGTGGCATTGTTGGCAGTGAAGAAGTTTTTCTAAGAATACAAAGGTATCTTCATCAAATGGATCAATGGGCTGAGAAATTGTTGATGGAGTTCAATTTGGATAAATGCAAGGTATTGCATTTTGGTACATCAAACGAGGGTATGGCTTATGCAATTAATGGTAGGGCCTTGGGTAGTGTTGTAGAACAGAGGGACCTAGGGGTGCAGTCACATAATTCTCTGAAGTTTGTGCTACATAAAGACAGGATGGTTAAAAAGGCATTTAGCATGCTTGCCTTCATTGCTCAGTCCTTTGTGTATATGAGTTAAGACATTATGTTGAGGTTGTACAGGACATTGGTGAGGCATCTGCTGGAATACTGCATCCAGTTCTGGTCACCCAGTTATAGGAAGGATTTAATCAAGCTGGAGAGGGTTCAGAAGAAATTCACCAGGATGTTACCAGATGGAAGGTTTGAGTTATAAAGAAAGGCTGGGACTTTTTCCACTGGAGCGTAGGAGGTTGAGAGATAACCTGATAGAAGTTTATAACATAATGAGAGGTATAGATAGAACTAATGGTAATTGTCTTTTCCCTAAAATGGGGAATTTCAAGACTAGGGGGTACATTTTTAAGGTGACAGGAGAGAGATTTAAAAAAAGACATGAGGCAAATTTTTGTTTACACAGAGGGAGGTTTGCGTGAGGAATGAACTTCCTGATGAAGTGGTGGATGTCGGCACAATTATGTTTAAAAATCATGTGGATCGATATATGAATAGGAAAGGTTTGGAGGGATATGAACCAGGAGCAAGCAAGTGGGACTAGTTTAGTTTGGGATTATGTTTGGCATGGACCGGTTGGACTGAAGGGTCCTTTTCCATGCTGTATGACTCTATGACTCTAAGAAGAACTGCTGATGCTAGAGTCAGAGATAACATAGTGTGGAGCTGGAGGAACAACCAGGCCAGGCAGCATCAGAGGAGCAGGAAAGTTGATGTTTCGGAAGAAGGGTACCGAACTGAAACATCAATTTACCTACTCCTCTGATGCTGCCTGGCCTGCTGTGTTCCACCAGCTCCACACTATGTTATCTGTGAGAAATATATATATGCACTCTTCATATTCTGGTCAATTGTATATCCATAAATTTATTTTCTTTATACATTAGTGGTTTGTGTACCTCACTGGCTGAGCCAGCAGTTATTGTCAATCACTCAAAGACAATAAGGACTGCAGATGCTGGAAGCCAGAGTCTATAGGTGTGAGGCTGGAAAAGCACAGCAGATCAGACAGCATCTGAGGAGTAGGAAAGTCAACATTTTGGGTCGAAACCCTTTGTCAGTCCTGGAAAAGGGTTTTGGCCTGAAACGTTGGCTTTCCTGCTCCTCTGATGCTGTCTGTGGTGCTGTGCTTTTGCAGTCTCACATATATAGACTTTGTCAATCACTAGCCACCCTTGCTATTTGAATGACTGCAATTCATTTGATTTAGATAGATTCACATGCCATTAGGGAATGAGTTCTAGGATTTTGACCCAACAACACTGAAGGAGCAATGATATATTTTCAAACTAAGGAGGTGAGTCGCTTTGAGGGGAACTTGCTGATGATGGTGGTACTACCCTTGTTGTTCTAGATGGTAATAGTCAGCATTTGGAATGGGCTACATAAGAAGCTTTGGTGAATTCTGTAATTCATCTTGGAGATGGCAGATACTGCTGCTACTCTGCACTGTTGGTTGAGGGAGTGGATGCTTATAGTTAAGATGCCAAATAAGTGAGTTGCTTTGATCTGGATGATGTCAAGTATCTTGAGTATTGTTGGAGCTGCACTCATTGAGGCAAGTGGAGAGTATTCCATCACACCCCTGACTTGCACCTTGTAGATGGTGGACAGGTTATGGGGAGCCAGGAGGTGAATCACTGCTTCAGGATTCCTAACCTTTTACCTGCTTTTGTAGCTAGAGTATTTATATGGCTAATATAGTTCAGGTCCTGGTCAATGGTAACTCCAGGATGTTGATAATGGGGTCTTCAGCGATGGTAACATTGAATGTCAAGGGGAGATGATTAGATTCTCCATTGTCTTAGATGGTCATTGCCTTGCGCATGTGGCTTAAATGTACTGGTCAGCTCAAACCTGGACATTGTCCAGGTTTTGCTGCATTTAGCCTGCTTCAGTATCTGAAGAGTAATGAATGGCACTAAACATTGTGTCTATTGTCAGTGAACATTCCCACGTCTGACTTTAAGATAAAGGGAAAGTCATTGATGAAGCAGTTGAGGAAGGTTGTTCTACCCTGAGAAACTCCACAGAGATGTCCTGCTGCTGAAATGATTGACCATAGCCATCTTTTTTTTGGGGCTGTATAGAGTGATATAGACAGACTAAGCAAATGGGTAGAAAATTAGCAGATGGAATTGTGTGCTTTGGCAGGAAGAATAGAGGAGCTGAATATTATTTAAATGGAGAAAGCATGCAGAAAGTTGCAGAATGGAGGGACTTGGGACTCTTTGTACACAAATCATAAAAGTTGGCATCCTACTTCAGCAAATAATGGGGAATAAAAGCAAAGTTGCTGGAAAAGCTCAGCAGGTCTGGCAGCATCTGTGAAGGAGAAAACAGAGTTAATGTTTCAGGTCTGGTGACCCTCAGAAGTAATGGGGAATGTTGGCCTTTATTTCAAAGGAAATGGAGTATAAAATAGGGCCGTCTTGCTAAAAGTACACAAAGCGCAGACCACAGCTGGAATACTGTGAACAGTTTTGGTCTGCTTATCTAAAAAAAGCTGTAGTGGTATTGGAGGCAGTCCAGAGAAGCTGACATCAGATATGGAGAGACTGTCTTATGAGGAGAGGTCATAGGGCAATAGAAGCTGAGTCATTAAGTATGTTTAAGGCTGAGATAGACAGATTTCTAATGGGTAAGTGCAATTGAGGATTATCAGATCAGACATGATCTCATTGATTGGTGCAGCAGACTTGATGGGCTGAATGGCCTACCTCTGTTCCTACATCTTATGGTCTTAAGCAGCCAGGGGTGCCACCACCACAAAGTCATCTGGATTGATAAGAAATAGGGTGGGAGCAGGCCGTATTGCCTCAAGTTCGCTCTATAACTCAATAAGATCGTAGCTTTGATGAGGTCTTTGCTTTTCTTCAAATCCTCAAACCTATTGATCCTAAACTTGGATAATTTCAACGACTGAACCTCCACAAACATTTGAGTGATTAAATTTCTTCTCATCTCAGTCCTAAATTGCCGACCCTTTATCCTGAGATTCTACATCCTCCTTCTAGTCCTTAGAAATTTGTTGGAAACCCTCCACTTCTGTATGGAGTTCTGTTGAAGTTATAGTGGCTAACATTTCTGTGGCTTTGCGCAAACTGTCAACAGTACGAATTGACGGTATCCACCCTGGCCATTAGATGGAGCACTCCTATTAAATGTGTAATAGTGCTATGTAATGTAAACATGAATACACAAATAAAGTTGCATGATCATCAATTTAAATTTTTGAATATGGAAAATATATATGGCAGTTTAAAGTGTTGCCTCCGATCCATTCTGTTGAATCAAGCAATTGTAAGGTTAACGAAAACAGAAATAGCTGGAAAAAATTTAGCGGGTCTGGCAGTATCTGTGGAGAGAAATCAGAGATAATGTTTTGCGTGCATTGACCCTTCTTTAGAACCTGGTTCTGAGGAAGGGTCACTGGATCCAAAAGGTTAACTCTGCTTTCTTTCCAGAGGTGCTGCCAGACCCACTGAGCTTTTCCAGCAACTTCTGTTTTTATTTCGGATTTCCAGCATCGGCAGTTCTTTCGGTTTTTAATTGTAACAATAATTCCCTCCTTTCCTGAAAATGTTGGGCTATGCCAGCATTTGGTCCCCTAGGTTTTCATCTAAGAGTGAGTTGCTGCTGCAGATTGCAAGTTTGCTCTGCAACAACTTATATAAAATGGTTGGACTGTATGCAAAGTGGGCGATATAAGTTATTGTCCTTTTTTTGAGACAGAGTAATACTCTTAGTACTGGAGGCCCCTCTAAGAGCAATTGCATTGACTTTGCCTCCACTGACTCAGTAATACCACCCATTTGGCTAAAATTTTCACTTTATCACACGAACACTGGTTCTGCAACATACAATTGGACAATGTTACTCACTCAGAGCTCCTATGGAGGCTTTACAATGACCTTGTGGGGAAGCCTCCACACCAAAGGTATAGTATGATACTTCATTGCCATGGATGTGAGGACTCAGGAGTTGCTTTGATAAAACTGTGTTATTTTTCTGATATTCCCCACAGATTATCTGCTCAGGGTTCTCACATGAAGAATTGCCTTCGCTGAAGTCACTGTGGCCTTGATGCAACTCTGAAGACGAGGTAGAAGGAGACAGCTATTATAACATTGTCAGCGAACCCAGCAAGAACAGCATCTGCCAATGACCGGAACAAAGCCTCAAGGGGGAGAAGATCCACCAAGGAGGTTAAGGCATCAATTATTTTGCCGGACCATCTCCAAACTGTGTCATCTGCTGCAAGAGGACTTGCACTCAGAAGAATTGGGTGGCAATCCCATTGCGGCATCTGTCATGGTGACAGTTGCCTGACTTCTTGTGCCAGTGGCTTGTATCAGAGAGCAACTAGGGAGCTGTGCACCATGTCTCAATCCTCAACCCATAATGCATCCAGGCCCAGAGGCAATTGAGAGTTGAGCGTCAATCATCTTACCATGGATCTGGAGTCATATACCGTGGGCTAGACCAGGCGAAGACAGCAGATTTCCTTCTCTGAAGAACATTAATGAAACAAATGTGTTTCTATGACAATCAACATCTAGTTATCCATAGATATTTAACTCCAGACTTTTTTTTTTGTTGTTGAATTCAAATTCCACCATCCATCAGGTGGGATTCAAAGGCAGATCCCCCGAACTGCATTCCCCCAGTGCGGGGGATTTACAGCAATCTTCTGAGGATGAAGATGAGGCTGAGGATCAGGACATTGACTGGGAAGGCCATCCAAGGCAGACAAAGTGTGACAGAACAATGCTAATTGAAATTTACTTCCAGAATTATTGAGTTGGGTTTAGACCTCAGTTGATTGTTTCAGACAGAGTATTTACAGCATGGAAATGACCCTTAAGCCCATCGTGTAAGTACCTGTCATCAATCTAATTTACCAGCACTTGGCCTATGGATAAAATACTTCTCAATGTTTTGAAGGTTCCTGTTTCTACCACCCTTTTAGGCAGCAAGGTTAAGATGTCCACCATCCTCTGGATGAAAATGGTTTCCTCAAATCCCCTCAAAACCTTCTGCCCCTTACCTTAAAATTTGTACCCCTGGTTGATTCCTCTACTAAGTGGAACAGTTTCCCCGTTCTACGCCCCTCACGATGAAATGAATTGAATTGAATTGAATGATTAATTGTCACCTGCATTCTACAGTGAATAATAATAGTGAAAAGCTTGAACAGTCACCACAATCCGACGCCATTTTGAACAGCTTAAGAATAACAAGAGTAAAAAGATATAACTGAAAGAGAGTCTACCTTCGTCATGAGTCCTGAGCCGGCTCACCAATGACACCTGCACCTCCTCCACCACCTCTTGTGGCCTGCACTGGACACACCAGCAGACAGTCACATCTCTTTAGGTACCATCTCTTCACTATTGGTCTCACCATGCTGAACCCACACTCACTCTGCAACCAAGAGCCCTCTTCTCCACTGCTGCTGCCTCCTCGCTGATAACCAGGAGTCCCCGCTCTGGGCCTACCGCAGCTACAACCAGGAGTCTCTTGCTCTGCAACTGCATCGATGATGCCAGGAGCCACTGCTCTGGGCTTACTGCTGCCAGGAGTCTCTGGCTCCACTGCCAGACCAGGCCGCAGCCACACCAAGAGTCCCGCTCCAGCCACTCTCCTCCGAGATGTGGCCTTGCCAGCGCCGCCATCTTGAAAAGTCTGCTGCCGCTGCCTCAAGATCACCGGGAGGTGCCGTGCCCTCTGCTGCTGCCTCTGCCTGCTGCTGCCACTCCACACACGGCCCATTGCTGCATCGATGCCACCGACTAACCCACCAAAGAAGGGAAAAATGAAAAAATTAAACGAAAGAGAAAGAGCAGAAGTAAAAAAAAAAATCAAAGAAGGCAGATGGGAGCGGATGATCCCCAGGCAAGAACCTGCATGCAGCCCTGCTACTCCGTCATCTTGGAACTGGCTTCTAAGCAACTTTGTACATCTCAATCATATGCCTCGGTTCAGTCTTTTCTACTCTTCAGAAATCAACCCCAGCCTGTGTCTGCTGTTGGCCATCTGATAAAGCTGATAATTTCTCCTCCCATGGCCCAGCATTATCCATTCCCTTGTCTGCCTAGCTGTCTTTCTTTCCCTCTGGGCTCTGTCACCATCTATCGCTTGTGTCTTTACCCACACCTTCCAAACCTCTGTCTTCAGCATATATACCACCTTTTCTTAGCTACTATCAGTTCTTTTCATTTTTATTCACTCATGGGATGTGGGTGTCGCTGGCTGGCCAACATTTATTGCTCATCCCTAGTTGCCCTTGAGAAGGTGGTGGTGAGCTGTCTTTTTGAACTGCTGCAGTCCATGTGCTGGAGGTTGACCCACAATGCTGTTAGTGAGGGAATTCCAGGATCTTGACCTAGTGACAGTGCAGCAATATATTTCCAAGTCAGGATGGTGAGTGGCTTGGAGGGGAACTTGCAGGTGGTGGTGTTTCCATGTATCTGCTGCCCTTGTCCTAGATGGAAGCTGTTGTGGGTTTGGAAGGTGCTGCCAAGGGATCTTTGGTGAATTTTTGCTCCGCATCTTGTAACTAGTACACACTACTGCTACTGAGCGTCAGTGGTGGTGGGAGTGGATGTCTGTGGATGTGGCACCTATCAAGTGGGTTGCTTTCTCCTGGAACTCTGTTGGAACTGTATTCATCTAGGCAAATGGGGAGCATTCCATCACACACCTGACTTGTGTGCCTTGTAGATGGTGGTCAGTGTTTGGGGATTCAGGAGGTGAGTTATTTGCCGCAATATTCCTAGCCTCTGACCTGCCCTTGTAGCTACTGTGTTTATGTGGCAAGTCCAGTTGAGTTCCTGGTCAATGGTAACCCCTAGGATAGTGGGGTATTCAGGGACAGTAATTCAAGGGACAGTGGTTAGGTTGAATTATATTGAAGATGATAATTGCATTTGAACATGAACAGCTTCAGTATCTGAGGAGTTGTGAATGGTGCTGAACATTGTGCAATCATCAGCAAACACCCCCACTTCTGACCTTATGATGGAGGGAATGTCATTGATGAAGCAGCTGAAGATGGTTGGGCCCAGGACACTACCCTGAGGAACTCCTGCAGGGATGTCATGGAGCTGAGATGATTGACTTTCATGACTGAAGAAGAATCTGAAGCAGGGTCACTAGATCTGAAACGTTAATTTGCCTTCCTCATCATAGATGCTGCCAGATCTGCTGAATTTCTCCAGAAGTTTCTGTTGTTGCCTCAAATATTGTGTGCAGTTTTGGTCTCCTTATTTAAGGAAGGATTTTTAAAAATTCATTCACAGGTTGCGGGCATGGCTGCATTTATTGTCCATCTCTAATTGCCCCTGAGACGGTGGTAGTGAGCTGTCATCATGAGCTGCTGAAGTCCACATGCTGTAGATAGACCTACAAAGCCATTAAAGTTGAAATTGCAGGATTTTGAAACAATTACACTGAAGGAATGGCAATATATTTCCAAGATAGGATGGTGAGTGGCTTGGGGGTGGATTTGCTGCTGGTGGTGTTCTCAAGTACCTGCTACCTTTATCCATCTAGATGGTAATGGTCAGGGAATGCAATGGGCTGCATAAGGAGCCTTAGTGAATTCCTGTAATGCACCATGTAGATAGTAGACAATGTTGCTACTGAGCACCAGTGTGGATGAAATTGATGTCCATGTATGTTGTGCCAATCAAGCAGGCTGCTTTGTCCTGGATGGTGTCAAGCTTCTTGACTGTTGTTGGAGCTGCACTCATCCAGGCAAGTGGGGAGTATTCCAACATATCCCTGACTGGGACCTTGTAGATGGTGGACAGGCTTTGAGGAATCAGGTGAGTTTCTTGCTGCAGGATTCCTAACTTCTGACCTTTTATTATAGTCACTATTTATTTGGCTGGTGCAGTTGAGTTTCTGGTCAATGGTAAACCCCAAGATTTTGATAGTGGGGGATAGCAAAAACTGGAAATGCTGGAGTCAGAGTCAGTACAGTGTGGATCTGGACGAACATAACAGGTCAGGCAGCATCAGAGGAGCAGGGAAAGTCGACGTTTTGAGTTTACGCCTTTCGTTTAAACTCAAAACATCAACTTTCCCACTCTGTTGATGCTGCCTGACCTGCTGTGTTCCTTCAGATTCACACTGTACTGATTTTGATAGTGGGGTTTCATTGAAAGTCAAAGGACAATGGTTAAATTCACTCTTGTTAGACATGGTCATTGCCTGGCATTTGTGTGGTGCAAGTGTCCTTTTGTCAACTAATTAGCACTCTCCTCTCATGCAGCGCAATTTTTTTTGTTCCCCTTGAATTGGAGAAAACCTCTAAAAATTGTCCTCATGTGTGCAAGACAAAAAACTTTGATAAAGTGTCTTTTTTCAGCAATTTTCAAGTTCCGGACTACCAACTGACTAAACCACATTGTCTTAAAATATGTTTTGTGAATGAATGCTAACATGGAATCAGGTTAACTAGTTACTAATGGTTAATAAACACAGTTAGTCTTTCCTGAATAAGCCAAATACAGCAATGGATTTTTACTTCTGTAAGCATCAGTTCTTTTTGTGGAGACATGCAACTGATGAATAAAGAGTCTCTGTCCATTCAAAGTCTCATGTTCATGTCTGGGGACACCAAATTTAACCAGCAGACGAGGATAAATTCAAGTGTTGTTTGCCTTTTCATGAACCAATTCCTCATTCCATATGACAAAGAGGGGAGGTTGCATTTTCACCTTGCACATTAAATTTCTGCTTTCCATCACAAAATTCATTCACGTGAAAAACAGTTGACCACACCACTCTGTGCAGAGACAGTTTGCAACAGAGGAGTTATTCTCATGTTCACAGTGTTGCTTTCAATCAATTGCTTCAGCTGCTATGCTGGCACAGTGTCTGTGTTCTGAAATAAAACAAAGAAGACACTCAATGGTGGCTGAGGGGCCATTTCTGAAGAAGGGTCTAGGCCCGAAACGTCAGCCTTCCTGCTCCTCTGATGCTGCTTGGCCTGCTGTGTTCATCCAGCTCTACACCTTGTTAACTCAATGGTGGCTCATTGGTTAGCATTGTTGCCTCACAGTGCCAGTGACATGGCTTCAATTCCAGCCTCGGATAACTGTCTATGTGGAGTTTGCACATTTTTCCTGTGTCTCTGTGGGTTTTCTCTATGTACTCCAGTTTCCTCCCACAGTCCAAAGATGTGCAGGTTAGGTGGATTGGCCATGCTAAATTGCCCATAGTGTCCAGGGATGTGCAGACTGGGTGGATTAGCCCTGGGAAATGCAGGGTTATGGGGATAGGGGATGGGTCTGGGTGGGCTGCTCTTCAGAGGGTAAGTGTGGACTTGATGGGCTGAATGGCCTCCTCCCACACTGTACGGATTCTATGGAACTATATTGAAGTCTTTACATACGTTTGGATTGTTGCTTACCTGATATTCAAGTTGAGGATGAATGTAGCAGCCGTGTCTGTTGTTGACTAGCTTGGAATGCTATTCTGAGATTGTAGATCAGTTTAAAGATGCCAGACTTAAAGCAATCAGATAACTTTATTTATAGGAAATATCTGGAACTCAATCCAGTTTTTAGTCATAAATATATTTTTTGAGATTCTTTTCAGAAATGTGAGGCTATCCTTGGAAGTCAATGTAACTTTGTTCTTAATGAATGATATTTATTGTTTAATGAAGTTCCACAATTAAGTGATTACTTTCCAAATTATAAACAGTTGTCTAGATCAGTTAATTACAGCTATCTCCAAGGGACTGGGATTCAGACAATGTGTATAAAATTGCTGGATGAATATTGGCACAGCTGTAAATGTATTTGGACAAAGACTGTACAAGTCTGCTGTTGATTTGAAATATGCACATCTTGCTCGACCATTTATTTCTCATCTTTAGATTTCAGTGGCCCATATTTGGTTGATTTTCATATCTTCCTCTGGTGAAATCCCAATTCTAATAACTGCATTCTATCTGAACTAATTTCTTTGTGAATTGGAGGATCAGCCTCTGATTGTAGATGCTGATGCACAAGTGTTGTTGCATTGGAGAACCTCTCGACTTGCTGCCCCCTCCCAATAAGATGGCACAATTAATTTGATCAGAGATAGTAGGAACTGCAGATGCTGGAGACTCCGAGACAACAAGGTGCAGGGCTGGATGAACACAGCAGGCCAAGCAGCATCATAGGAGCAGAGAGGCTGACGTTTCGGGCCTAGACCCTTCATCAGAAAAGGGGGAGGGGAAGGGGGTTTTGAAATAAATAGGGAGAGAGTGGGAGGCGGATAGAAGAGGGATAGAGGAGAGGATAGGTGGAGAGGAAACAAACAGGTCGAAGAGGCAGGGATGGAGCCAGGAAAGGTGAGTGTAGGTAGGGAGTTAGGAAGGGGATAGGTCAGTCCAGGGAGGACGGACAGGTCAAGGGGGCGGGATGAGGTTGGTCGGTAGGAGATGGAGGTGCGGCTTGAGGTGGGAGGAGGGGATAGGTGGGAGGAAGAACAGGTTAGGGAGGCAGGGACGAGTTGGACTGGTTTTGGGATGCGGTGGGGGGAGGGGAGATTTTGAAACTTGTGAAATCCACATTGATACCATTGGGCTGCAGGGTTCCCAAGCGGAATATGAGTTGCTGTTCCTGCAACCTTTGGGTGGCATCGTTGTGGCACTGCAGGAGGCCCAGGATGGACATGTCGTCTGAGGAATGGGAGGGGGAGTTGAAATGGTTCGCGACTGGGAGGTGCAGTTGTTTGTTGCGAACCGAGCGTAGGTGTTCTGCAAAGCGGTCCCCGAGTCTCCGCTTGGTTTCCCCGATGTAGAGGAAGCCACACAGGGTACAGCGGATGCAGTATACCACATTGGCAGATGTGCAGGTGAACATCTGCTTGATGTGGAAAGTCTTCTTGGGGCCTGGGATGGGGGTGAGGGAGGAGGTATGGGGGCAGGTGTAGCACTTCCTGCGGTTGCAGGGAAAAGTGCCGGGTGTGGTGGAGCTGGAGGGGAGTGTGGAGCGGACAAGGGAGTCACGGAGAGAGTTGTCCCTCCGGAAAGCAGATAAGGGTGGGGAGGGAAAGATGTCTTTGGTGGTGGGGTCGGATTGCAGATGGCGGAAGTGTCGGAGGATGATGCGTTGGATCCGGAGGTTGGTGGGGTGGTACGTGAGGACGAGGGGGATTCTTTTTTGGTTTTTATTGCGTGGACGGGGTGTGAGGGATGAGGTGCGGGAGATGTGGGAGACACGGTTGAGGGCGTTCTCGACCACCGAGGAGGGGAAGTTACGGTCCTTGAAAAACGAGGACAACTGAGATGTACGGGAGTGGAATGCCTCATCCTGGGAGCAGATGCGGCGGAGGCGAAGGAATTGGGAATAGGGGATAGCATTTTTGCAGGAAGGTGGGTGGGAGGAGGAGTATTCTAGGTAGCTGTGGGAGTCGGTGGGCTTGAAATGAATATCGGTTTCGAGGTGGTTGCCCGATATGGAGACAGAGAGGTCCAGGAAGGGGAGAGAGGTGTTAGAGATGGTCCAGGTAAACTTAAGGTTGGGGTGGAAGGTGTTAGTGAAGTGTATGAACTGTTCGAGCTCCTCGTGGGAGCACGAGGCGGCGCCGATACAGTCATCAATGTAACGGAGGAAGAGGTGGGGTTTAGGGCCGGTGTAGGTACGGAAGAGGGATTGTTCCACGTAACCTACAAAGAGGCAGGCGTAGCTTGGGCCCATGCGGGTACCCATGGCTACCCCCTTTGTCTGTAGGAAGTGGGAGGAATTGAAAGAGAAGTTGTTGAGTGTGAGGACGAGTTCGGCTAAGCGGATGAGGGTATCAGTGGAGGGGGACTGGTCGGGCCTGCGGGATTAATTTGATACTTACTGACTGAACAGTTTGTTGTATGAATTTGATTGCTTGCTCAGCGAGTTTGTCTTTTCAGATTTAGGATTCATGAAGCAAGCATTTTTTGATCTTGCGCAAGATATTTGCTTGTATTAAACTTGGGTTTGCTGTCAGTTAAAGAGGGTGGTGGAACTGTTTTATATGCTTCATATTGCTCTGGATGTTTTCTTATAAATGGAGTCATGACATTGTGTTTCGCCAGCCAAAAGGGTGGTCATGCAACATGTTCTATAATTCTACTCTTAATGCCCTCTAAATGGTGCAAGTTTAGTAATTATTTTGCATACATTTCAATTGTTTATATCCGTATATTCTGTTAATACAGTTTCAAAAATGTGGTGTTCAACATCTCAAGCCCAAAGTAATTATGAACAAAATGGGTGGCATGGTGGCTCAGTGATTAGCACTGCTGCCTCACAGTGCCAGGGACCTGGGTTTGATTCCACCCTTGGACAACTGTGTGGAGTTTGTACATTCTCCGCGTGTCTGCATGGGTTTCCTCTGGGTGCTGCGGTTTCCTCCCACGGTCCAAAGATGTGTAGGGTAGGTGGATTGGCCATGCTAAATTGTCCAAAGTGTTCAGGGATAAGCAGATTAGGTGGGTTAAAGGGGGATGGGTCTGGGTGGGATGCTCTGAGATTCGGCGTGGACTTGTTGGGCCGAAGGGCCTGTTTCCATGCTGTAGGGATTCTATGATTCAATGTCAATAGATTGTGACGATACTATGGCTTTAAGAGGTCTATTTTGTCCTTTATTTTAAAGAACGTTTTTAAGACAGAGGCGTTGAGATGTCTATTGAAAACTTATAAACAGCTTGTGAGGCCTTGGATTTTTTAAAAATTTGGAACAATAGAAACAGCCTGAATGGGTGTTATCAAGCTCTCACAGACCAGGATTTTTAGTTTCTTAAGTTTTCAGTAGCAATCGCTGCTGAGGTCTAGAAGAAGTGGAAGCTTCCCACCCCTCTCTCCCTCTCTGTTACAGCTAAATGCTGGGGCTTCTCTTCCTGCTGCTGAGAGTTACATGTGAGACAATCTGTTTTCTGAATTTGCCTTTTGCCAAGGGTGTAGATATTTATTGGAAAAGCTACTGTTTAGTAGCTAACTAATCTACTATTCTGTTAAGTTTTCCAATAGCATTACAGCTAATCCAATTCTTTCCTTTTTTTTGTTGTATTTTAACAATAGTGTTTGAATAAATTATGTTTTGCTTAACATTGAGTAATTTGACAAATTGAATTGCATCTGAAATGCAATATCTTATATTTACCTTTAAAATAAGAAAAAGTTAGGATTCAGACTACTTTCTTAATATATTTTGAGGAGGTTTGATCTGGTCCATAATAGGATCCCTCCTGATCCTTCGTTTACCCTTAAGTTAATAAAGCATAACCAGATAATGCTGCTGGCATCATCATTTCTTAGTTCAAAGTTGTTTGTCAGAAGTTGCACTTGCGTTAATTGGGGGTGATGAGGGCAAGATGCCGACTCACTTTCTGTAATCTCATAGGAGATCCTGGTATTTTATGACTGTCAAAGCTGCCAAAATGAGAAAAAAATGCTTTAATGAACAGGAGCTGGCAAATCGTATAGACACCTGAGGTTCTGTAAACTCCCCTTATCAGTTAGTGCCCATGTAGCCCCTATAGATCACTTTCATATTTGGAGCACCTTAACAATGAACTTCAAAGTTAGTGTCTACATCAATTGTGCTTCAGACTCCTAAGCTCCTGTACTCTGAGTAAAATGAGATTTGAAAGTGATGGTAATCTCCCAGCTATTTCTTTTCCCCATACAAAATGATATTGCTAGGATTAAAGAAAAATCAACTTCCAATGGATTATAGATTATTCTCGTAAATTTTTGGCGAAAGCAAGATTTTGTATGATTCCAATTAATCTCTTGAAAGTGACCAAATTGGCCCACACTGAATTTGTACAAGATGAGATTTCATTCTTCTAATTCTGAATGAGATTGAATTTATTCTCCTCCCAACAGCCGTTTGAGAAATTTTAAAGTCTCATGAAATTACTAGACATTCAGAAAGTTAGTTGAAAATTCATACATGAGGTGCTGTTTTTGATGACACTGCATTTAAGGTTTTTTTTTTAAAAAAACAATTCTACTAGTCCTTAATGATCTGGAGCACAGCTCAAATGATATAAAGATATTATCAAACATGAAAAAGATATGCTTCTGGGCTTTGTAGTGGAGATAAAATTGGTGTATGCTGGCTAATTTTTGATAAATTGGGTTATTAGATCTGATCATGGTAAATTGATTTATAGCAATTCAAAAGGGTAAAGAAACTCTGGGAGTGCCAACAAATCAGAAAAGATTTAGGATAACAGTTAATAATTTGTTAAAACTGCATTACTGGTCTGGAAATCTATGCTGGCTCTAGGGTAAACTAATAGGATTTGAGTTGCATTATTATTCTGTACATTATATTAAGTTTTGATCTGTTGCAAAATTTTATATCCACTTTTTGGAGTCCCTACATGTACCTGTTATAGGGAGGATATTATTAAGCTAGAGACAGTTCAGAAAAGATTTACCAGGAAGTTGCCAGGTATGGAGAGTTTGAGTTGTAAGGGGAGGCTGGGACTTCTTTCACTGGAACAGAGAGGTTGAGGGATGACCTTATAGAGGTTTATAAAATCATCAGGAGCATGTTTAAGGTGAATGGCAGGTGTCTTTTCCCTAGGGCAGGGGAATTTCAAGACTAGGGGGCATATTTTTAGGATGAGAGGAAAAAGTTCAAAAAGGACATGACGAGCAAATTTTTTTTTACACTGAGTGGGTTGTGTGTGGAATTAACTTCCAGAGGAAGTGGTGAATGTGGGTACAGTTACAACAATAAAAAGACATTTGCATAAGTACATGAATAAGAATAATTGAGGGATATGGGCCAAGCACAGACAGGTGGGCCAAGTTTAATTTGGGAATACAGTCGGCATGGACTGGTTGGGCCAAAGGGTCTATTCCTGTGCTGTATGACTCTATAGCTGTGGATGCTAGAAATCTGAAACAAGAACAACTTGCAATAACTCAGCAGGTTTGGCAGGATCTGTAGTGAGCTTTCTATCTACAGAAGCTACCAGACCTGCTGAGTTTCTCCAGCAATTTCTGTTCTTGTTTCTGGCTTCTGAAGTTGTACTCTAGCTCCCCACACTCTCTGTCGGTAACTTCCCTGCCAAATGTGGTCTTAAACATCACAGAACAAGACTGTCCCAGGTTTCATGGTCAATTGCATCAAATAATCGCTATGAAGCATTGTGGTTGGCCTGAATGTGATTGACTCCTAACTTCATTCTGTAAAGGCCTAGAAAACCACACTTCAAGAGCAATTAGAGATGAGCAACAAATGCTGTGAAAGAGTAAGGAAAAAAAACATATCACAATCATCTGAGTTAGAAATGGTGAAAATTAGCTCCTGATCACTAGCCAGCAACTGGCAGAAAAGTGAGCACGCAAGGACAAGATTAAACTTTGTCCACATTATTGCTTCCATAGTCAAACACTCCACCAGACCCAACTCACCATTGCATTCGGAATCTAAAGATTGAAACTCACTTTCCAATAGGTAGTTAAACATACCTGACAGTATTGTTCATAGCTGCTTCAGCACAGGGGAGAAAGAACAACAAAAGAGGGCCACACAACTTTAAAACAAAGATTTTTTATTTTGTTTGTGACTGGGGCCAGGAACAATGAATAATCAGAGTTCCTGCAATGATCAACCCCAACAGTACAAAGCAGAGAAAACTGTCCTCAACGATATCACACGTTCAATTTGAAAATACTGAGTCTCTGATCACCCAGGGCTCCATCTTCCAGTCTGCAAGGGCTGTACAGGGGTATAAGCGGATCTGTGAAATGGGCTCGAAAGACATGGAGCATCTGCATCGCCTCAGCATCAAAGAACGACACCACGCCACCCTCATAGTCTACGTAGATACCGATTCGGCATGGTTTGCGCTGGACCTTCAGCTGGATGTCAGGCTCATCACACGCCTCATAGTGACAACCATCTCGCAATGTCAGACACCAGATGCCGTCGCTTGGACGGTAGACAATATCCCCATGGCGGGATATACAGTTGTAAGCAACTCCCAGGTCCCATTTGTCTTTCTTGTTGACAGTCACTTCCCAGTAGTGTTTCCCTGTTGAAAATGCTTCAGCACCAAGAACACAAAGGGCAGTGTCAAATCGCGCATCCATGTAAACAACTGGCAAAGGTGCACGAAGAGGAATGACTGATCGCCGGTTTGCCGAGATTTCAAGGTAAGGGTGAGCAGTTGAATAGTCAAAGGTGTAAGCTTCAGGCACTAAGTGGAAAAGAAGTACAACATAAATTGGTCAGTAAAACGTGGACCTCTTGTGAAAGGCTGTACACACAGTATCCTATTTCAGAAAGTAAACTTTGGATATATGTTTTACACTGAAGTCTATATTTGCCATTGGATTGTCTGCTGAAGGGAGCTTATCCTGTAGAGTTAGAATGGTGGGTGTTTGGTGAGGATATAAAATTAAAGGGTAATCCTCTGCCAGTCCAGTCTGTCCATTTCCATTAACTTCAACCTGTCCTCATAAGTGCTGGAACTTGAGTGCTGATGGGCGTTACACCGCTGTATGTAAGATTTGAATCTCGACTGTTTTCAGCATGTACACTGCAGTTCTCAAAGGGTGTATTGTGGATGACATGAAGATAAGGATGTTCAAATCCTCACCAAAAGAAGCTGGTATTAAAAAAATAATCTTTACCCGTCTGAATTATTTGAAACATCTTCTTCCAAACTTTGTATTGCAGTGGGCCACAAAATTTCTCAGCCTCAAAACGTACAATGGGGTCATTCACTGTTTCACATGGATTACGAAATCTGCAATGAGACTATTAGCTGAATAATGCTACCAAAAGTCATGGGCATTGCTTCAGTGAAATGAATTGAGAAATTGAGGAAAATAAAGATAAAGAAGCAGAGAAAAATAGAGGCTGAGAGAGAGCAAGAGACCAAAATAGACACGCAGAAACATATTGAAGGCAGAGACAAATGGTCATAAGATGTGGTACAAGGCCAGTTAAAAAGCAGACAGAAAGACGGGCAAAACTGAAATGAAACAAAATGCAGAAGGTATACTTTAATCTCACCGATCAGAGGAAGTGTTCAGCACCTGAAATAGACAAAAACAAATTGAGAAAAGTGGGAGTAAAATGGTGAAAAAGCTCTGCTTGATTGCACCATCTCTGGGCCGAGTCACCACAGACATACCCTTCGCTATTAATCACCTGAGAGGAGTGAGTGATTGAAACATAACATGATTTCACAAGCTTCAAAATCTCCCCTCCCCCTACCGCATCCCAAAACCAGCCCAGCTCGTCCCCACCTCCCTAACCTGTTCTTCCTCCCACCTATCCCCTCCTCCCACCTCAAGCCGCACCCCCATCTCCTACCTACTAACCTCATCCTGCCCCCTTGACCTGTTCGTCCTCCCTGGACTGACCTATCTCCTCCCTACCTCCCCACCTACACTCACCTTTACTGGCTCCATCCCCGCCTCTTTGACCTGTCTGTCTCCTCTCCACCTATCTTCTCCTCTATCCATCTTCTATCCGCCTCCCCCTCTCTCCCTATTTATTTCAGAACCCCTTTCCCCTCCCCCATTTCTGATGAAGGGTCTAGGCCCCGAAACGTCAGCCTTCCTGCTCCTATGATGCTGCTTGGCCTGCTGTGTTCATCCAGCTCTACACCTTGTTATAACATGATGCTGCCTGGTGATCACCAAAAGTGTTGGAAATACTCTGCATCATTGTGACTGCCACTAAAATATAGTGCAGAGAACAAGAAAATCTCTTCTCTCTGATGGGGGACTAGGTAGGACAGTCAATATTGTTTCCATATATCTTTTCTTAATAAATGTTTGTGAACAATTCCGACAGCACTGCTTTTATTTCCCACATACAGTTCCTCAGAAGAGGAGATGGTGTCCTTATCCTTGAACTACAGGATTCATTGTGGGGACGGGAGAGTGTAGATTGGAACGTGGCAGTAGATAGGAAATTCCAGGTTACTAAACTAGTGAGGGTGAAGGAGAGCTGCTGAATATTCAAGTCAAAACGCTGCATGTTTTGGAGATCCCCACAATCCCTGGATTTTAGGTACAAATTCAGAGAAGACAACAGGGGTGGAGGTACACTTTCAATGATGGTGCAGGGGGTCATAATTTTGTTCAAGCCACATTCTGATATCAGAGGTGCTGCAGAGCTCTTCCTCTCTTTTTAGGCCTCTCCTTGCCAAAGATAGATCAATGCAGATGCAATGTTTGGCACTAAACATCAGGTGAAATAAAAGACATAAAAGCATTTTGTTTAATTTCTTTCAGTGACTAGATTAAAGAAGACCAGAAGAAAAAAGGCATCTGCCCTTGGGCCCATAATAAATTACCTTCAGGAGGCCATTCAGGTTGGTGGTCTGCAGTGCTGCATCAAGGGGATCCATCAGCAATTTCAGACGTTCAACTCTCTGCAAGCATTCTGCCTTCAGCCTTCTCAGCTCCTCCAGGGTCTGTTGTTTCTCAGCAGCTATCAATTCCATCAAAACTTTCTCCTCTGAATCTAGGAAGCTCCGCAAAGCAGCAAAATCTTCTTGCACTTGCCGTTCGAGTATCTCAGCTTGCTCCTGTATCAAGAATAGAAAGGTTCACAATTTAGACTTTTGTGAGGAGCAAGTACTCAAATGAACCAAGGAATCTGATCCCTCACCACCTCAGTCATGATAGAAACCAAGTCACAGTCTCTTGAAGTCCCCTGCACACCTGAAATAATAACATGATAAGCCCTCTCCGGCAGTTCTATAGAGCCCAAATACTTCACCTTGTGTTACAGGGGTCAGGAATGGTCCAACTCCTATCTCCAATCTATGTTTAGTTCGCTGATCTCAGCTATAGTATTCAAGAGGCAGAACACAATAAATGCCTTAAGTGATATCAGAAATGAAGCTAAAGTCAGACAAAATTCCCATTCCAAATTAATGCAGGATAACGTGTGTGAAACTGAACTGCAATGGCCCCCCAACAGTCAAATGTCTTGCTGCTGCTCATCAGAAGGATTTATGTGAAGAATGACCCACTTGGGTGAGATGGTGAAGACAGGCTTCCACACATGGAACCAGTACCAAGAGGGGTCATGAGAGAAATAATTTACCTATGTGCACTGAAGAGGTCAATACAGGAAGTTACTTAAATACATGAGATTACATACTTTGCCTGGTATTGCTGATCATGCAGAAACAATTCAGGGCTAACAGATTAAAGAGGGCATAGGTCACCAGACGTGGCTGTGAGGCAAAAGTGATGACATAAGTGGGGGGATATGGTCTCATTGACCGTGTCAACTATTAGATTAGATAGACTAGAGCATTGTTATTTTCTGACAAATTGCCGTTCTTGATAGGAAAGTGTCCTAAAAGAATGAAATGGAAAATCAAGAAGGTCATAGCACATAGGAGTTAGGATATCTGGTGTGAGGAGAGGAATGATGGAGGAACATGTCAGGTATAATTTATTTTTACACAGCCATGTAAATACAGGACTGAAAGTATAAACAAGGCCATATGATCCATGTTGCAATCGGGTTCCATAAAGTTATGTTGCAAAAAAATGGCGTCAATGTGCTCAAGATCTGGTGATAGCTGAGATGCCTCTTGGAGCAATCAAAGGTCATTCAGCCATTTGTGCATTAATTATATGACCAGTATTGATCAACAGACTCCTGCTTCTTCACTTGACAGCTGACTTGTGTCAAGTTCCTTTAGATGCTCCACAACAGCACCCAGAATTCTTTATTACCTGGGCTGCTGTTGTGTTCCGTTCAATCTCTTCCAATCTTGAGGTCTGCTCTGAGCTCTCTGCCTGTAACTCCACCAACTTTGCAGACAACGACTCCTGTTCACATTAAAAAAACACATTAAAATTCTGTTTAGGGGAAGCAGAACATTATCAGCAAACATCTGGTACAGGCCACAAGCAATTCCTGAAAGTCAAAGCCTGTTAATTCCAGGGCTGGACTGAGTCACCCAATGTGATAATGAGGGCTGAACAGAAGGTCTAAATTTCTTCATCAGTCTGCAACGTATCATCTAATCTCATCTGGTATTGTACGTAGCACCATACAGTGGGACAGACCAGGCTCCAATCCTGGTGAAGGATAACTGAGATACTGAGGTGAGGCCTGTATACAAGAGGCCAAATGCCCCAATTCCTAACAGAATCTCTATTTTCAATGCCAAATGGAAAAAAAATTGGCCACTTACCTTCCTCAGATTTTTCTATCCAATCTTGCAATGGAATATCCTGTAGAACACACTCTGTTGAAGGAACCTTGGAGGGAGCAGCTGAGAGTATCTATGCAAAAGCCACACACTTTTTTTTACAGCATTAGCTGTCCTTTTCAGGTCCATATAATGCTAAATGGGTAAACATATAAGTGTGCAGGGTAGGTGATAAGTGGGTAATGGGACAGGGTGGCAGTTGGATAGATTGGTGAGGCTGGGTTGTGTGTGTGAGGGGGAAAGGCAAAGGAGTCAGAAGGTCGGGTAGGAGTCACAGCGTGAGGAATCAAGTGGTAAACCCTGGTTAGGTCCGGTCGAGAGGAGGGACTTGAGGTAGGAATCAGGCTGTCAGGAGTTAGCCAAAATTTCATCTAGTTTTTTTTAACCCAACATTTCCTGGGTAACTAAGCTGGAACGGCCCGAAGTCACCTACTTTAACTCAGAATCACAGACCTTTTTGGAGGGTCCAGAAGTATTCCCTATAAGAAGTTCAAACTTCCCAAGGCAATTCCCCATAGGTTCAATGTGTCAGGAATTCTGTCGGTCCCGTCACACATCTTGGGTCATGCAACCAGTCTGCTGGAATATTTGAGGATAGTAGTTTCAACTTGATCTATTGGGACGTCAGGGATACAGTGAACTTGCATTGATGGTATGACCCTATAGGCAATTAAGTAAGGATGATATATAAAGATTTATCTTAATAGAGAGTCATACAGCACAGAAATAGACCCTTCGGCCCAACGCATCCGTGCCGACCAGGTTTCCTAAATTTGCCTACATTTGGCTTAATATACATTTCTTCAGTATCCCTATTCCCTGCCGAACGTCTTGGAAGCACTACTATCATTTCTTAATGACTGCACAGTTTAGGAAGCAGATCCACCACAACTTTTTCAGGACATTCGGGAAAATCGGACTGGATGCAGCCTTTCTGAAATTGCTCATATTCATTGGGTGACAGGGGGCGAAGGAATCTGAAGAGTTTAAAGCTGTTAAGCAAGTGCTTGGGAGGTGTCAGACAGAATGCTGGGGCCACTTGTATTTTTTTTAAAAAAAGCAAAGAAACACGAGTTGTGTATGCAATGACCAACCTTCAACTCACTTAAGGCCTCTTCCACTGCCACCACCGTGTGCCCTCGGTGTGAGCCCATAATCGCACATTTGCTGCAAACTTTCTGTTTCTCTACTCTGCAGAAATACATCAGCTTCTTGCCGTGCTCCGTGCACCTCGCAATCTCCCCACAAGCAGCATCTCCTTTCTCCTCCATCCGTCAGATCCGTCCCCCAACTGCAAACTTTGACCAAACAGATTATTTTAAAAAAGTTGCACACTCCCTGTTCTGTGGTCCATTTTGATAAGCCGTTCACGCCTCAGTACGGAAGTGATAGGTTGAGGGGAAGTCCCAGTCTATTCTCTGATCGACGTTAGAGTCACCCAACCGTACGACACGATGCTCAAAGAGGGAGTTAGCAAGAAGTGCACACGCTGGAGTCGGAGACAACACAGAATTGAAGAAGGGTCTCGACCCGAAACATCGACTTTCCTGCTCCTCTGCTGCTGCCTGACCTGCTGTGTTCCTCCAGCTCCACAACTGTGTTATCTCATGCTCAAAGAGGGAAAGGTGAAAGACACCGGGAGTACTGTAACAAATACTATTACAGTAGGAGGCTCTTCCTCAAACATCTTATGATTGGATGATCATTTTATTTTTGTCCCAACCTCAGTGATTGGAATGAATTGTAATTCAGAACAGTGCACTCGTAAAAAAACCCAAATCACTTTATGTGCTTTAAAAAGATTGAATTGTGGATGATTGGTATTAAGTGTAAAAGCAACGCACAGAATCGAGAATTTGATGTCAGAAAATTGATTTCAGAACTTTGAATTCATTTACTGTTAAATCTGTAAACATGATTCTATGTTATCTGAAATTTAAAAAAGCAGAAATTGCCAGCGAAGTCAGCAAACCTGGCAGCATCAGTGGGAAGAAAGCAGAGTTACTGTTTCAAGTCATCAGAAACAAAGACAGAAATTGGTCGTGAAATGTTAACTCTGTTTTCTGCCCACAGATACCGCCAGAGCTGCTGTGTTTCTCCTCCAGTTTCTGTTTCTGTTTCAAATCTCCGTTTCTTTGTTTTATTATAGTATGTTACTTCCCTACTGCCAGGGTCAAGGCCACCATGGAGTAGCTGCGGGCAGCTTTTGGAGGTGGGAGAGGTCAAGTTCCACATTGGTATCATCAACATGGGTAGGTAGAGGGATGACGTCCTGAAAGCAAGTTTTAGGGAGTTGGGGGTTGGGGGTGGGGGGAAGGAAATTCAAAAGAAGGCCTATTTCATACAGCAGTAATCTAAGGATTTAGAGTCATACAGATGTACAGCACAGAATCAGACCCTTCAGTCCAACTCTTCCAGGCCGACCAGATATCCTTCATTAATCTAGACCCCTTTGCTTGCATTTGGCCCATATCCCTCCAAACCCTTCCTATTTGTAGACCCATCCAGATGCCTTTTAAATGTTGTAACTGTACCAGCCTCCACCATTTCCTCTGGCAGCTCATTCCATACATGTACCACCCTCTGTGTGAAAAAGTTGTCCCTTGGGTCACTTTTAAACCATTTCCCTCTCACGTTAAACCAATGGCCTCTAGTTTTGGACTTCCCTACCCTGGGTAAAGACCTTGACTATTCACCCTATCCATGCCCTCATGATTTTATAAACCTCTGTATGATCACCTCTCAGCCTCTGACGCTCCAGAGACAACAGCTCCAGCCTATTC
>NC_063332.1:40099820-40132756 GCF_021869965.1 Rhincodon typus | reverse complement strand
CAGAAAACTGAATGATCGTCAACTTAAATATTCCACAATTGAGAAGGAGACCTTGAGTTTGGTGTTGGTTTTGCAACATTTCAACATACCAGTAATGTGTCTGAGACAATCATATATACTGATCATAGCACCTTAAAGTTTTTGGAAAAGTTTAAGGGTTTAGGTGAAGATTATTATTGCAGCCATTCAATTTGAAAATTATACACATGGCAGGATGAGAGAACGTAATTGCTGACGCGTTGTCGCAACTTTGATGAAGGAAGATGGAGGCATTTGGTAGTGGGAATAAAATGGACTGAAATGGACTGTAGTTGTGAACGTTTGCATTCTTAGAGTCAATGTAATGTGTATGTATTGTAGTGTACTAATACAGAAAGGGTAAAGGTTTTCAAAAATGAAACCATCTTTGTATATTGATGGTATTTTTTTTAAGGGGAGAGGTATGGCTTTAAGAGGTGAATTTTGTCCTGGTGCTTTTTTAATGAAGAAAGGTTGAGACAGAGGTCACGAGCAGTCCACTCAAAACCAGTAAGGTAAACAGCTTGTGAGGCCTTGGGATTTTTCCGGAACAATAGGAGTAGCCTAAAAGGGCAGGGTCAAGTTCCCACAGAACCAGGATTTTTAGTTTTAGCTCTCAGCAGTTGCTGGCATCTTGAAGCTGGATGTGGAAGCTCGTATTCTTGTCTCTATTACAGCTAAAAGCTGGGTTCTCTTCCTGCTGCTAAAATTGCATATGAGGCAATCAATTTTACTGAATTTGCCTTTGCCAAGCATGTATTTATGGGATATTACTATATTGGAACAGTTAATTAGTAGTAGTTAATATATATATATATAATTTGTTAGGAATTTTGATACAGTTAAAATTAAGACAGTTCTTTCATTTATGTTTTATCTGTATTTTAACTGTAGCGTAAAAATAAAGTGTGTTTTGCTTAAAGTCGAGTAGTTTGACCAATCAGAATAAGTTAGGGTCTAGGCTATTTTCTTAGCATATTTTGATGAGGTTTGAACTGATACATAGCAACATGAATGCAATCCTCAATAGCTGTCCAACTTGAGACGTTAAGTCATTTAACGAAGTGAAATGTCACTGGTGAGAGTGTGGCATCAAGGAGGTCTAGCAAACCTGAAGTAAATTGAAACTGGGGGAACAGTCACCACTCGTTGGAGACATACCTGGCACATAGGAAGATAGTCATAGTTATTGGAGGTCAGTCATCTCAGTTCCAGGACATTTCTGCAGGTGTTCCTCAGAGTAATGTCCTAGGCCCAACCATCTTCAGCTGCTTCATCAATGACCTTTCCTCCATCAGAAGGCCAGAAGTGGGGATATTTGCTGTTGATTGCACAATGTTCATCACCATTCATGACTCCTTGAATACTGAAGCAGTTCACGTTCAGAGCAACAAGAACTGGACAATATCCAAGTATAGAAGGGTCTAGGCCTGAAACATCACCCTTTCTGCTCCTATGATGCTGCTTGGCCTGCTGTGTTCATCCAGCCCTGCACCTTGTTGTCTCGAATATCCAAGTATAGGCTGACAAGTCTTTTTTAGATTTTTTTATGGGATGAGGATGTCACTGGCTAGGCTTGCATTTGTTACCCATACCTAATTACCCAGAAGACAGTTAAGAGTCAACCCCCTTGCTGTGGGCCTGGAGTTACATGTAGGCCAGACCAGGTAAGCATGACAGTTTCCGTCCATGAAGGATATTCATGAACCAAATGGGTTTTTCCAACAATCGTCAATGGTTTATGGTCATCATTTGACTCTTAATTCCAAATTTTTATTGAATTCAAATTCCACCATCTGGTGGGGATTCAGCCCCAGAATATTACCTGAATCACTGGATTTGTTATGGACCAGACCAAACCCCATCCAAACTAGTCAATTGAGATAGGCTAGATCCTAACCTTTTCTTATTTTATAGGCAGCTGCCAGGTGTTGCATTCTGGATGCAATTCCATTGATCAAACCATCAGACTGGAAGAAAAACATTATTTATTCACCATAGTTAAAATACAGACAAAATATTGGCTTTACTGTACATCTATTTAAATACCTAACAAATTAATAAAATACTCATTAACTGTTGCAATATAGTAGCATCTCATAAACATTCCCTTGACAAAGGCAAATTCAGTAACATAGATTGTCTCACATGCATTTTTAGCATGTGAGAAGAGAGCCCAAGATTTTAGCTGTAATAAACAGAAGAAAAATGGCTTCCACATCCAACTTCCTAGCAATTGCTATGAAAGCTGAAACTAAAAATTCTGGTTTTGAGGGACCTTGATCCCACTCATTCAGGCTGCTTCTGTTGTTCCAACTTTAAAATAAAAATCCCAAAGGCCTCACAAGCTGTTTACTTTATTGGCTTTGAACAGACCACTTGGCATCTCTGTCTCAACCTGTCTTCATAAAAAAAGGACAAAATGCATCTCTTAAAGCTATAATTTTGTTGCACCATCACTTCCACAAGTGACAAGTGACATCACATATGTGCCAGGCAACGACCATCCCCAACAAGTGACAATCTAACCACCACAACTTGACCTTCAGTGATGTTACCATCACTGAGTCCCCCACTATCAACACCCCATGGATTACTATTGACCAGAACTGGTCTTGCCATAAAAATTAGTAGATACAAGAGTAGGTCAGAAGCAAAGAATCCTACTATGAGTAACTCACTCCTGATGCTCCAAAGCCTGTCCACCATCTACAAGACACAAGTCAGGAGTGTGATGGAAGACTATATCAAAAAAGTTCAAAAAAAGAAATACAGATGCTGAAATTCTGAAACAAAAACATTTTAGGTCCAGTGACCCATCTTCAGTATGGTTCAGAAGAAGGGTCTCTGGATCTGAATCAGTAACTTTGCTTTCTCTCTATGAATGGTGCCAGACGTGCTGAATTTTTCCAGCACTTTCTGTTTTTGTGTAATGCAATACTTCCCACTCACCTAGATAAATACAAAAGGTAAAGGCAAAGTCCACTATAGTCTTACCAGACCATATGGCTGCTGTCTCATGTGAGAGAGAGAGAGTGAGCTCACAGCACCAGAGACCTGGGTTTGATTCCAGGGTTGGGTGTCTGTGTGGAGTTTGCACATTCTCCCTGAATCTGCATGCGTTTCCACCAGGTTTCCTCCAACAGTCCAAAGGTATCTAAGGTTTTGGAATAGATTTGTAGCTCGGGTTGTGGGTGTTGAGGTTGCTTGGCTCGCCGGGCTGGTTTCTTGTTTTGCAGACTTTTCATTACCGTGCTTGGTAACATCCTCAGTGCAACCTCTGATGAAGTGTCAGTGTGTTTTCCTGCCTGGTTTTTAAACTCTGGGGTCCGTTGAGCTGGATTGCCTCACTTCCGGGTTTCCTCCGTAGTGGAATGTATATGGGGTCGAGTTCAATATGTTGGTTCCTTTGGGTTTCATTCTTAAGAAGTCTGCTTTGTTGATCTGTCCGGTTTGTTTGAGTCTTTTTAGCGTGTGGAGGATTTTGTTGCCTAGTTGTGGTGTTGGGTCAGTTTGTACTGGCCGGTATGTGTTTTTGTCGGCGAGCAGTGCCTGTGCCTTGGAGATGTAGTCCCTTTTATTCAGTATCACTATCATGCGCCCTTTGTCTGTGGGTACTATTGTGATGTTCTTGTCCATCTTTAATCCATCTAGGGCCTGTCTTTCCAATGTGTTGAGGGTTCGCTCCTTCTGGTTAGTGTCGGGATTACTGTCTGTCTTATCGTTTGTTGTGTTTCTTCGTTGATATTGTTGGTTTTTAGTGTGGCTTCCAGTGTGGCTAGGAATTCTGTTTTGTTGGCGTCCCTGTAGTTGTAGTTCAGTCCTCGGGTGAGAACAGCTTTTTCTGTGTCTGTCAGTTTCCTGTCTGAGAGGTTTCTTATCCATTTTTCTGTTCTGTTGTTGTCGTTTTGTGGGTGAGTGTGGCTAGCTTGTCTTGCAGGGTCTGTCTTTTCTTGGCCCTTGTGGTCTGTCGGCTGATGTTGATGGCTCGTTCCATGTCCGTTGTCCAGTCCTGATTGGTAGCTTCCCGGAATAAAGTTTTTTGGCACGCAATTTCTCTGTTGTATTTGTGGAGCCAGTTGCGTGCGTCATTTATCCTTACCCTTACCATCTTGCGGCCGTTTTGTTCTGTTGTTTTGCGGGCTTGTGGGTTGTTGATGGGTGGTTTGTACTTCATACTGTGTGGTAATACCTGGTTCCTGAGTCATCCATGTAGGAAGTAGAGTTGCTCGCGGGTTGCGCTCTCTCGTTTGGCGTAGTTTTCCCATTTTCTAGCCAATTTGAGCCCGTAGGTCTCTAAGGTTGTGGAGTAGATTTATAGCTCGGGTTATGGGTGTTGAGGTTGGTTGGCTCACCAAGCTGTTTTGTTGTTTTGCAGACGTTTCGTTACCATGCTGGGTAACATCCTCAGTGCAGCCTCTGATGAAGAGTCGGTGTGTTCTCCCGTCTGGTTTTTAAACTCTGGGGTCCATTGAGCTGGATTGCCTCACTTCCGGTTTTCCTTCGTAGTGGAATGTATACAGGGTCAAGTTCAATGTGTTTATTAATAGCATGCTTCGTGGAGTGCCAGGCTCCTAGGAATTCTCGTGCCTGTCTCTGCCTAGCTTGTCCCAGGATTTTGGTGTTGTTCCAGTCAAAATGGTGGTTCTCATTGTCAATGTGGATTGAGATGAGTGAGTATTGGTCGTGTTTTTTTGTAGCCAGTTGGTGTTCATGTACCCTTGTTGTTAGATTCCTTCCTATTTGTCCGACGTAGTGTTTCTCACAGTCTCTGCAGGGGATCTTGTAGATGACATTGGTCCTGTCCATGGCGGGGAATGGGTCTTTGGTTCGGGTGAGCAGTTGTCGTAGGGTTGACGTGGGCTTGTGTGCCACTCTGATGCCCAGCGGTCGTAGGAGTCTTGTGGTGAGTTCCGACGTGTTCCTGATGTAGGGTGGTGTGACTTGTTGACTAGGTGCCTGAGTCTCCTTTGTAGTTCCTTGGCTAATCTGTGTGACGGAGTGCCTGGTAGGGAGACTATGGGTCTAAGGGGTACTTCCGGCTTGTGCACTTTCGGGAGTCCGTAGATTGGGTGTGTTGGTTCCTTCGGGTTTCATTCTTAAGAAGTCTGCTTTGTTGATCTGTCTTGTCTGTTTGAGTCTTTTTAGTGTGTGGAGGATTTTGTTGCCTAGTTGTGGTGTCGGGTCAGTTTGTACTGGCCGGTATGTGTTTTTGTCGGCGAGCAGTTCATGTGCCTTGGAGATGTAGTCCCTTTTATTCAGTATCACTATCATGCGCCCTTTGTCTGCGGGTACTATTGTGATGTTCTTGTCCTTCTTTAATCCATCCAGGGCCTGTCTTTCCCGTGTGTTGAGGGTGTTGAGTTCACTCCTTCTGGTTAGTGTTGGAGTGTTCTGGTCAGAGTTTAAAAACCAGGTGGGAAAACACATCGACGCTTCATTGGAGGCTGCGCTGAGGGTGTTACCCAGCAGGGTAACGAAAGGTCTGCAAAACAAGAAACCAGCTCAGCGAGCCAACCAACTTCAACAGTCCAAAGGTATGCAGGTTAGGTGGATTGGTCAAGCTAAATTGTCCAGTATTGTCTCGGGATGTGCAAGCTAAAGTGGGTTAGCCATGGTAATTATGGGGATAAGGTGGGAGGCTGGTTCTGGGTGGGATGCTATTTGAAGTTTTGGTGCAGACTTGATGGGCCAAATGTTCTTTCTCTGCACTGTAGGGATTCTATGATTCTTAGAAGAAATTCCTTGTTATCTCAGTTTTAAATTGGTGCCCTTTAATTTTGAGACTATGCCCTCAGGTCCTGCACTCTCCCAAAGGGAGAAACATCCTCTCAGCATTTATTGCTCCCTCAAGCCTCTTAAGAATCTTAAATGTTTAAAGGGGATCATCTCTCATTCTTCTAAACTCCAGTAATTAGAGTCCCAACCTGTCTAGTCTTTGCTCATGAGACAATCCTTCCAAACACTGTCTTCCTGGTGCCAAAGAAAAATCAGGCAATGTGTCTTAATGACTATTGCCAATTATGAATCCATCATTACAAAGTGCTTCAAAAGGTTAGTAATGGCACATCAAGTCCAGCCTCTTAGATTTCCTTGATTCATTATAATTTGCCAACTGTTGCAACAGGTCTATGGCAGACACCATTGCCCTGGCCTGACACTCATCTCTGGAATATCTAAATAACTAGGACAGCTACGTCAAACTCCTATTTATTGACTTTAGCACAACTTTCAGCACCATAATTCCAATCAAACTCATCTCCAAACTCCAAACTTCCTGCTCTGCAACTGGATCCTCAACTTCCTGACCCACAGACCACAATCAGTAAGGATAGGTGACAACACCTCCTCCATGATAATCCTCAACACTAGCACCCCACAAGGCTGCATACTCAGCCCCTTGCTATCTTCCTTACACACTCATGACAATGTGTTCAAACATATCTATAACTTGAATTATAAATTTGCTTATGACACCACTGAAATGGGTCCGATCTCAAGCTACGATGAGACCGAGTACAAGAAAGAGATAGACAGCTTAGTGGCATAGTGCAAGAACAACAATTTCCCCCGTAATGTCAGCAAAATGAAAGAGTCGGTCATTGACTTCAGGAAGCAGAGTGGATGACACACTCCTATCTGTATCAATAGTGCTGAGGTGAAGGTAGTCAAGAGCGTCAAGTTGTTAGGTGTCAATATCACCGATGATCTATCCTGGTCCATCCACGTTGACGCTACAGTCAAGAAAGCACATCAACGCCTCTACTTCCTCAGAAGGCTAAGGGAATCCAGCATGTCCACATTGACTCTTAACAATTTTTATACATGCACCATAGAAAGTAACCTCTCTGGATGCATCACAGCTTGGTATGGCAACTGCTGTACCCAACACTGTAAGAAATTACAGGGAATTGTGAATGCAGCTCAGTCCATCACAAAAACCTGCCTTCCTTCCATTGACTCCATCTATACTTCCTGCTGTCTCGGGAAAATAGCCAACATAACCAAAGATCCGTCCGACCCTGGTTATACTCTCTTCCACCCTTTTCTATCAGGCAGAAGACAAAACAGCTTGAAAACATTTACTAACAGATTTTTGTTCCTTCCCTGCTGTTATCAGACTTATGAACGGACCTCTCATATATTAGAGTTGATCTTTCTCTGCACCTTCTCTGTAGCTGTAACATTATATTCTGCATTCTATTCTATTACCCTGATGTATTTATGTAAAGTCTGATTTGTCTGGTTAGCACACAAAACGATACTATTCACTACTTCAGTACTTCCGTACATCTGACCTTTTACTACATCAGTACATGTGACAATAATAAATGAAATGAAATCAAATCAAATCAACCAAGGATCATCCGAGTGAACCTTCTCTTATCTGTCTGCAATGAAACAATATCCTGCCTTAAATAAAGGAACTATAGCTGCTCACAGTACTCTAGATATGGTCTCAGTAGAACCTTGCACAGTAAGTTTTCCCTACTGTTATACTACAACCCCCTTGAAATAAGGATCAACATTCCATTAGTCTTTCTGATTACCTGCCTCACTTGTGTATTAGCTTTCTGTGTTTTGTACGTAAGTATCCCCAAGAGCCTTTGTGTTGCTGCTTTCTGCAGTTTTTCTTTATTTATATAATACTCTGCTCTTTTGTTATCCCTTCCAAAATGAAAATGTTCACATTTTCCCACGTTATACTTCATTGGCCAACTTTTTGCCTATTTAATTTCAGTCAATAACTCTCTGTAATATATTTGTATCCCACACGCTACTTGCCTTTCCAACTTTTTTATTGTGTGCAAATTTGGATCCAGACCATTTGCTTCCTTCTTCAAAGTCATTAGCCAATTCTCTATCCATGCCAAAACACTACCTCCAAAACCATGGGCTCTTAACCTTTTATGAGGTACCTTGTTGAATATTTTCTGAAGTCCAAATACAACATATCTACTGGTTCCGCCCTATCCATTCTGGTTGAGATTTCCTCACAAAACTCTAATAAATTAGTCAGATATGATTTTCTTTTCATGAAGCCACGCTGACTCAGGTTGACTAGATGATGATTTTCCAAATGTGCTGCTATTAGTTTCTTAATAATTGATTCTAATACTTTTCCAACAATTGGTGTGAGGTTAAACAACCTATAGTTACCTGCTTTTTGCCTCCCTCCCTTTTGAATAGGAGTGTCACATTGGCCAGAGGCATATCTGCCTTTAGCCCCATTAGTTTATCTACTAATACTCTGTAGATACAATAATGGTACTTCCTCTACTATAATCTTTAGTATTAATTGGATGTTTAAAGTATCTTCAATGATAAAGGCTGATGCAAAATATCTGTTTAAATCTTCTGCCATTTTCTTGTTCCCAAAACCATCTTCCCAGATTCATTTTCGAAGGGGCCTATGTTCACTTGAGGAGATATGGAGACAGACACATATGGTCAAGAAGGTTAGGTTATAGATGAATTGTACAAGGCCCTTACTTATGAGCAAAATGCCACGGACTCTTTATTTCAAGATTTTAAAATTTAAATCAAGTTTCAAAGCATGCTGGTTTTTAACTGATCTCAGTTTATTTGGATTATTGGAAATCTAGTTATGTAACCACGAAACCTTCTTGTCATCTTAGACAAGGGAATGTGAATCAACTGTTAAAAAGAAAGATAGTCTGCTCACTTATTGGATCATCTGACTGCCGTGAACCTGAGAAGACATCCGTGCCAGATCTAAATTTATTGCACTTCCCTCATTGTTGAAGACAAAACATTTGGGCTGCCATTGCCCTACTCTCTGGAATTTTCACCCAACACTGCTTCATCTCTGCATTTCTATTTCCTCCTTTAAAAACTTACTCAAACTTGTGCTTCTAAAGTAAATTTTTAGTCATCTCTTCATTTCTGTTAGTCCTGTGCTGATGCTTCCAAATCCTTTTCCTTAGTTCCTTGGAAACAGTGCAATATTAATGAATAAAAGCTGGATTCACAGACAATTTTTAATCCTCACCATGTGGAGTTCAAGTTGAATGAGAAACATTATTCCCTTTGGATAACATTTCCACATGCTCAAGTGTTTAAGGAGTGATGGAGGCAACATTTCTTTGGAAGAAAAAGAGAAGCCATTCTGCTTATGCAGAGTTATGCTTCACATTACCCACATGAGGAATGAAAATCATACTGAGCTACTTTCTACCTTCCACAACAGGATGAGAAAGTATAGGATTTAACCTTTCAATTGCTATAACAACTACAATACAAGAAAAATTAAAATTAGCAGGAAGGAATGAGGAATTCTGTCCCACTTGTTAATAGTCAGTGGGCGTTTTGAAGGTGGGCAGCAGTGTGGGTGGATTTTGAGTGTGGTTGAACACAGGATTGGTAGGGAGGGAACTAGTGGCACTGAAGGGAATCCTACACACAATTCTTACATTTCCACAAAAATTGAGACCCATTTAGAAGCCATCATAATTTAGGTAGAACTCCATTGATTGCTCATCTCACCTATTCAGCAGAATGAGCATGTCAGTTTAATGAAATAATCTCTTCTGAGTGGCAGTTGACAGTGTCAAAACTAGTTTGACTATATATACAATCATTACTACCAATTCCATGAATCTGAAATCAGTCAACCCATAACATATATTAAATATCTTTTCTTTGTGTTAGATACCATTCTGTGTCAGAGCTGGAGTTAGCTGCATTTAATTATGCTGGAATATTGGTCAGCATTTTCAATGACATATAAATTACTTTGTATAACAAAGGTTCAACCTGAATGTAAAGTCAAAATTCAGCTTTTTTTTTTAACAATTTGCCTTTTGAGATTTTCTCAACATTAGCCTTCTAACAGGCACTTTGCAATCTACAGTCTGCTCCCACCCTAACTCTACTCCATAACCTGACATTCAGGAAGTTACATGAAATATTTGGGCTCCCTGCACTCACTGTGCAGCTGTTTGGGTGTCTGAATCATGACTACAGGGCATTGTTGAACATTGGCCACCCAGCCTGATTTGTTCATGTTTTCTGAAGGAGTAAAACTTCTTGGCTCCAAAAGAGTTTGTGTGGATGTGTGTAGGTAGGCTAATCCTAGATCTATAGGAAGCGGAAAGCATCTGGAAAGCTGCATAACTTCAACTGGTTAATCTTCAATGCATTTGTGTTGTGAAGTGTCCAGACTTTGGCTCTGACAATGTGAACCTTGGCTCCACCATTTGATATGATCATGGCTGATCTGATTATGGCCTGAGCTCCATTTTCCTGCCTACACCCTTCACAACACACCCATATCCCTTGACTCCCTTGTTAGTCAAGAATTTCTACCTCAACCTTAAAAGTAATCAATGGTTCTGCCTCTACCACTTTATAAGTAAGAGAGTCCCAAGGACTAATAGCCCTCTGAGACAAAACAATTGTCCTCATCTCCATTGTATTTTTAAACTATTTCCTCTAGTTCTAAGTTCAACAAGGAGGATCAGCATTTCAGCATCCACTCCGTCAAGGCCCCTCAGGACCCCATATGTTTCAGTTAGGTCAACTCTTCTTCTAAAGTCCACTGGATACAGGTCTAACTTGTCCATACTTTATGAAAAAGATAACCCATTCATCCTAGAAATTAGTCAAATGAACCTCCTACTTTTGATTCAGTTATATTCTTTCTTACATTAGGAGACCCTGATGCCTAGTGGTATTATCACTGGACTGTTCATCCAGAGACAGATAATGTCTGGGGATCCAGGTTCGAATCCCATCACGACAGATGGTGGAATTTGAATTCAATAAATATCTGGAACAAAGAGTCTAATGATGACCATGAATCCATTGTCACTTTTTGGAAAAACCCATCTGGTTCACTAATGTCCTTTAGGGAAGGAAACTGTCATCCTTACCTGGTCTGGTCTACATGTGACTCCAGACCCACAGCAATGTGGTTGATTCGTAACTGCCCTCTGGGCAATTAGAGTTGGGCAATGAATGCTGCTTAGCCAGCGATGCCCTCATCCCATGAATGAATATAAAAAAATTGTATCCTAGTGTACACAATTATAGTTCTGAATAAGGGTCACTGGACTAGAAACATTGACTCTAAATAGCCAACGTTTTACCTTTGTATAAGAAAGGTGACAGGGATAATCTAAGAATTATAGGTCGGTGAACCTTACATCAGTGGCAGAGAAACTATTGGAGAACATTCTGGAAGATTAGATTACTCACGTTTGGAAAAAAATGGACTAAATAGTGATACGCAGCATGACTTTGTGTGGGGAAGGTGTGTCTCACAAACTTGAGTGAGTTTTTTGAGGAAGTGACAAAGTTGATTCAGGTGGGCAGGATGGCAGATGTTGTTTATGTGGACTTTAGCAAGGCCTTTGACAAGGTCACTCGTGATAGGCTGATTCAACAGGTGAAGTCACATGGGATCCATGGTGAGCTGGTAAAATGGATACAGAACTGGTTAATTGTAGAAGACAGAGGGTAGCGGTAGAATGGTGTTTTTCAGATTGGAGATTTATGACGAGTGGTGTTCCGCAGGGATAAGTGCTGGGACACCTGTTGTTTGCATTATTTATAAATGATTTGGAAAAGAAAGTTGGTGGCCTGATTAGTAAGTTTGTGGATGACAAAAAGATAGGGGAGCTGTGCATAGTGAGGAGGATTACCAGAGGATACAGCAGGATATATATACGCTGGAGACTTGGGCAGAGAAATGAATGGTAGACTTTAATTTGGACAAATGCGAGGTGATGCATTTTGGGAGATCTAATGCAGGAGGGGAGTACACAGTAAATGGCAGAACCCTTATTAGCATCAACATACAGAGGGATATAGGCATACATGTCCACAGTTCCTTGAAAGTGGCAACACAAATTGATAAGGTGGTCAGGACAGTTTATGGCACAGAATATAAAAATTGGCAAGTCTTGTTGCAGCTGTATAGAACTTTAGTTAGTTCACATTTGGAATATTGTGTCCAGTTCTAGTCACCTATGATCAGAAGGAGAGGCTTTGGAGAATTTACAGAAATGTTTTACCATGATGTTGCCTGGTTTGCAGGGTATTAGCTATGAGGGTATTTGAATAAACTTGGTTTGTTTTCACTTAAATGTCAAAGGGTGGTCTGATAGAAGCCTACAAAATTATGAGAGGCATGGATAGAATGGATAATTGGAGTCTTTTTCCCAGGTTAGAAATTCCAATTACTCGGGAACATAGATTTAAGGTAAGTGGGTAAGTTTAAGTGAGATGTGATAGACAGGTTTTTTTTTACACAGAGGGTGGTAAATGCCTGAAATGCGCTGCCAGAGAAGGTGCTGGAGGCAGGTACAATAGCATTGTACAATAGAAGAGGCATCTTGAAAATATATAAACAGGCAGGGAATACAGACTGCATAGAGGCAAAAGGTTTTTAGTTTAGAAAGGCATCATGGGTCGGTGCCATCTTGATGAGCCGAAAGGCCTGTTCCTGTGCGTATTGTTCTTTGTTTTTTCTTTGTTCTTTGTTCCGCTTTCTCTTCACAGATGCTGCTAAACCTGCCGAGTTTCTCCAGCAATTTCTGTTTTAGTTTGTTTCAAAATTGTACACAATGTAGATGTGCTTTCACAAATGTCCTGTACAACAGTGGTAAAACATCTTACTTTTAAATTCATTTTTCCCTCGCAGTAAAACACAATATTTATTTGCCTTCAGAATCACTTCTAGCTGCATAGCATGTTTTGTGATTCATGTAGCAGGACAGCCAGACCCCTTTGTTGTTCTGAGTCCTGCAGTCTCTCTACATGTAGGCAATATGCTGTTTTTCTACTTTCCCTGTCAAGTAGCAAACTTCACATTTTTCCACATTATACTCCATCTGTAAGATTCATCCCCACTTACTTATATCCCTTTTCAGACTTTTTGTATCCTATTGATAGCTTGCTCTGCCATCTACAGTAAACTCCCCATTATCAAGCATACATTGGGAATGATGAATGCCAGTTATGTACTAATTGTAATGAGGTTACCCGGTTGGACCTCATAGAATATGAGTTCTCTGATGGAGGCTTTTAATCTGGTCCAATCAGAGAGCCTTGGCTGACATGTAAAAAGGGGAGTGTCAGAGATACCGACACTCTGATATCTGACTCTGAATGAGCCGTTACTAAAGTCAAGGACTGTTCATGTGTAAATAAGGGGCGACTTGGTGATGGGTTACTGGCCTCAGTGAAGTTATTTCAAGTTACATGAATGTGCCAGTTGCATGACGAATAGTAATAAGAAAAGGCACACAGCTGTGCGATTTTCATCTTCTCAAATATTGATCCAGCACAGTCAGTTTACTGTATTCAATAGATTTATAGATTCATAGATTCATTCGGCACAGAAAAGACCCTTAGGCCCATTGAGTCTGCAGTTTAAATACCGTTAAGGGCAACTGATGATGGGTATCAGATGCTGGCCCTGCTAGCGTAGCTCCGATCGCATGGATGAATGAAAAAAAATGTTCCTTCATTCAAATAATTAATACAGATTTTAACTGGTTGAGTCCCCAGCATTGATCTCTGTAGTAATCCTTTAGTTACAATCTTGCCAATCGGAAAATGATCTTTTATCCATGACATCAAGGCACCATTTGATTGAGTATGGCATCAAGAAGCTCTAGCAAAATTGAAGTCAATGGGAACAAGAGGAGAAAAAAACTCTGCTGATTAATGTCATACCTGGCTCATTGGAAGATGCTTGTGGTTGTTGGAAGTCAGTCATCTCAATTCTAAGACATCTCTTCTGGAGTTCTTCAGGGTAGTGTCCTAGGCCCAAACATCTGCTGCTCCATCAATGACCTTCCCTCCATCGTAAGGTTAGAAGTGGGATGTTCGCTGATGATTGGACAATGTGCAGCAGCATTTATGATTCCTCAGATACCAATGAGGTCCATGTCCAAATACAACACTAACGAGACAATACCCAGACTTGGACTGACCGTTGGCCAATAACACTTATGCCACACAAATGCCATACAATGGCATTTCCAACAAGAGTGAATCTTGAGTTTCAATGGCATTGCCATCACTGAGTTCTTGACTATCAAAGTGGTTACCATTGATCAGAAACTGAACTGGACTAGTAATATAAATACTGTGGCCACAAGACCCAGTCAGAAACTTGGAATCTTGCATTGAGTAACTCACCTCCTGAGTCCCCAGAGCCTGTCCACTATCTACAAGGCACAATTCAAGGGTGTGACAGAATAATCCCCACTTGCCAGCATGGGTGAAGTTCCAATAGCATTCAAGAAGTTTGATAGCAGCTTGCTTGATTGGCACCACATCCACTAACATTCACTCCCTCCACCATTGACACTCAGTCGCAGCAGTATGCACTATCTATAAGATGTACTGCAGAAATTCTCTAAGGATCCTAAGATATACCTTCAAACCGATGACCACTTCCATCTGGAAGGACAAGGGCAGCAGATACACGCCACTTGCAAGTACTTCTCCAAGTTACTTATCAAACTGGTCAATATTTCACTGTTCGGTTTCTACCTTTGGGTTAACATCCTAAAATTCCACCCCTAACAGCATGTTGGATGTTTTTGCAGTACCTTATCCCTTTCAACTCTTGATTCACAGTTATTTATGGGATATTACTTGAATAGGCTGCAGTGAAGATAGATGCAAAGTATCTATTCAGTTCATCTGTTGTTTCCTTATTTTCCATTATTAATTCGTCAGACTGACCTTCTAGATCAATGCACAATTTAAAAATTCCTCTTTTCCTAACAGTTGGTATACAGCAGCAGCTGAAATCCATTGTTAAGGATAATATTATTGTAGGATACTTGGAGAATCATGGTTCGATCAGGCACATCCAACTTTGTTTTCTGAAAGGGAAATCATGTTTAGTTAATCTACTTCTTCATGAACTAACATTCACAGCAGATATGTAAGGACTGTGCTATTTTCTTCTGTGTTTTTTAAAAGATGTGAACTGAAATGAGAAAGAACTGTTTCGAAAACTGGTGTTTTTGAAGTGTGCAATATGTTTTGAAAAACAAGTAACCTGAAGCATCATAAGAAGCTGTTAGAAACAATGATAGCTAAAGTTTCAGCTGAAGAGGAGATGAGGGGTTCTGAATTCAGATTCAGCTACATGGATGATATGAAGTTGATTGGTCTATGGACTAGTGACCAGTTATCAATGATAGAGACCTTTTGATTGCCAGCAACTATGTGATAGGTTTTCAGATATAATTGTATCAGAAGTAATTTGGAGGAGATTCACTCAAGTCATTCCTGGTATGAAGGGGTTGTCTTTTGAAGAAATATTGCGCAGGTTAGGTCTGTAGCCTTTTGAATTTGGAAGAATGGGAGGTGATTGTATTGAAACACATAAGATTTTGAGGGAACTGATACCTGGAGGCCAGAGTCACAGGTGGGGAGAATAAAACTAGGTAGCATAGTTTAAGAATAAGAAATGTCCCATTTATGACAGAGGTGAGGATAAAGTATTTCCTTTAGCGTTCTTTTCCGCAGAAAGTTGTGGAGACTGAGGCTTTAAATTTATTCTAGGTGGAGTTAGATAGATTTTTTGATAGATAAGAGAGTAAGGGTTACGGGAGCAGACAGCGTGGAGTTAAGACCACAAGTAGATCAGCCATAATTTAGTGAATGTTGGCAGCAGGCAGGAGGGCCAAATGGCCTATTCCTGCTCCTATGTGCTTTTTAATGAACTTTTGTAGTATATTTATAATAACATCCCATACTCATCCATAGATTATACTCAACACTATAAGTTCTTTGGACAAGACTCAGTGCTTCCCATGGGCTACCTCCTTTCTAATGGGGATGATCAGGTCAATGCATGGGTAGTCGAACATGCCATGAAGCTAAACCAGGCATTTGAGATGGCACCTGAAAGGCCTGAGAAGAAACATATTGATCGATCACAAGGCTGGCAGGACCAACCTTCCAACTGGTGCAAGGGCATTTTTTCAAAACTGGAATATCAGGGGTCAGATTAGGATACACTATTTGTGAGATCCTGAGCCCCACAGACTCATCAAGTGGGTGGAAAGAGGTCACACCTATGTTGTGGAATCAATAGCTGGGGCCAGCCTCAGAAAATGGTTCGTGGAAGGGAATTGCTTGAAGTCAGAATTCTCCTGGAGGATGTGGAGGTAAGCAGCCCACTCAGTGGTATAGTGGAATCTGAAGTGTTTGTGCATGGCTGCTCGAGTGAAGTGAAGCCAGATAGTGGTACAGAAATTTGGCGGGACATGAGTGTTGAGTGAGAATCCAGAGGGTGCATCCATTGTGAGGAGGCTTACTCTCAGATTGGAAAATGGCCCAGAGATAGAAATGCTGGGACATGGAAACTGAAGCAACAAGTGCTGCTGATCATATGACTCCTGGAGCCCTGACTGACCGAGACTCCAATGTGGCTGATCTGCCACAGAGCATGGATCCTTTGGAAGGTACTGGTACAGGTAATAGAAGAGCATCTTCTCAACCAAATGCTGCATATCACCCAACCCTTACCATTTGCCCAGATCTGTGGTGCAAGAAGAGAATACTGCCATTAAATGTGGACTCAAACATTCTGGCCATCATGCGCAATTGAACCAGCTAATCATGCAACTGCTTACCAGTCACGGTGTGCAATGTGTCATTGCCAGGACAGCAAGCTTCAAGCAGAGGACTATTTGACTGGACCTCCAGCAGCAGGTGGCAATGGCAATGGAAGGGTCTGTGCAAGAACGCTGAGCAGTTCATCAAGACCTCCAGCAGCCAGTGGTGAATGTGATGGAGGACAACTCGAGCAGTTGAATAGACTGGAAGAAAAGGCGTCTTTGTTGGGAGCTGGGCTGATAGGAAGAGGAAGTAGATGGACCAAGGATTCCTCAGACCAATGTAACCCACAGGCTTCACTCCATATTTATATTATATATAGTGCCTTGTTTATTCTTTCTTTCTCTTCCTGTTTGTAATGACTCCATGCCAGTGGAATAATAGAATCCCTGCTTCATGATCTTCGGGCCTTCTGCATGTTCAGATCTCATGATATCTTATCATATCTCCATATTGTTATTTTTCTCCTCCTTCACTTTACACTGGTGACTTGTCTCTATAACAAATTCTCTTGATGTTGTAATGTTGAGATGAGCCTCGGGCAATGCTGCTTTGTGATTAATTATAAGGAGATGTGTAAACATAGCTTGGAACAACTTGATAAAGTTTCAGAGATAGTAGGAACTACCGATGCTGGAGTCTGAGATAACAAGGTGTAGAGCTGGATGAACACAGCAGGCCAGGCAGCATCAGTGGAGCAGGAAAGCTAACGTTTCCGGTCTGGACCCTTCTTCAGAAATGATAAAGTATCTTTCATTGTTCCCTTAGGGATCTATCTGATCTCTGTCTTTCAACTTAATATGGTGAGTTACAATTAGGTTACCATGTTATGGGTACCATATTCATTTACTTAATAAGATGAACTACTCGATCTTTCTTGATTCATTATTTGAAGAATCAATTTATTCAAAAAATGTTTGCAGATTAAGTAATGTGTTAGCAATTTACTATCTCGGTTAGAAATTATTTAACCTTTGGCGATGGTGACCTTCTTGTGTACAGAAGTAGGCCATTCAGCCAAAAGAGTCTGTTCCACCAATCGGTGACATCATGGTTAATCTGATAACCCTCAACTCCACTTTCCTGCCTTTTCCCCTTAACTCTTGAATCCCTTACTGATTAAAACATCTATTTCCACTTTAATGATCCTCTATAGAGGAATAGAGCACAAAAGCATGGAAGTTAAGGTAACATTTAGAAAGCATTTGTTATGCTACAGCCGGAGGGTCTGACACCATCCTTTCAGATGATACATCTGAGAGAAGGCACAGAAGATATTTTCAAGAGTGATGCCACAGGCTTCAGTTATGTAAAGGGCCAGAAAAAGGTGGAGTTGTTTTTATGAAGTAGTGAAGATTAAGAAACGATATGAAGAACCATATTTTACACAGAATGTTTAAGTAATTTGTGATGCGCTGCCTGAAAGGGCAAGTGGAAGCAGTTTCAAAAGTAACTTCCAAAAGTGAAAACCCAACTGGAATGTGAAATACTGGGCAATGAGGAAAATTAAGGGGACTGGGTCCAATCTGATATCTCTCAGCAGTGACAGAAGTATGCATGACCCCCTCCTATAAGAGCAAATAGGAACGTAGGAACAGGTGCTGCTATTCTATGCTGAATCATTCTATGAAAAATAATCATGTTTATATAGCACTTTTCATGATCCCAAAACATCCCAAAACATTTTATTGCCAATGATGTTGTTTCAGAAGTGTATTCATAGTTAGAGTGCAGGAAAAACAGCTGTCAATTTGCACTCAGCAAATTCCCATAACAGCAATGTGATAAGGACCAGATAATCTGTTTGATAAATGTTGATTGAGGGAAAGATGCACACTGGACAACTCTGCTATTTCTCAAAACAATTCATGGAACCTTATAAAGGTCTGAGCAACATGTGCTATGGTGAGATTAGTGGCAAAATTAGACACAAAGTCCAACGAGGTGTAACTTGATATTGGAAGCAACTCACTCTATCTTTCATGTTTTTGACAAGTAGTGTGTTGCCACTTAAGGGGGATTATTGCTTGTTAAATGCCTTGTTCACAGCCTAACACACTTTGTTAATATTTAGCTTTCTATATTACTAAACTTGCCAAACAAGCTGGATGTTGAGAAAATGGAATATGGATATCACAGCAGAAGCCATGTAAGTTCAGCTCACTGCTTTCTGTGAAGGACCTCCATGTTTCCCATTAAATACCAATGTTTCAGAGCATTCTCCATGGGCATTGGCCATACACTTTCTGCATCAGTGGTCATTGCCATGCAATAGATGCCAAGAACTCTCATGGCAATGTATGATCCACTTTCAGGACATTTCTGCAGTTCAGTCCTGTACTTTGGGCTGCACTGGCAATTATTGCAAACCTACACTTCAAGAAAGACAGAGAGTGCAGATGGACTCAACAGGTCTAGTATTCACCATGCAGAAATTTGAATAAGAAGTCAAGCTCAGGTTGGATATACCCAATTTACGAGGATTTGAAACAAGGCTGTAAGACTTCCCTAGCTTGAGAAAGATCTTACGGGGTTAAAAGTTGCATGCTGGGTAAATCAAAGGACAGGACATCACCCTTGGCTCTTGAGAATAATGTTGGGCTGGTTGTTGAAGAATACAATGTCCAATTAAAAGATAGTGTGAAGACAAGCTGCAAAATGTTACGTTCAGTTGTATTAAAAGAAAAATGGGAATGCTAAAGGCTTAATGATCTTCATAGTGTTTCGTCAATGTTGCTTTTAATTTGTTTGTTACAGAAGAAGATGGAAAATTTGAAATCTTGTATTGTGATTCTTTAAGTTGACAATTGTAAATTCAAATTTCAGTTATAGGTCTCTATGAAGACTTACCATCTGACACTGCTGCATTCTCTCAGTACTGTGTCGGTGTATCGGCCTAGATATTTGTGCTCAAGTCTTGGGAGTGGGAGTTAAATCTGCGATATTCTGACTCAGAGGAAAAACATGCCAACTGAACCATGGTTAGCTCATATATTGTATAATTTTATGATAAAATAAAACATAGGAATTTCTACATGAACATAGTCCACGCTTCATTCTCTACCATCCTGGTCTTTCCATGATACAATGACAATGGAGTTACTGACTAATCATATTAGTCTCAATCATATAGCCTACAGCAGGCAGGAGGAAAAGTTTAATGGTTGAAAGTTTTGGGAACCCTATGTCCAAAGTCACCTCTCCTCTCAAACATATTGCATGTGATGTTTCATAGACTGTATCCCAACATATTCTTGACTGAAGGAAATGCAACCAACATGCATTTCAATGAATTAATATTAACTTCATCTGCTTTCTAAAACTTGGATTAATTAAAGAATGCAACTTGAGCATTCACAGAATTTGCTGATATTATTGAGTAACAGAAACCACATAACACTGAATTTTGTAAATCTGAACATTTCTTCGATCCACAATAATTTGGAACTGTCAAGTCCTAGGCAAATTGTCCAAACAATCATTTTCAATCCTAATCTAAAGCAAAACTAATACTTTGCTAATATTGAGCCCTTTAGATCAACAACTAAAGGGAAGAGTAAATAAGCACTTTGGCAACTCAATCTAAAAAACAAAAATGGACACTGGAGGAAAGATTGTTTTGATTTTGGATGGAGAGTTTTTATTCAGACTGCCTTGATATTTTTCGTATAAAAAAAAACTCAATTTTTCATGTGTTACTTTGATCATGGATACTAACGGGGATGATAAGTGAGAAAGAGTAAATAGGAACCAAGTCCGTTTAATGTCCTGCTGCAGACCTCAAGGATAGAATTACTGAATTACCCCAACAGATCAGTATGAAAGGAGCCTAACTATTCTGGTTGTAATTATCTAACCTCATGATGCAATATACATTGCAAAATGAGAAGCTTAAAGACTTCAGTTGAAATTTTTCAGTTCCTACTAGTTTAGTAGTACTAAGTTAAAACACTTGTGTGCTTTTGAATGATGGATTATCATCTTACACAATTATATCCTTCTGTTGACCTATTTAGACTCAATGCAAAAGAAGCCAACAAAATTTGGGTTTTAGTTGTTGGGTGAAACCATAAACAAGAAAAGCACCCATTGAAAGTGACTTAAAGGATACTGCCTATTTGGGTGGTCTTGTAACATGTAATGGTTAAGCCACCCACCTCATGGTAATATGGTAGCAAGATGAAACCCAATTTTGTACCCCAGTTTTTCAATTGGTGATCCATGTAATCGCAGCTCCCCACAAGATTGTCGTATTACCCCTAAGTTCCCAGCATATGTGATGAATAAAGCATTTGTGGACTGTTTTAAAATCTCTGGAGTTCATTACACAGCAGATTTTGTCAAATGCAAACACTCCTGGATCTTGCTAGTTGTTGGAGGGTGGCACACACTGTGCCAGGTAGGAAGTCAATGCTTGGAGGAGTATTTAAATTTGGAAGGAGGATGACTGAAGATGCTAGTATGTCACCATTCCCAGCCACCTGGCTACGGAGCAATTTCTGGATCTTTTGTGGAGCTTCTGGACAGTTTTATCCAGAATACAGCCCCACCCCAAGGAAAGTAAGGAAGTGACTAATTCCCAGGGAGCTGGGCAGCGAGACTTTAGGGGAGGTCAGAAAGGAGGTCCTTCAGACACTGGTCCTGTATAACAAGTAGCATGCACTCATGACTTGTAAGTACAAGGTGAAAGACTGCAGGGAGGAGAGTCACAATACAGTCCAAGTCACCATGGCTCAGAATGCTGCCTGGGGTCAGACAGTGGGCAAGTGCGATATAGAAATGTTTTCATAAAAGGGGAATTTATAATTAGGAGGGTAGATAGTGCCCTCTGCAGCCAAGACTGAGAATCTCAAAGTCTGTGTTGTTTTATCTGGTACCTTGGTAATGGTTATCTTATGGAAACTGGACAGTTACAAGAAAAGGGAAGGCCTAAATCTAGTTGTTGTGATCCAGATTGGAACAAACATCATAGGTAGGAAAAGGGAGAAAGTCTTGCTAATGTTGAATGAGGCATCTGATGTTAAATTAAAAATCAGGATCTCAAGGTTACAAATTTCTGAATTATTTTCCAACCCAAATGCAAGTTGGCACAGGAGCAGACAGATCAAGAGAATTAACATGTGGCTAAAGGGCTGGCAAGGGAATGCAAAGTTTGTTTTTATGGAATACTGGCATCAGTGTTGGGACAGAAAATAAGATATCTACTAAGAAATCCGATAGGAGATTCAGAACTTTTTCACCTGAAGAGTGGTAAGAATGTGGACCTCATTTTATAGAGAATGGTTGTTGCATTTAGATGTACTTAAGGGGACCAAGAAAGACATATCAGAGAGAAGGGAATAGATGATTTAACAAGTGTTTAATTGGTAATTGTTTATTTTCATATGGTGGGCAGGGTAGATAACGGTGCTAAGCGAGAAAATAGCGATCTGAGCACTCACACGATTTTACATGAACCTCCCACTATCCTACTCGATAGCACAACCTCAGACATGTAGTATCCAGCCCTAGGAGAAGGAAAGTGGTGGTTACGATGGCAGATTTAGACGAGAAAGTATGAAAGGAAGCTTGAGTGGAACAGTGACACTGGCATGGATTAGAACAACAGAAATTGCTGGAAAAACTCAGCAGAACTGGCAGGACCAGTCAACTCAGAGAAATCAGAGCTAATGTTTTGGGTCCAGTGGCCCTTCTTCAGAACTGGTATGGATTAGTTGGGCTGAATGGCCAATGTATCCCATGTAATCCAAGCAATTAAAGATGGTCAGTTAGGCCACTCATCATCCAGTACTAATAGGCAGAGTATGCAGTGCAAACCATAATGTTGGACCAGAGGGTTTGAGTCATTGGGAAGCTGAATAAGCTGGGGCTTTTATCCCTGGAGTGTCAATATCTGAGGGGTGACCTTATAGACATTTATAAAATCATGAGGGGCATGGGTAGGGTGAACAGCCAAGATCTTTTTTCACATGTGGTGGAGTCCAAAATTAGACAGCATGGGTTTAAGGTGAGAGAGGAAAGATTTAATTAGGGCCTGAGGGGTAACATTTTCACACAAAGGGTGGTGCGTGCATGCAACGATCAGCCAGAGGAAGTGGTGGAGGTGGGTACAATTAGAACATTTAAAAGGCATCTGCATGTGTATGTGAAAAGGAAGGGTTTAGAGGGATATGGGCCAAATTCTGGCAAATGGGACTAGCTCAGATTGGGATGTTTAGAAGACATGGACGAGTTGGACCAAAGGGTCTGCTTCTGTGCTGGATGACTCCATGACTGTATGGCTGTATGGCTTTGCTGAGGGGATGTGAGAGAGTAATGTGGGAGACTCTGAGATAACAAGCTGTAGAGCTGGATGAACACAGCAGGCCAAGCAGCATCAGAGGAGCAGGAAAGCTAACATTTTGGGCCTTGACCTTTCAGACTAGGGTGTCAAATGTTGAGGAGACGAACTGGTTAAGTATGAGTAGCTGCACAATGAACAAAGTGAATGTATGAGACATGGATATTATTTTATGAGAGCACTTCAATTTTTTGTTTACTAACTGCTGTAGTTGAAATAATTTACAGCATTATTTAGCGTAAATAGCAGCAAGAGAGAGTAGGGACATTTATCCTAGTCGAGGTTCAATCACTAAATTCCAGAATGTGTTTCAATTTTGGCTTTAAATTTTTACCATAGCAGTTGGGAGGTTCAGTAGATATGATGAAAAATCTATTTTTAGTCCTTTTATCTAGGGCGATTTTAAGGGTTTGATCTCTGGCTTCTTTCAATGTTTGAAGCCTTGCTTATTCATCTGAACAGTTTGCCTTATTTTGCTGCACAAACTATTCATTTTAAGCCAGCAGGTTCTAAAGCCAGCATTCTCTGGCAACAATTTAGTAGGTAAGTCTACATCACAAGACTGACCTCAACTTGGCTGCCTTACATCTGAGGCTTGGAAAGATTTAGAATGGAAAATTTACTTCTTAACACAAAGGGGGCTTTTCTGAGGTTGAGGCAAAAATCTGTCATGTTTGTTAGCAGTTTTGCTGTTACCTCACACCATTTTGTTCTCAAACTTGGGATAAAAGAATGTACCCCCTTCTTGTACTGTTCACATTTCAAAGGTAATGTGAAAAAATATGAACAATGTAACATGAGTTATTTTGTCTTAATTTCTACTGGTACATCCTCTTTGCTTGCCTTGGATGTAAGTGGGTGCAGGTTAGGTTCAAATCCCCCAAAACATTGTGTCAATTTTCCAAATTATTTTTCCTGAAAAGTAAAAGAATCTGACACTTCAAACAAAGTATGTAGAATTAAAACCATGTGTTGTTATCACAGGCTTTGTGACCTACATAACGCAGACCTCTCAAGGTTATAAAGTGATTACAGATTTGTTCACAGTATATCCAAATTGTCCTACTTTCCCCATTCTTGCCTTTGTTTGCAAACTTCATTGAAAACAATGAGAGTTAACAAAAACAGTGCTCTGTTATAATGGGAGAGATGTTAGCCTGATACTAGATACGGGTTTAGGCTTTAGGGTAATATATGATTTTCCCAACCACACATGTAATGGCTTCTTTCTAGTTACCATTCTACTTGGTAGGTACAAGTGAAACTAAACCTGCACTGAGCTGAATGAAACTGTGAAACAATTTATAGATGCCTTTAGGGTTATGTATTTTCTAAAACTTGTAAAACTACATGGTTCCTACAAGCATCTGTATCACAGATTTGTATTGAGCTGTTATGGTTTGGTTTATTTTATGTTTTGTATATCCATTACCCATTTGGTTGTTACAGCTATTTATCCTCCCTAAATAGCATCGCATTGTTTGCTTTTCTTTGCTGACTGGTAAATGCTCCTCATACTAAGGAGAAAACATACTCCCCATCTCACCAATAGGAACACCAAATGGTCTTTCTCAGGAATGAGTGACCATCCACAACAAAACCCAAATTGGGCCAGTGCAAGTTGGCACAGCAGACTTGGGTTCAGAATCAAATTCTTTGCTAAATGGTGTTATTTGAGTGCCCATGTGTAGGAGGTGGCACAGTCTCTGTTTATCTTAAAGCTTGAAGTCAATTTTGTGACTTCAGCAGGACAAGCAAGGGGTATCACAACCATCCCAATATTTCTGAGAATACAATCCTGTTGGTTATTTGATGGAATGCATTGTCTGGCCCTTTCTCACTCAAGAATGGCCAGAGTCTGTCGTGTGAGCACCCAGTTAGAATGAGGCAAATAAATATATTGTAAACTTGTATATTTTGCAAAATATGGCCAATATGATTTGAATTAATAATGGTCAAAATCAAATTTGGGAGAGGGAAGGTGCCTGGCCACACCTGCCCTTTCATTGACCTTGCACAAGTTCTGTTTGGTAGTTAAAATGGAAAACGGTAAAGATTTCCATCTTCAGGCGGTACTAGACACTTCAGCATTTGCCCCAATTGGGCCACCATGTCCACCTCATTGCACCTACCTTACTAGTCTTTGTAGATACATTGGGTCCTGATGGAAAATTGAAGAGGTGTTCCCAGTATCCACATCCTGGAATCACCTCCGTTTACCTTTCACCTGGTTTTAGAGTACTGCAGGCAAACATCAGTGAGTTTTACTGGCCTATTTGCATGGAATCTGCCCTGGTAAGTACAAGTTCCGTACACATTTACTGATAAAGCTGTACTCACAGGCACCCTGTTGCAGCTATGGTTTTTAATGTTAGCAAAAAATTGAATCATTCTGTTAGTTCTTCAATAATGTAAACAACAAAAAAGATATTGCAAAAGTGACCAATTCTTTGGCTCTGTCAGTCAATTTTCATGACAAATCTTTAAACATATTCCTCCAATCATATAATCAGATTTGAGTCCACGTTTGTTACTGCATTGGCTTTGTGATAATCACCGCATAATTTTTGTGATCGTCTGGTTTTGGTACCATCACACTAGGCGAGTCTCAGCAATTGTGATTTGGCTCAATTTGTCATTGTCTATCATGAACTTGACAGTTTCCTGAATTTCTAAAGAAGGGTCCCGACCCGAAATGTCAACGTTCCTGCTCCTCTGATGCTGCTTGGCCTGCTGTGTTCCTCCAGCTCCACACTGTGTTATCTCTGACTCCAGCATCGGCAGTTCTTATTTGATCTTTTTCCCTAACTTGTCCAGGATGAGTCTGAAGGGATGTTGTTTTATATGTCATTCATCCCTTATATTAATGTCATGTTTTGCCACATACGTATTTTCTTGCCTTTTGAAATAAATCAATTTATGAGCATGTAATATCATTTGTAAGTTACTTTGATACTTTTATGGGATTTAGCAGAATGTTCCACCAGTTTTTTTCAAGCACCTCCATGTTATCTAATCTGATTATTGGAGGGTTGACTTTTGAATTACTGAGTCATTCTCCAATTGTTTGTTATTTTAATTTCACTCTCTGTTTCTTTTAACATGATAAATTCACTTCTGTTTTGAGTATGCTTATCTTGGCATAATTTTAACATGTTAATATAGCACACTTGCTGATTTTCCCCCTAAGAGGAGTACTCGTCACATAATTGAGTTTCTTTTTGATTTGATAGGGTCCAGTGAACTATACATTATCAGTGTCATGTGCTAGTCAGAGTAGAAATAACAGGACATGTCAGATGAATAGTATCAGAGATAGTAGGAACTGCAGATGCTGGAGAATCTGAGATAACAAGGTGTAGAGCTGGATGAACACAGCAGGCCAAGCAGCATCAGAGGAGCAGGAAGGCTGACGTTTCAGGCCTAGACCCTTCATCAAGGCCCGAAACGTCAGCCTTCCTGCTCCTATGATGCTGCTTGGCCTACTGTGTTCATCCAGCTCTACACCTTGTTATGTCAGATGAATACATGGCTGAAGAAATAGGGCTGAAGAGGATGTCAGATTCCTGAGGCCTTAGGACCAGTTCTGATGGAGTATAAACTGGGTGGGTTATACATGGGCTGGCCCGGGACTGATGTCTGACAAAGTATATTTTCTTGATTGGTTCAAGGGGGCCTTAAAGTAAAATGGCAGAGGAGGAGAACTGATGCAATGAGTCAGAAGAAGGGGAATCCACAGGATAAGAAAAAAAGACAAAAAGAGGAATAAGAAAACAGGCAGAGAATTCAAGGGCCAGGATCAAACAGGGTCACAGTGTAAAGTAATGGAAATGGGACAAGAAATGTCAAAACAACAAGCTTTAAAGCTTTGTGCCTCAATGCGTGGAGGATTTGCAATAAAATGGAAGAATTAATTGCACAAATAGGTGAAAACAGGTATGATATAGTCGTGTTTACGGAAACATGGTATCAGAATGACCAGGAATGGGAACTGAACATCCAGGGGTCTTCAGCATTTAGAAAGAACAGACAAAAAGGAAAAGGCGGTGGAATTGCATTGCTAGTTATTGAGAAAATTAATGTAATAGTGAGGAAGGATTTAGCTCCAACAATGCGGAAGCTGCTCAGGTAGAGCTGAGAAACACCAAGAGGCAAAGCATATTTGTGGGCATTGTATATAGATCCCCAGGCTGGAGGAGTAGTTTTGGGAAATGCATTACACAGAAAATTGGACACGCATATAATAAAGGAATATTTGTAATTATGGGTGACTTCAATCTACTTAGAGACTGGGCAAATCCAATTAGTAACAAAACCATAGATGATGAGTTCCTGGAATATAAACAAGATAGTTTTCTGAACCACTACATTGAGGAACCATCTAAAGAACAGTCCATCTGATTGGATATTGTGCAATGAGAAAAGAATAACTGGCAAATTAGTTGTGTGAGGCCAATTGAGGATGAGCGACCATAAAATGATAGAATTCTTTATTGGGATGGAGAGTGACATAGGTGATTCTGATACTAGGGTTCTGAATCTAATTACAGGAACAACAATGGTATGAGGTGCGAGTTGCCTATGATAGATTGGGTAACGCTACTTAAAGGATGATGGTGGAAAGGCAATGGCGAACATTCAAAGAGCACATGGGTGAGCTGCAACAATTGTTTGTTCCTATCTAGCACAAAAGTAAAATGGGAAAGGTAGCCAAAACATGGCTTACAAGGGAATTAGGAAGAAATTGGTCAGAAAAAGTAACAAACCTGAGGACTGGGAGCTGTTTAGATTTCAGTAAAGGAGATCAAAGGATTGATTAAGGAAAGGAAAATGGAGTAAAAAGATAAGCTTGAGGAGAACATAAAATCTGACTGTAAAAGTTTCTATAGGAATGTGAAGAGAGAAAGATAGGTGAAGAAAAGTGTCAGTCCCTTACAGTCAGAATCAGGGGAATTTATTATGGGGAACAAAGAAATGGCTGATTAACTAAATACATTCTTTGATTCTGTGTTCACAAAGGAGGACACAAACGACGTATCAGAAGTATTGGACTACACCAGATTTAGTGTGAGGGAGGAACTGAAGGAAATCAGTATTAGTGGGGAAATGGTGTTGGGAAGACTGGCTTAAATGCCAACAATACTAATGTTGGGTGCAGTGCTGTGACAGAATGAAGAGATCGGGATCAAATGCCCAATCAGTCATTTTTTTAGAAAATTGAATTCATGCCAACAGAAATGCTGAAAAGTGGGAAAAAAGACTCTGGGTCTGGTTTTGGCGCCATACCACTTTGAAGTGTACATATCCATCCATGTTGCAGAGCCAGTTATTTATATGGACCATAATTCTTCAACCTTCCATGAAATATTTCATAACAAAAATCTGAGACAGTTTTATTACTGTTTAATGCTACAAGCACACAATTTAAAAATCATTCATGTGGCAGTATTATAGTGGACACTTTGTCAAGAACAAACATGGAAGAAAATAAACGTCATGATCAAAATGGTATGGTGTAGAATATATTTTGCTGCTACAAAAACCTCGCATGTTTAATGTATGTACTATCACTGTCAACTTAAAATAGATTTTATGAAGGTATGTAATTTATTATTATTATTTTGGAATTTAGGTTCTATAGTGGAGGTAAATGGATTTTTGTTTCTCGGTTTTGAGAATGTTACCTTTGGGAATAGAGGCAGGCAACTGGACCTGTGAGGGAAACATTGAGCAGGAAGTGGTATAAACACAGGAAGAGGAGCAAGGCCCACAGCATTTAGCTTTGGGCACAGAGACAGACATGAGCAGGGCCTCTAGAACACCATTCAACACCAGAGAAAAATATTCACTTTGACATACAGGAACATTGTGAGTGGTTTGCTTGTTGAGCAGCTGCTGTTGGGGAGTATGTTTCAACTCAAGTAATTTTGAAAAACAGAAATTTCGAAACTAGCACAGGGAAATTAAGAATTTATAGACACAGGCAAGAGAGCTAATTTCTGGTAAGGGTGAGGAATTTCTACTTCCTACTAATCTCCAGTTTATCATAAACAGTAAAAATGTAAGGTTCAAGTAATTTAAAAGTAAGCAGGGCAACTTGGCCAAACAGAATGCCCATCCTGTGGCATGTGGGGAGTCATGGACAATTCACATGTCCTCGAGAAGCCTGTGTGCGGGATGCATCAGTGTTTGCATACGCTTGCACTCTGGGTTCACAGTTCAAGCAGAGCTACATTAATTTTTCTTGAAAATTGAATTCAGGCCAACAGAAATGCTGAAAAGTAGAGAAGAAGACTCTGGGTCTGGCTTTAGCACCATACTATTTTGAAGTGCACATAGTCATCTATGTTGCAGAGCCAGTTATTTATATGGGCCATAATTTTTCAACCTTCCATGAATTATTTCATACCAAAAATCTGAGACAGTTTTATTGCTGTTTAATACTACAACCACACAATTTATAAGTCATTCGTATGGCAGGAAGAGGTTGTATTATAGTAGAGGCTTTGTCAAGAGCAAACATGGAGGAAGGGGGGTGCTGTGAGGCAGAGAACTATATGGATAGTACATTCAGGGAGGTGGTCTCACAGCAATCAGAGACCACCAGACAGGTAGAGAATGAGTGACAGTCCAACAGAAACAGGCAGATAGTGGAGGAGTCCACAGAAGGAACACTCATTAACCAGTTTTCCATTTTGGAAATGAACAAGGACGATGGTTCCACAAGCGAGTTTTTTTTAAATTCTCTCTTAGGACACAGGTTTTGCTGGCTGGGCCTACAGTTATAGAGTCATAGAGTCATACATCACAGAAACAGACCCTTCAGTTCAGAAACTACTTTCTAAAACAAAGGGTCGAAACAGCATTTCTCAGATGTCATGTGAATTAAGCTAAATGACAAAATAAGCTACCTGGTGAGACAATCGCCAAAGTGTTTATTACATTGAGCTTTTATGATGCATAGGAAGAGAGGCCAGAGGCCAGAAGCAGGTTCAGTTCAGAGGAAAAATCTATATGTGCAAACGTGCTGTTTAGCAGCCTAAAATTAGCCAAAATAACTGGAAAAAAATCAAAATTTCCTTAGAGTTCAGTGAAAAACATCAGTGAATCACCTGGTTTTATGTGATTCAGGAAGAAATAGACAGAAACAAATGTCTTGAATGTGCAGAAAACCATTGCAAGAAAATGCTTTGTGATCTCATCAGCTCAGTAGAAATTTAAAAAGTGAAAGTGAGAGAGATATCTCACTGGGGTTGAGTATCTGTAAAGGATATTGCTGGGCAAAAGGGTTGAACCTTTTTTTGTTTTTTACGGTGAGATCTTTCAAATTTGTCTTGCAAGTTTTGCTTTTTCTTTTCTGTAAAAAATCTTATGTTCTTTTGTACCATCAACAGAAAAGCAGAGACCAAACTGATCATTAAACCCAAGTATCTTCAAAATATAGCTTCTCTGAATGAAATTTATGTGAACAGTGGGCCAAGTTTTTGTGAACCAATCTCAGATCGCTGTACTTTCATCAACTTTAAAAGGAATTCTGCCACTTCTGCTTTGGCTGCCTGAACCTACTTGAATCTGTTTGGCTGTAGGAAAGAAAACTTCATTTTACACAAAATTTCTGAAATCTGAAAATCACATGAATGAACACCCATATCTTAGGATTTGTGTAAACTTAAGCTTAATTGTAAGCTCTGTCCTTTCCTTTACTTCCTTGTATGCTTGTCTGTGCACTGTGTGTGTTTGTGTGTGTGTTCGCGTGTGCACATGTTGCGACAATCACCTCTTGAGTTTTAATGCATGGACAAAAAACAAGGGTCATGAGTGCCTGGATTGCGCTGCCAGAGGAGGTGGTGGAAGCAGACACAATAGGAGCATTGAAGAAGCACCTGGACAAACACATTTATAGGAAGGGAATAGAGGGATACAGATCCTCTAAGTGAAGACAGTTTTAGTGTGGAAGGTCAAAATGAATTGGTGCAGGCTTGGAGGGCTGTAGGGCCTGTTCCTGTGCTGTATTTTTCTTTGTTTGTTTTGTCCTAAGCCTTTGTTTGAACCTTAAAAGAACTTTTTTTGGATCACTTTAATATCGGATTTCTAAAATAGAGGGTTTTGAAGAACATGGCATAGACAGTTTTGAAAGAAAAAATAATGTCTCTATGAATAGACAGAATAATAGATAAAAGAGTTCAATTTACTTATCCCCATGTACATAGCAGTGGGAGTATTAGTGAGTCTAGAGACAAGGCATGCAAATCAAAATTGTGCTTCTCCAAAATTCCAATGTAATGTTGAAATTAGGATAGAACATAGAACATAGAACAGTACAGGCCCTTCGGCCCATGATGTTGTGCCAAACTTTTACCCTAATCCTGAGGTCTATCTAACCTCCACCCCTACCTTATACCATCATCCATATGCTATCTAATAGCTGCTTAAATGCCCCTAATGAGGCCGACTCCACTATCCTCTCTGGCAATGCATTCCATGCCCCGACCACTCTGAGTAAAGAAACTACTTCTGACATCTCCTCTATAATCTACCTCCACTCACTTTAAAACTATGCCCCCTCGTAATAGCTACCTCCACCCTAGGAAAAAGTCTCTGGCTGTCCACTGTATCATAAGAACATAAGAACTAGGAGCAGGAGTAGGCCATCTGGCCCCTTGAGCCTGCCCCGCCATTTAATAAGATCATGGCTGATCTTTGAGACTCAGCTCCACTTACTCGCCCACTCACTATAACCCTTAATTCCTTTACTGTTCAAAAATTTATCTAGCCTTGCCTTAAAAACATTCAGTGAGGTAGCTTCAACCGCTTCACTGGGCAGGGTATTCCACAGATTCACAACCCTTTGGGTGAAGAAGTTCCTCCTGACCTCAGTCCTACATCTGCTTCCCTTTATTTTGAGGCGATGCCCTCTAGTCCTAGTGTCACCTGCCAGCAGAAACAACCTCCCTGCCTCCACCATATCTATTCCCTTCATAATCTTAAATGTTTCTATAAGATCTCCCCTCATTCTTCTGAATTCCAATGAGTATAATCCCAGTCTAATCAGTCTCTCCTCATAATCCAACCCTCTCAACTCTGGAATCAACTGAGTGAATCTCTTCTGCACCCCCTCCAGTGCTAGTATATCTCTTCTCAAGTAAGGAGACCAAAACTGCACACAGTACTCCAGGTGTGGCCTCACCAGGACCCTATACAGCTTCAGCATAGCCTCCATGTTTTTAAACTCCATTCCTTGAGCAATGGCAGACAAAATTCCATTTGCCTTTTTAATCACCTGCTGCACCTGCAATCCCACCTTCAGCGATTCATGCACAAGGACAACCAAGTCCCTTTGCACAGCAGCGTGCTGCAATTTTTTACCATTTAAAACATACTCCATTTTGCTGTTATTCCTACCAAAATGGATGATCTCACACTTATCAACATTGTACTCCATCTGCCAGACCTTTGCCCACTCATTTAGGCTATCTATATCCCGCTGCAGACTTTCAGTGTCTTCTGCACACTTTGCTCTACCACTCACCTTAGTGTCATCTGCAAATTTTGACACACCACACGTAGTCCCCAACTCTAAATCATCTATGTAAATTGTAAACAATTGCAGTCCCAACACTGATCCCTGAGGCACACCACTAGCCACAGACCGCCAACCAGAAAAACACCCATTTACCCCTACTCTTTGCTTTCTACTGGTCAACCAATCCTCTATCCATGCCAATACATTCCTGTAATACCGTGCAACTTTATCTTATGTAGCAGCCTTTAGTGTGGCGCCTTGTCAAATGCCTTCTGGAAATCCAGATACACCACATCCACAGGTTCCCCATTGTCCACCATGCAAGTAATGTCCTCAAAGAATTCCACCAAATTAGTTAAACATGACCTACCCTTCATGAACCCATGCTGGGTGTTCCCAATGGGACAATTTATATCCAGTTGTCTTGCTATTATCTTCCTT
>NC_063332.1:40088030-40099320 GCF_021869965.1 Rhincodon typus | reverse complement strand
TTTTTGTGTAGGAATTCTGTGATCATTCAACAACGTAAGTTGAAAGGTTTGAGTTTCCCAGAAGGTGGCATGACTGGCACCTCTTTGTCTCTTGCTGAGAAATCTACTCCACATTCTAGTCAAGCAATCGCCTTGTGATTCTAGCAATGGTTAGACTCCCTGTGCAATTTTGCTGTTGAGGATCACAAAATGCTCAGATAGTAAACTCCTTAAAATTTTAATGTTCCAACACATTTCAGTGTCCTCATAACACATGTTTGGTGCACCACTTCTACTGCTTGTTCTCAAAAAAGTTCAGAATCTCCCCCTTCTTGAACTGTCAGTTGCAAAAAAGACAAAACATGCTAAAATTTGCCATTCAGTAAGTGAACTTTACCACTTGTCAGAGAACTTTAAATTCAGTTCAAAACCACTTGTAAGAAGGAAAACCTAGGCTGAACATAAATCCCATTTGTATGCATTTAGTATGTTATTTGTTGACTTATTTCCATATTGCTTTTTGTCTGTTAATAGAGATTCAATATTTTTGTCAATTCCGATGGAAAGTCATTGCCCTGAAACATTTATGTTTTTGCCACAGATGTTGCTTGACCTGCTGAGTACTTTCAGCATTTTCTGATTTTATTGCAGAATTTTTGTTGTTTTGTTTTTGTAATAGATATTATTAGTTGCTCTGGTCTGTAAGCGTGTATTCTGTGATTACTTTCCACCACAGCAGGAGACTTTTAAATCCAGAAAGTAAATTCCTGTATGTAGTGAAATTATTCACCCTTTGCCAATAAAAGACCAAACTTGTCACATTCTCCTTTTGCAGCATTGAATGAATGCTCATAACTTTCAACAGGCATGTGTGTTTTAGATTAGATTTCTTAAGATGCTGTATATTGAGTATTAAGAACTTTTGTTTCAGAATTCCAGCATTTCTCCTTTATTTTTCTGTCCTCCACATAAACTAGTCAGTAAATTCCACTTTTGAAAAAGTGATATTCAAGTGACCACTTATTTTCAATAAATGTACACATTGTCTGTGTATTAATTTACCTGAGATAATATGGGGATTCTGTAAAACCTGGAAAAATGTGACCTCACTACTTTTAATATTCTGATGATATTTCAAAGGCAACTTCAGTGGCATAATAATCACCATTGTCAAGATCTCTGATTGACCATGAGGAAATAATTTATTGGCTCTGAACTTTTATTTTACATGCTGCTTCACAGTGTGGGCTGGTCTACATGAAGTCAAGTACTCTAAAATTACCGATTACTGCAAGACATAACAAGAATGATAGCCATCTCTCTTTCAGTTAATGACTACATGTAAAAAGTTTAATTTTGAAACTTTGATCTTTTTTTAAAAAGGCTCAACAGGTATCAGAGAAAAAGGAAACCCAGACTAATAAGGAAAACAATACAAATTACTTAATCCCAGCCAGCTGCTTTATCGTCTCAGCATTAATTTGTCGTGGATAAATTAATTTCCTTTCTCTACATCGTATAAACATGCCCTCCACTGTAGTAGAATCACTCCATCTGCAGTCTCGGGATTTTCTGTTATGGTGCAGAACAGATAATCTAATGACTGTAAAGTTATGTTTTAGCAAAGACAGCTTCACAGACACATAGAATCCTGGGCTAGAGAAAACCATTACAAATGTCTGCAATGACAGGCAACAGGAAATTGAGCACTGCAGCATGGATTGGAAGTATACTTTATACTTAAAGATTTGTTAATATATTGCATATATGTGTGCATTGTTGTATTTGTGTGTGAGAATTGTTGCCTGCAGGGTGACAGAACCAGGATTTTAATAAGTTCAGCATTTGATGCAACATTAGCTGGAGGTCACTTACGGGAAAAAAGGACTTTGCAATTAAGATATGGTTTGGCATTCATTAAAGGAGAAGTTCAAGATAACATCGTCGCTAAAAGCAGCTCCATAGTCCAGCACAAATGTCCTAGGCAGACAATTATGTGAATAAATTAATACAAAGGTCAAAAAGGTGGCTCTTAACTATTCGAGTTTGCCTAAGTTATATACATATAACATAATTTTAATAGGTACCAGTAGATCAGATTCCACAGGATTGCCAGAGCCTGCCAAATATCATAATAAATGAGGTGTCAGAAATGAGTGTTTGTTTTGTTTTTGTTTTTTCACTAAAAGGAGTGCGTCTGGAAACAGATATTGGAGGTCACCCATCAAATTGTTTCCTGTTAGTGACCTGGAAAGATTAACATTTATAATGTTTTTTGCCTCACACCTCTCTGGCTCTGGATTCTACTTCCTGCTAAACACATGTCCTGAATGCACCCATGTGCATAATCATTCTGTCAGTTCACTGGTGGCGATCATTGGCATAATGAATTTGTCAGCTTCCAGGTGCAGGATGATGGAGATGTTTGTTGCGTTATGAAAGTGACCTACTGCACTTTACGCTGAAGTACAGATAAATCACTGTGGAGGAGGAGGAGGAGGTGAGGAAAAGAGAAAAAAGGCAATAACAGCCTTGAACATCCTAAAGCCTGTTCTGTCAGCAGATCTGCAGTGAATGTGTGATAGAACAAAATAGGTGACTGTTACCCTTAACCAGCCTCTATCCCCTATTCCCCACAACCCACATATGCAGGGTCCAGGGGAGGTCACTTGATTTAAATGACAGTGACCAGCATTCAGGTTACTGGGAATTTGGTCTCCTGCTAGAGTGAGAGAAATCTCTGCACCGTCAGCATCACTGACCATTTGCCTGCCACCTTGTGTCCCAGTTCAAAGACTAGGAAAGCGAAATACTGCCAATAATTCTAGCAAAGTTCCCTAAGTGGGCCCCACTTTCACTGCTGAAGCATCCTGTGCACTGGGCTCATTCATCTACATCAAAGAGGTCAGGGCTAAGGAGTGTTTGGAGGCCCTAATGGAAACTTTTAGCTTGGACTGGAATCTAGCATTTTTCTGTGACTCTTCACTGTTCACAACCAGCTGATTTAACTCGACAAGTTGAAAGCCGCACAACACCAGGTTATGTTGTGTGACCTCTGACATTGTCCACCCCAGTTCAACACCGGCACCTCCACATCTCACAAGTTGAGACACAATGTTGCGTACACATATGTATATTCCTGTATATAATGATATACATAGATGAAGACACTCTATAGGTCAATCTTTTTTTTTTAAAAGATCAGAAATCACACGACACCAGGTTATAGTCCAACAGGTTTATTTGAAAACACAAGATTTCAGAGCCTGTCTCCTTCTTCAGGTGTTAGTGCCACTAACATCTGAAGAAGGAGCGAGGCTGAGAAAACTTGTGTTTTCAAATAAACCCGTTGGACTATAACCTGGTGTCATGTGATTTCTGACCTTGTCCAACTCAGTCCGACACTGGCACCTCCACATAATTTTTCTTTAAAGTTTAAGGAGGACAAATTTTCCAACTACCTGCTCAAATTCACCCACCATAAGCAGGTATCAAAAATTCAGATGCAATCTGCCCACGACATCCCAAGCAATTAAAAAATGGCTAGAAAATGAGACGCAGGATCAGAGTAAGAACCTTCGCTGTGTGATTTCCGTTAATGAAGTGTTTTACTGTGAGCATGCAAGTAGTAAATGAGCCCTCTGGTGTAGACATTGCTAATTACAATCTTGTGATTGCAAGCAACATATTGTAGCCAGCAGACACCATACCTGCAATGTGAATACTGTTCCAAGAAAAACTTTTCTAACATGTTTCTTGCACTCTTGCACAGAATCTTTTGTTGTTTGACAAGTAGTGATTCTTTGACTTTTAATCTTCAATTTTTAAATATTGTAATTTTCCCTGTTTCTCTATTTTTCTGATATTACTATATTAGTTCTTCTTTGAGCTCTGAAATGAAAACAGAAATACTGGAAATCCTCTTCATGTTTGGCGTATGAAGAGAAACAGAATTAGTGTTCAAGTTCAAAGGTCTTCCTTCAGATTAGATTAAAAAAAAAGGTCTGAAATTTATGAAGAAAGGTCCTTGTACTGAAACATTCACTTTGGAAAGGATTTTTCAGATGGTGGGAATTACCATCCATCACAAGAGGGTTGATGGGGAATGAATGTCCACTGATACCAGTTGCCCCGTAGCCATTTCACACTCTGCGGGGCTGTTAATTACAGTGAGATGGCTAGCAGCTCTGTAAACCTAGCAGCACCAAACATGAATCACAACAAGTTGGTTTGCAGGTGCAGCAGGTAATTAAAAAGGCAAATGGAATGTTGTCCTTCATTGCTAGAGGGATGGACTTTAAAAACCCGGAGGTTATGCTGCAGCTGTATAGGGTGCTCGTGAGGCCACACCTGGAATACTGTGTACGGTTTCAGTCTCCTTATTTGAGAAAGGATGCAGTGGCACTGAAGGGGGTGCAAAGGAGTTTCACTAGGTTGATTCTGTAGTTGAGAGGGTTGGCTTATGAAGAGGAATTGAGTAGACTGGGACAATACTTATTGGAATTTAGAAGAATGAGATGGGATCTTACAGAAATACATAAAATTATGAAGGGAATAGATAACAAAGAAGCAGGGAGGTTGTTTTCACTGGGAGGTGAATCTAGAACTAGGGGACATAGCCTCAAAATAAGGGGAAGCAGATTTAGGACTGAGTTGAGGAGGAAAATCTTCACCCAAAGGGTTGTGAATTTGTGGAATTCCCTGCCCAGTGAAGCAGTTGAGGCTTCCTCATTGAATGTTTTTAAGGCAACGATAGATTTTTGAACAGTAGAGGAATTAAGAGTTATGATGAGAGGGTGGGTAAGTGGAACTGAGTCTATGAAAACATCAGCCATGATCTTATTGAATGGTGGTGCAGGCTCAATGCGCCAGATGGCTTACTCCTGCTCCTACTTCTTGTGTCCTTATGTTATGGTCTTATCTTTAGAGTGATGGCCAAAAAAAAGGAGTTTATGGACGCCAGAACAAAGGTCAGTCCGATATATCAGTGGGATCTGACAGTGAGGGAAGTGAGCAGCTGTGTTAGGGAGGCTAGGGTGTGAGGGTTAAAGTGTGTATGACATTGAGGGTGTGCTTCTGTAAGGACAGCAGACTCTCAAAGCATGTACACCACGCACCGTTTGCTAAACACCAGCTTTTAGAACTAAAGTTGCCACATACACACTTGGAACGGTTTTTCCCCGCCACTAGTGAAATAAGGTGAAATGAGGCACTTAAATGGGCATTAATTGGCAGGACAGGGGCCAACAGACAACTCTGTCTCACGAAGCAAAATGGGGACAGGTCAGGGTGAGTGGGTTTAGGGCAGACCACATGCTGCATTGTACAAGTCCCTTGCCTTTGAATTCATTGGTAGGTTAACCATAAAATGTCACTCTGTTTCTCTCTCCACAGATGCTACCAAATGTATTCTGTAGTTCCAGCATTTTCTGCTTTTATTTTTGATTTCTAACATATGCAGTGTTTTGTTTTTGTCTTAGTCTCTTTCCAACTTTCCTCAATTATTCCTTCCCAAGCTGAAGTTATACCATTTTCCATAGTCTTCTGTTGTCTACATGCTAATTATGTTGAAGGCACCAGAGGTAGCGTCATTATTCAAATACTAATGGGACTCCTAAGCCCCAAATATCCTGGATAGAAACACATGTACCTATTTCCACCCTCTGTTTCTTTCCCTCTGAAATTACTTGACAGCTACAGCAATGGGAATGGTGTCTATTAACTCTTAGTGAATGGCTGTTCCCAGCAAGCCTGATGAGAGGGTGGCTCAAACCCCATTACTGCTTGTACTTTGGGCCCCAAAGTCTGTCATAAGGTAAGGGTCCTGTGCCCAAATTCCTCCTCATGCCTTTTCTACTTCTTTACTTATGACTTTCCCTCTATTCAAACAAATCGGCAAGAGGTTGTTAACTGAGGAGGAAAACCATGGAAAACTGCAACGACCACATCACCCTTTCGTTCAGACTCAGGTTCCTGCTGTCTATCTAAAGCCTTTAAAGTTCGAAGTTGAGGCAGCTCCCGCTCATGCATTTCTGATTTACCTGCTCTTTTATCAAGCTTTTCAACAGAGTTTGTTTCTCAGTTCTGAGGAGAAGAAAATATTCTTTACAAGGATTATTGCCACCCTTTGGGAATACTGAGACAGAGATTACTTCCTGCAGTTGGCAGCTACTGGCTACCATGATAATTATTTAGTACACACACCAAGGTTTCTGCTTCAGGGCAATCTTTTGCAAGTCAGTTCTCTTACATCTCATGCTTTTTTCGTGCTGTGTGTGGGAGGTCAGGATGTTTCACGCTGGCTGTCTGGAATGTACCAGCCAAAGTGCTTTCCCAGACGAGAAAGGGAAATTCAGTGGGTCAACATTTTCATACTTGCTGAACATTGCTAAGGTATGTAGATTCCAAATCTGCAAATTATTTTCCTTATTTAGAATCACAATCTGCAATTAACCCATGCTTGTTCAATGTAATACAGGCACTAATTCAGTTTATGCTACCTGCTGATTTGAATGATGGTGTGAAGCCAACTCTAATCGCACTGTTCATTAGCAGTATGCATCAGAAGAGGGTCCAATATCATAACTTCCAAGACTACTTAATTGATCATAGAATCCCTCCAGTGTGGAAACAGGACCTGCGGCCCAACAAGTCCACACCGACGCTCACAGCATCCCACCCAGACCCATCGCCCTACAACCCACCTAATCTACTCATCCCTGGATGTGTATGGGCAATTTAGCATGGCCAATCCACCTAGCCTGTACATCTTCGGACTGTGGGATGAAAGCGGAGCACCAGGTGGAAACTCAGGCAGACACAGGGAGAATGAAGCTGGCTTGTACTTCTTAAAGGAGAGGTGTCCATTAAAGACTATTGTGACTGGAGCAGGTGCTGGCAGTCAAATAGGAACTGAAATGAACTTGTGAACAGTGAAATATGCATCAAGTTGGGACAGTGTGAGGTCTAAGGTTTTTGGATGCTGCACTGAAAGTCTTCAACATAAAACATGAACTGTTTCTCTCTCCACAGATGCTGCCAGACCAGCCAATGACTTCCAGCATCTTATGTTTTGTTCACATGCTTTGTCTTACCCCCATAGATTTAACACTACTTCAAGCAGCACACTCACTTCTCTCAGGCTTGCCCACATTACCAGCTATTCAACCACACAGCCTCAATGTGAAACAGATTTCACAACATGCATGTCCCTCACACAAAATAGTGCAACATCATGGGCAACAGGGGTGAAGCAGAAAGGGTTAGGCATGCCTTCATGTCCCAACTACTATAGCAGAGAAGGCGATGGCCATGATTGGGAAGTCCGTCGCTAAGGTCTTGGTCAGTGGCAGGGTTAAAACCATTAAAGATGATGAGTTAATCCTCCTTCTCACTTAGTTCTGATTTACTCATTGCAGTAGGTATATAAGCACCAATTATTTTCTACTGCTTCCCCTCCACAGCCTTAGCTTTGTGTTGTTTTCTTTCAGATTATGCAAGTTTGGGTGACACTGCTGCCTCACAGTGCCAGGGACCCGGGTTTGATTCCACCCTCAGGTGACTGTCTGTGTGGACTTAGCACATTCTCCCCATGTCTGTATGGGTTTTCTCCACGTGGTTCAGTTTCCTCCCATAGTCCAAAGGTGTGCAGGTTAGGTGGATTGGCCATGCTGAATTGCCCATATGTCCAGGGATGTGCAGGATGGATGGATTGACTATGGGAAATGTGGGATAACAGGGCTAGGGTGAGGGGATGGGTTTGGGTGGGATGCTTTTTGGAGGGTTGGTGTGGACTTGATGGACATCATTACAGCTTTCGTTCAAACACAGACAAAAAAGCTGAATTCCCTAGAGGAAAGGTAAGAGTGACTGTCATTGACATCAAGGCCATATTTGACAGAATGTAGTAACAAAGACTTCCAACAAAGCTTGAATCACTGAGAATCGAGGTTCGGGGGGGGAACCTCTCCTCGTTGACTCCTGATTGAAATCATAACAAGCATAATGGAAGGTGGCTCTGGTTATAGGAATTCAATCAGTCACAGGAATATAGGAATTCAGCTTCAAGACATCTCTGCAGGAATTCCTAATGGTAGTGTCCTAGATCCAACCATTTTCAGCAGCTTCATCAATGATCTTCACTAAATCACTCGACCTGGGGTATGGAAGTTTGCTTTTAATTACACATTATTCAGCACCATTTGCAACTCCTTAGATACTGAAGCAGTCAGTGTCCAAATGCGGCAGAACCTGGAAAATATCCAGGTTTGAGCTGGCAAGTGACAATGATACTACATAGTGCCAAACAATGACCATCTTCATCTGAGGGGGAATCTGATTGCTGTGTACAAAGCTTTGAGGGGCAGAGGCAGGGTAGATATGGAGAATTGTTTCCTTGTAGTGGAGACGTCAATAACCAGGGGATAGAGTTTTAATGTAAGGAGCAGGAGGTTTGGAGGCTATTTGATGAAAACCCAGAGGGTTGTGAGTATTGGGAACTCACTGCTCAAAAGGGTAGTGGAGGCAGGAAGCCTCAAGGTATTTAAGAACGATTTAGATGAGAACTTGATGCACCATAGCATGCAAGGCTGCAGTCTAAGTGTTGGAAACTGACATCAGAATAGGTGTTTGCTTGATTACATGCACACAATGGCTGAAGGGCTGTGACTCGAACAAGACAGAATCCATCTATTGCGTCTTTACATTCAATGCTATTACCATCACTGAATTCTCCACCATCAGCATCCTGGGGTTGCCATTGACCAGAAACTGAACTGGACTAGCCATACAAATATTGTGGATGCAAGATCAGGTCAGAGGTTAGAAGTCCTGCAGCAAGTAACTCAACTCCTGATTTCTAAAAGCCTGTCCATCATCCAGAAGACACAAGTCAGGTGTGCAATACAATACACCTCATTTGCCTAGATGCCTGCATGTCCAACAACACCCAAGAAGCTTAAAACCATTCAGGACAAAGCAGCCCACTTGATTTGCACCATATCCATAAGTATCCATTCCATCCACCATTGACAAGGAGTAACTGCAGTTTGTACCAGCTACAAGGCACACTATCAAAATTCGCCAAAGCTCCTTTGATAGAAACTTTCAAACTCTTGATTACTACCATGTAGGGTAAAAAAGAGAATGTGCAAACTCCACACAGTCGCCCAAGGGTGGAATCAAATCCAGGTCTCTGGTGCTGAGGCAGCATTGCTAACCTCTGAGCCACTGTGTGGCTCTGATGCTATCTGGATTGAGAGACTAAGAGGCATATCAAGGAAGTCATCATTCAAGGGAACTGAGTCCCAGGCTTTTCCCATTAATCACTGCTACAGTGCCCTACATGGAGTAGTGTCATTATTAACACATTAATCGGATTGTATTATCTCATTTCACCTGAGAAGGTTTGGATGGTACTCATAAAGCCCCTTTCAGGCTGATCTTAACCACACATGTAGGTTTTATTCCAAATCTGCTCAATCAACATTCACCAATGCCAATTTGCCACAGCCTGCCATATCAAGTGATCTGTCCGGGCTCACTGCTGAAGAAGTTATTTTGTTGAGTTATTGGAGGGTTGCCAGCACATATGGAATCACAACTCAGCAAGAATCAGTGTACTCAGGTCATGAGGTGAAAAATGAGGAGATGGAGGTATGATGGAAGAGGGAAGAAAATAATGGCACCTTATTGCCGCTGACACCTCCCACCAGATGTCTTGGCTGAGCTATACCAGGGGAAATCTCACATCTTACATTCTGTGCCATGAAGCCTACCGACTTGAAACACTCATATTTTACTAATTAGAACATTAATGCAATCTCAGAAAAGAGGGACGCTCCATGGGGAATATAATCACACAGAGCAGGTGGTAAAGGTTAACATCAAGGATATTGAAATACGTCACATTGCTGCTATTTCCGGAAAAAGTTTATACAAATAATGGCAATATTCACCTAATGTTACCACATCTGCTACTTATGCTGCAGTTCAATCACTTCTACTGTGGTACTGGTACTTAGTGTGTTGCCTTTTCCCCAAACCAGCCAGCAGTATTGAGTCAAACCTTAATTTAAAAGATATAGAATCCAGTCAGTTATTTACTGCAAAAGATAAAATCTTCTCTCTCTTCTCATCCTTTAGCCACCACTTCAGTTTGCAACAGAAAAATGTGATTTATCCACTCAAAACCTAACAGAAATCTGTACCCTGAATTTTATTCTGTGGGTGTAATTTTTTTTTCCAGAAAATTAAGGAGTTAATTATATGATTGCACAGATGTGAATTGAGGGCATTGGAGTGATTGTCAAACTTTTACTGTGCAAGTATGTTTTGCTAAGCAAAATCTCCAGCTTCAAGGATACAACAATAATTTTTGTGCTGATAGCTATTTGTGCTAATAAAATGTAATGACCATGTGAAAAAGATACCATTGTAAATTATGCCAACAGTAGCTTGGGGAAATAATGTCATATTTCTCAAATTCATAGTTCCAGAATTGTTCTATCATTCTGAATATTACCATCTAAACATGCATTTAGCATGTAGTACTTGTTTCTTGTAAGATTTTCTTTTTCTAGAGTCATGCTCCTCGAAGCTCACTGAAATGAAAGTATTAAACATGCTTTTTTATATTTCTGGTGAAGCTCCTAGAAACTTATTTAAGGACAAAGGAGAGAATAAGGCTCCTTAAAAATCACATGGCCAGCTATGTGTATGGAGAATGGGTGAGATACTAAACAAATATTTTGCATCAGTATTTACTGTGGAGAAGGACATGGAAGCTAAGGAACTTGGGGAAATAAATGGTCATATCTCAAAAACAGTTCATATTACAGAAGAGGTCTTAAAACACATAAAGGCAGAAAAATCCCCAGTACGTGATCAGGTATTTCCGAGAATTCTGTGGTAGCAAGGGAAGAGATTTCTGAGCTCCTTGCTGAGATATTTGTATCATCGAAAGCCATGGGTGAGGTGCCGGAAGACTGGAGGTTGGCTAATGTGGTGCCATGATTTAAGAAATGTGGTAAGGAAAAGCCAGGGAACTGTAGACTTGGGAGCTTTACATCAGTAGTGGGGAAGTTGTTGGAGGGGATTCTTTGGGACAGGATTTACATCCATTTGGAAAGGCAAGGACTGATTAGGGACAGTCAATATGGCTTTGAGCATGGAAAATCATGTCTCAGTAATTTAATTGAGTTTTTTTTGAGGAGGTGACAAAGAAGATAAAGAGTGGTAGAAGGAGATAGTAGGAACTGCAGATGCTGGAGAATCTGAGATAACAAGGTGTAGAGCTGGATGAACACAGCAG